>NC_140173.1:38367802-38762802 GCF_963971535.1 Notolepis coatsorum | reverse complement strand
GTGTTTCCACTGCTGTGTTTGAAGTACAAAGCCAAAAGTATCTCATTTAGAGTAATTTACCCAGCAAATACATTTCTATATAAGATTTTTTAAGACCGCGGCTGGGTGGCGCAGCGAACATTGCGCTCGTCACCAACGCAAGAGACACCGGGTTCGACTCCGGCTCTCTGCGTTGCCTCCGGCTCATACTGACTCAATTGGCAGAGTCAGCGGGTGGAAGTCGATGGGTGGTAATCTGGACGTTGTGGACAGCGACTCCTACAGGTCGGTTGGGGCGCCTGTACAGCAGAGACAGGAAATGGTGGGGGTAGTGTGAGCCTCCCACACGTTACACCTCGCCAATGAGAGTCCGTGCTGGCAGGTGAAAAGATGTGACAGGCTGCCTCCTCGTGTATCGGAGGGGACGCGTGTACACTTTTACCAACAAACTTGCATTTTTTTTCCGCGATCTGATTGGCCACTGACGTTTCTGGTCATGTGACATCTGCGCCAATCGTGTGACGCCTGTTTCTATCACTGGTTAAGCTTAGGCACTCTTTCGAAGTTGGTTAAGGTTAGAGTTTGTCTTAGAGCAGGGCGATAGAACACCAGCCCTGATTCCAAACTCTAACCGCAACCAACTTCGAAAGAGTCGCCTAAGCTTAACCAGTTATAGAACTAGGCTGTTAGAGCCGGAAATAGGCGCAGAAACAGGCGTCACGCGATTGGCGCAGATGTCTCCGCCGATAAATCGTTAAACTACAAGTCCCACATTGCACTCAAGCCAACGGTCCAATCACAGTAGAGTGACGTGACTGGTTTCAAGGGAAATAAAGGAAATTACCAATCGGAAGCTCTCATTTGCTTGTTTACTTCCTCTGCCATTGCGCTATGCGAGACTTTCCCGACAGTAACATTACATTTTATGTAATAGCAATAGATTTTAGAACACCTAGATTTATCGATAGCAATAGTAATATAACGTTAATGCAACAAAACGAATGCCTTGCTTTGTTAATCATAACGTTGATGCAGTAGCGTATGTCGTTGTCTGGCTGTAACGGACATGACAATAACATAACGTGTACACATTAAAATTGCGATAATCGATTCTAACATTTTCAAATCGATGCAGTTGAATTATCCCCTTAGGATCGATGCATTGCGATGCATTGTTACACCCCTACACCAAAGTCACTGGCCCACTGTGTATGTGTGTACAGCTAACTTGGCTAGCGTTATCAACAGCAGAGGTGGGCAATAGGGTCCAGCTGCAGCGCCGGACAGCCGGAGTGCTGGTGTGACGTAATTGGCAGAATCCACTGTCAATCAATGGTCTACCTGACACGCAAACTCAAACAATGTTTCTGTACTGGAGGTGTACAGTATTTCAATAGGCAACGCCGCAACCCTGAAAGGATTATTTTTCTAGAAGAGCAACACTAGCCAAAACATAGGCATTGTATGCATAAAAGGGGTAAAAGCTAAAGTTAAGTGACGGTTACTTTTGTAGCAGTAGTTTGATTTGATAGTTTATTTGATAGGGACAGCACATGTTAATGAACATCAAGTACAAAATACAAAATGGAAACATGCAGGGTTGTAGCAAGAGCTAATTTACACCAGGAGACAGCAAAACTATTTCAATAAATAAATAGCCTGCTTAGGGTAAAGGCATGGTGACAATCAATGATAAAACAAGAAACAAGTTACATAAACTAAATCAGATAAAAAATGATCACAGTTCTGGTTTGCCTTAAGATGCAGTTTAAGATGGGTCTTGAACATGGAGTATGTGGGGCACTCTCTAATCACAACTGGTAGGCTGTTCCAGTAGTTACCACCTTTAACAGAGAACACAGTTTTAGCAAAGGTAGTATACAGAAAGGGCACCTTACAGTTCCCTCTACTGATGGCCCTGGTGGTAATGCCAGTGTCTCCTTTTTGTTCAGTTTCACTGCCTTTCTTATTAGGCCTAGTTGTTGGCTACAACCTTGCCACAGTAGGCATTAATCACTTAATAGTTCAAATGTCTGTGTCCCATTCCCGTTTGCACACGCAGATACACACACACACACGCACACAGTGGGCCAGTGACTTTGGTGGTATGTGCTATTGCACAGATGTGTGTCCCGTTCCCGTTTGCACATGCAAACAAATATATGCAGTACATATATTTAAAATAAAAATAAACCCTGTTACTTGAAATATTTTCACTGTGCTCCTAAATATTTTTGGGTGCTCCTAAATTTCTTTGTGTGCTCCTAATTTTTTTCATTTAGGAGCACATGTGCTCCTTGGGAAAAAGGTTAGCGTAGAGCCCTGCCCAACATAGATATAGTATTTTCCTCAACATAGATATAGTATTTTCCCCAACATAGATATAGTATTTTCCCCAACACAGATAGTATTTTGCTGGCTTGTTGTAGTGTTCTTGCTTGATGCAGACATTGGCTGTATATCTTTTTACTGTCCAGAGTCGTCGGAGGAGGATGAGGAGGAAGAAGACGATGAGAGCGATGAAGACTGGAGCTCACATAGTGGACTTGCAGCAGAGGAAGAGAATGGAGGAGGTGGTGAAAACTCAGAAGATGAAAAAGAGGAAGGTGAGAATGACGTGGGATGGGAAAACATAGTCTAAATTAAATACAAGAATTAGAATTTCTTGGATAGTTAATCAAGCTTTCAAATATTTAGTTTCAAAAGTGTTTTAATTGGAATGCTATGGATTTGCACAAAGTGCCATCTCATTCATGAAAAGTTACTTATCATGTACCGTAGAAGACTGAGTGTATTACAATGGCAGCATGTCTAACTGCAAATGGCTAGATTGTGGCTTGCCACAGGGCAGCTGTCTTGGACCACTCCTGTATTCCATATCAGGGCTTGAAATTAACATTTTTACTTGGTAGCACTGTAGTAGTACCAGCAACATTTTTGGAGCACCCACCAAAATGTAAGGAGCACCAACAATATATATTTTTTATTGATAAAAAAAAAAATATATATAACAGTACTGTAATGCAGTAAAACAGTGAAAGTAGCCTTACACTATAGTATAGTGTAGACCTAGTAGTGTAGCCTATAGTGTAGACTAGGCATGTGCTGGTACATTTGAGGGTACGATAACCTTGGGCAAAAATGCGACGGTTTCACGGTATTCTGTACATAAAAAAATCCCCCATTGAACAAAACGTATTACAGTGCACAATACGCTTTTCTGTAAGTGTTATTTATGAACGTGTGAGGACTGTCTGTATTACACACAGAGGGAACTGTCTGACCACTTTCAAACTAAGTACAGAATATAAAATACTTCCAAATAAACGGTAGTATCCAAAACTCGTTGATGCCATAAGCTTCAGACGCTCTCAAACTTTGAATCCTCCCGTTCCATATCCAAGCACAAGAAAGCACTGACCACGACGTAGTATCAACTATTTAATGTCCAACTCGGGTTACACGTTCTTGTTTCCTAATTATATATAGAGCAGCGAGATTAAAAAAGTTTATCCAGGGAAATAGAGAGAGGTCTAAAAACTGTCTGGCTCCACTCTCTCATCACTTGGCCTGACCACCGGTACCATCTGCGTTGTTTTCTTTCTAAACTAAAGCTGTCACCTTGCCGCAGCTGACAGTAATCAATGACATCACCGTTATCCTGTCAAACTAAAAGTCCCTCGGCCTATAAGCCAAATATCACATAAGAAACAAACTAACAACAAAGAAATCATTCTTACCGATAGACATGGATTGTCTTAACATTTTAACTTCTGTAATAATAATATCCATCTATTTATCCTATGAAATACAGGGCCAAAATGCTTTTCTATTAACTGAAATTACTCTTAATTACCAGACTAGGCATTTAGGCACCTAAATTGCCGGCCCCTAATTGTTATCAACAGCCTTGAAACAATTACCCAAAAATATAAACTTAAGGCGTCTAAATGTCATTTAACTTAAATATCACAATCTAAAGTCTCAGAATTAAACTAGACTGAAGAAGTGAAGCTCTTGATCTTCGCTCTGCCCATGACGGAGACTTGACTTCGGTTCATCTTTTTCTCCCCACCCGAGGTGAGGCTTTGCCTTCGGAATAAAGTTCATCAAAAGTCCTCAGACTCGTGAAGAAGGACGAGCTTTGTTATTGGGCGACGAAGCTCGTTGGTCTTGGTCTTGACTGTCACTTGGCGAACAAAACCTTTCTTGTCAGGAAAGGTCTCCACGATCCTCCCAAGTGACCATGAATTTCTGGGCGAAGTATCATCCACGATCAGCACCACGTCACCTTCACTGAAGTTTCTTCTAGGTGTGGACCACCTTTGTCGTTCTTGGAGCTGGGTGAGGTACTCCTTGCACCAGCGTTTCCAGAAAACATCTGTGATGTACTGAACTTGTCGCCATCTGCGTCTAGCGTAGTATTGAATACTCCAGGTGGTAGTTGGGGCTTGACCTTGAGTAGCAACAAGTGGTTGGGCGTTAAAGCCTCCAGGTCGTTGAGATCCGTCGATGCCTTTGTGATGGGTCTGCTGTTTATGATGGCTTCGGCTTCACCAGAGCTGTACGCTAAGCTTTTTCACTAGGGGCACACTTGCCCCTAAATGAGAAATTTAGGGGCAAAAAATATTTTTTAGGGGCACATTTTTAAATAACAATTTTACCATTATTAAAAAAATATGTTCCTCCTGCCTCATTACTGTGGTCCTTTTATTTAACATTTAAGTGCGTTTGTTTTCAGGTTTGTATCTTTTATAATGAACCAACTGAGAAAGTGTGTAAATCACTAATAGAACAAAAACAACAAACTGTGTGTGTGTGTGCGCGCGCTTGTGTAGTGCTCCTTGAATGAGATCACCACAACACACACACCATTGCATTAATCAGGAGGACAAGAAACTCTGCATACATTTGTTTCACAATGAAAAGTGCTTTAGAAATCAAATGAATTATTATTGTAAATAACCCCATGAAAGGTTTATTTGTATGGGTAATTACCTGCTTCATATTTGTGATGTTACTGGTTTCAGTGTGTGCCTAAAGTGATCAATGTGTTGGGCCGTTTATAGAGATCTATGCCAATTAATGTTTATGTATATCCGGGACTTTTTTTTAATAAGAATTGAGAGGTATTTGTATATGTGACCTTTATTTTGAAAACCGTGTTGCGACGCAACCTTATTTACATTTGCGCTTTTGACAGTGAAATGTTCAGTCCAACTTAGCTGGAAGGAAAGACTAATCAAAAAGGTTTAATTGACCCGTATGAGGCTCTTAAGGTAGGACTACTCACCTAATGCATAGCTGAACCTGAACGTTAGAAGTGTCCGTGTCCCCGTCAATCAATCATCACATCATCACGTCAATCATCATCATCTTATCATCTCTCCACATCGGACGTGGTTGTCATAAGATGGACTGATATCCACTCCGTTGTTCTTTTTTGCGTCTTAAATGTATTGAAATGAGGTGCTTCTTTTTGGCGATGCAATAGCCCATATTGAAAGGAAGAGAGCCCACATTCAGTTTCGTTTTGCTAGGAATTATGGGATTTGGTGTTGGATGTATAGACTACGCAGATAGGGACATGGTCTTTAATCGCACGATAGACTACAAGTACCAGGTACTGTATATAGCGTGACCCAGATTCACTCCACACGCAAATCTTTTTTTTCACTCAGGCTATCGGTGATCGCAGTAAGTTCATTCATTGCCGACAGATTCTTTCATAGCACCACGACATTGTGTCGCACTGTACAGCCCTGGTTGTAGGCTAATGTTTTTTAAAAAATGTATCCAATTTGTATGGATTAATTTAGGAGTGAAATGCGAATGAAGGGTTGAAATCACAACTCGCAACGTTGCTCCCAAATACTATTTCCAACTCGCAACGGCCAAATTAAGGGGCAATTTGCGACGAGATCATCGCACTGTACAGCCCTGTTCACACAACAGAGTGTGAACCCCTCCTCATCCAAGGTTTGTTCCTTCACTGTTGTATTTAGAACTTTCCGCACGGAACGGATCATCCTTTACCAGCTCCCTCCGTGATGAGAGCCTGCTGGCGGGTTGAAGTGCCATTGGATACCTTTCTGCTGCAAGGTTTTCTCTATCTCGCTGGTATTCCACGTCTTCAACGCTTTCTTTAACTCAGTGTCAGCTGACCTGAGGTTGGTTCCATTATCCGAGTACATCTCTCTTACTTGTCCTCTTCTCGCAAGGAATCTCCTGATTGCATTCAGGCATGCATCTGTGTCGAGTGAAGATGCTACCTCTAGATGCACGGCTCGTATAGCGAGACACACGTAAAGATGACTCTGTATCTTTTTGCCTCCCCTCTTCCTCTTTTCACTAGGAACGGGCCGAAGTAATCAACGCCGACTCTTGTAAAGGGGGGGTCGTCTGGCAGGACCCTGCAGGTAGGTAGGTCTGCCATGAGTTGTTGTCCAGTTGTTCCATGTAGCCGTTTGCAGGTGACGCACTTATGCAAAAAACGTCTGATGGCTCCATTTGCTCCAGGTATCCAGAACCTTTGACGCAGCTGAGCCAACATGTGATTTCTTCCTGCGTGAGCTGTGTTGTCGTGAATATGTCTCAGCACAAGCCTTGTGATGTGCGAGTCTTTGGGCAAGATTACTTGCTGCTTGGCTTCGTCAGGCATTGCCGCTCGGCTCAGCCTTCCTCCTACTTTCATGATTCCATCCTCCAGTATTGGATTCAACTTGAAGAGTGAGCTACTTTTCTTCACTCTTCCTTGTTCCAGTAGCATTGTCAAATCTTCTTTGAAGGTTCGTTTCTGGGTGTGCTTGACAATTTCTTTTTCCGCCACGGCTAGATCTTTGCAGGTGAGGCCTGTTCCTTGGAAAGCCCTTTTGAACCGGCTCACTTTGCTATTTCCATCTGGTGCCTTTCTCTCTTCTTTCAGCTCTTTAAGCAAGACCTTCAGCTTTAGAAACCAGGCAACAGCGCGTTTAAGCCTTGTCCAGGATGAGAAATGGTTCATCAACTGTCCCGTTGCGTCTTTCGGCTCTTCCGCCTGAATGACATGCACTTGAGCTACTCCTTTGATCTCCAGATCATCGACGTCCAGCATTCCAGGATCTGGGTTCTTGGGCCACTGGTCTTGTGAACAGTGCAGGAAACTTGGTCCTGACAGCCAGCTTTGTTCTTTCAGGAATGCGTCCACAGTCTGTCCTCTTGAGACGAGATCTGCGGGGTTCACAGTGGTATTGACATACCTCCACTGTGAGGTCTGAGAATGCTCCAGGATAGCTATGACTCTATTAGCCACAAATGTCTTGAATCTTGTGCTTTCGCTGTTCAAGTACTTCAGCACAGCTGTGCTGTCGGTCCAAAAGATAGAATCTTGCAGTTCGAGCTCTTTCTTGAGAAACTTGTCCATCTTGACGGCAGCTACGGCCGCGGTCAACTCCATCCTTGATATGGTTGGAGACTTTAAGGGTGCGACCCTCGCCTTTGCCATCATCAGGGCAGTTTGAACTATGCCAGTCGCGTCACGCAGTAGCAGGTAGCTTGTTGTTCCATAAGCCTCTAGACTTGCGTCGGCAAAGTGGTGGAGCTGTGCGGAGACTGGAGCTCCAAACTGCTTCATCTTGATGCATCTGTCCACTCCGAAGTTCTCAAGCCTTTGCAGTCCTGTGGTCCATTTTTCCCATGTCTGGATGACGTTGTCTGGTAGCTCCTCGTCCCAGCCATACTTCTGCCTGCAGATATCCTGTAGGAGTATCTTGGCGGGCAGCACCACTGGAGCGAGAAACCCCAAAGGGTCGAAGATAGAGCTGACGAGGGAAAGCAGGCCTCTCCTAGTGTGCGGGCGATCTTTGAGGTTGATCTTGAACCTGAACTGGTCTGATTCGGCGCACCACTGGATCCCCAATGCTCTCTCCACCGGCAGGTTGTCTTCGTCTAAGTCCAGGTCTTGAAACCCTTGGGCTCTTTCTTCTTCGGGGATCGAGTTGAGCAACATTCGGCTATTGCTCGACCATTTCGTTAAGCGAAATCCACCTTTTGCCAACATCTTTCTTAAGCCAGCACAAAGAGTGATGGCTGTCTCTTCGTCAGCGGTCGACTTAAGACAGTCGTCAACGTAAAAGTTCTTTTTGACTGTTTTGGCTGCTTCAGGGCCAAACTCTTCCTCGTGATCCGTTGCACATTTCTGCAGTGCAAACGTTGCAACACTTGGCGATGATGTTGCACCAAAGATGTGGACTAACATCTTGTGTTCGACGAGTTTCTTTTCGTAGTTCCCTTCAGGCCACCAGAGGAATCTGAAGAGGTCGGTGTCTTCATCGCTGACTCTGACCTGGTGGAACATAGCCTCCACGTCGGCCATGACCGCCACGGTCTCTTGTCTGAACCTTGTCAGGACCCCTATTAGGGAGCTTGTCAGGTCCGGTCCCTGCAGAAGCTGCTGGTTCAGTGATGTTCCTTGAAAGCTTGCTGCGCAGTCGAAGACGACACATAGATTATTTTTAACTGGATGTCTCACTCCGTGGTGAGGCAGTTACCACTTTCTTCCTTTTGCTGACTCCTGATCAGCGTTGTCAAGTCTCACGGCGTAGCCCTTCTTGAGGATATTATCCATGTACGCCACTTACTCTGTGCGAAACTTGTCGTCTTTCGAGAATCTTTTTCGCAGGTTCAGCGCACGTTGTTCGGCGACTGATCTGCTGTTGGGCAAGCACAGTGTCTTGTTCTTGACTGGCAGGCAAACACTGTAATGTCCATCCACAAGTTTTGAGGATTGTGACACCATATTCATGAACTGGTGATCGTCCTTTGACATCTCGATGTCTTCATCTTGTCCGGCGTCCGGAAAGTCTACTTTGACTGGCTGCTGCCAAAGCTCGTCTAGCCTGGTGACTGAGATCCGATTTGCGGTCACTGCTGTCCGCTTGCTCTTCTGGCTTGCGTCACTTCCGCCTTTGAGCGGTCCATTAACTGTCCAGCCTAGGATTGTTCTGACGGCATATGGTCCTTTGTGCACGCTGCTCACCACTTGGAGTGGCTCCATTGCCTTCGGGACGTTTGCTCCTATGAGCAATCCAACCTGAGCTTGGATAGTGGGAAGCTTCACCTCCTTTAGGTGAGGCCATCGGCTGACATCCTCTTGTCGGGGAATGTTCTCCTTGGAAACGGGAATGGTTTTCTGAGAAAACACCTCTGGAAGCTTGATGAATTGTTTTCCATCCAGGCTGCTTATTTCCAGTCCATTCACAATATTTGTGTCCAACAGATTCTGATCCCATTGTTCGCAGCAAGATGCTTGCTTTGCGTCCATCCATGTTCAGTTGTGAGATCAGCGACTCTGAGGCAAAAGTAGCTGAGCTACCCGGGTCCAGAAACATGTACGTCGTTACTTCCTTGGTTCCCTTCTGTGCCTTGACTCGCACTGGAATAATCGAGAGAGCGCAATCTTCCTTTCCGGCCCCAGTGACACCGAAGGCCTCCATCATTTGTACAAGAGCACTTGTCACTTCTTGTTCCGTTGACTTCGCTTCCTCTTGAGAGTCTTTAGAGCGATCTTTAAAGTTGTAGTGAAGCAGTGTGGGGTGTTGTCGAGAGCATTCTTGACACTGCACTTTGTCTGTGCAGCTGCTACTCATGTGACCATGTTTCAAACACGCAAAACATAGACCTTTGCCTTTTAGAAAGTCTATCTTCTCTTTGTGTGGTTTGCTCTTGAGTTTTCTTCAAACTGTAAGGGTATGCTGCTCTCCGTTGCAATAGCCACAGGGCTTGCTGTTTGCGTCCACTGCAGCGGTTGGAGTCTTTGGTGTTGCACGTTCGTCGCTCTCCTTCATGCCTCTAGTCATTTCAGCCTTGGGGGAGTCAACTGCTGTAGCGTACACCTTTTGTGACTTGTGTGTCCTTGTCTTGTATTCTTTTGTTCTCTGTTGACTTGGTTCTTTTGTGGCTGTAGTGTTGTCCTTTATGTTTCCGTAGAGCGGGTGTAGAGCGTTTCTAACTTGCTTGTTGACGAAGTCTACGAAATCCTTGAACCTTGCCCTTTTGTTGGTTCTTTCTTGTAAGTCGCAGGCGTGTCTTCTCCAAGATTCTCTGAGTCTGTACGGTAGCTTATTAGCCAGCGCTCTTATGTTGGATGCGTTTTCCAAGTCCTCCATGTAGCTTATATCCGTCATTGTGTTGGAGCAGCCTGTGAGGTACAATGCAAATGACTGCAATGCTGCACCGTCTTCAGGCTTGATTGTCTGCCACTCCAGAGCCTCTTTGATGTAGGCTTCCACTATCTTGAAGTCGTCGCCGAAGAACTGTTTCAGCATTTGTTTTGCTTTGGTATAGCCTGCAGTAGGCTCCATGTGAATGCAGCTTTTGACCAGCTCATGTGGTTGTCCACTTGTGTACTGCAACAGAAACTGTAGACGGTCACGATTGTCACTGGTGCGGTCTTCAACTCCATGTTCCATAGATCTGATGAATGTCTTGTATTCTAGAGGGTCACCAGTGAATGTTGGAATGGTGAGCTCAGGAAGTAATGAAGCTTTGTGATTCTTCACGAGGTATTCTGTGACATTCGCCTGTTGGGAGATAGCCTTGCTTAGGCTATGAAGCTCCCATCCTTCATTGAATTCCCTTTTTGTTGCTTTTAATATGCTGGTCGTTAGTGGTGCTGCTGGAAGCTGCACGTCCTCTGGTTTACTGGGGGGAGGTGGTGAGGCACGCTGATATAGCGGTTGGAAGTTCCTCTCTTCTCTTTCATCTGTCTTTTCAATGTTTAAGACAGTCCTGTCATTTGATGTAGTACATTCATAATTTTCCAGAACTCCCATTTTTGCATCTGACTCAGCGAGAGCCGTCTTCATTGCATGTATTTCTAGCTTTCTTTTTTGTTCTGCTTCAAACCTCACTTCCTCAGCTTGTAGTTGAGCCTCCTTGCATCGTTTTTGTGCTAACCAGTCTGCTTCTTCCTGCTCAAGAGCTAACCTTTCATTTAAAGCGGTGGCCTTTACTTGTAGAGCCGCTCGCTCCATCTCTGCAGTCAGTCTGATTGTATTTGTTGAGCGAGAGCCTGATGAGCATCTACTTATTACTGTTCCAGACTTAGATTTGGTATCCATAGGTTTTTCCTGATTGTTACCATCTTCAGCCGGTTCAGATCGTTTTGTGACCTCTTTCATCCATTCCTCACATTTCCAGAAGAATAAATTCAGTGATTCAATTTTAGGCTCAAAATTCTTCTGATCAGCTTCATAAACGACCCAGTTCAGTCTTGACTTGTATTAGCTCTTGTTGCAAATGACTGAAATCAACACGCATTTTGTTATTGACAATGCTGACGTTTGCATCATCTTCCTTTTAATGTAACTATTTCTTTCATCATGTTATTTAGCGTTGATAATTTGTGTTTGCGTGCCTTTTCACGTTTAGCAGCTTGCTCCTGCATGGCTTTCTCCGTCAATTTTACTATCCTTTTGCCACTGACTTCCATTCCTTCCATATTGATAGTTATTGAATCACCGGTCGGCAGTCGCTTTCCACAATTAGTAAAATGTCAGTCACCTGGGGAGAGCGCGCAAGCCAGAGGCGCGTTTAATTACTTTTACTTTCAATCCAGACCTCAAGCTATTATGCTTTTTTCCATTGACCATGGCATATTCTGTAACGTTAGTTATAGCTCCAATGGGATACGGCACTTTCGGGCAAATTATACAAGATACAGCATAGTACAGCTTACTGGTTGACGTCTTCTTTCAGGCAAATCATACAAGATACAGCTTACTTGTTGACGTCTTGTTTTTTCTTTCGTTCCGCGAAAAGTTCCTTTTTCCAGTCAGGCCTGTCCAAATCCAAGTTCCGTTTTTAATGAGCAAGTTTTTAGACAAAATGTAGTATCCAAAACTCGTTGATGCCATAAGCTTCAGACGCTCTCAAACTTTGAATCCTCCCGTTCCATATCCACGCACAAGAAAGCACTGACCACGACGTAGTATCAACTATTTAATGTCCAACTCGGGTTACACGTTCTTGTTTCCTAATTATATATAGAGCAGCGAGATTAACAAAGTTTATCGAGGGAAATAGAGAGAGGTCTAAAAACTGTCTGGCTCCACTCTCTCATCACTTGGCCTGACCACCGGTACCATCTGCGTTGTTTTCTTTCTAAACTAAAGCTGTCACCTTGCCGCAGCTGACAGTAATCAATGACATCACCGTTATCCTGTCAAACTAAAAGTCCCTCGGCCTATAAGCCAAATATCACATAAGAAACAAACTAACAACAAAGAAATCATTCTTACCGATAGACATGGATTGTCTTAACATTTTAACTTCTGTAATAATAATATCCATCTATTTATCCTATGAAATACAGGGCCAAAATGCTTTTCTATTAACTGAAATTACTCTTAATTACCAGACTAGGCATTTAGGCACCTACATAAACTTTCATGAATATGTAGGCTAGTGGGGTTGTGTGGGGGGGGGTTGGGTACATTCGGATATTGACAACCATACTGGGTAATTTACATTGGAAGGGGTTGGGGGGGGGGGGATACACTGTACAAACAAGCAAAACCGCACATTGGAATATTGACAACCATACTAGGTAAATTACTGTACATTGGAGGGGGTTGGGTTAGGACATTTACAGCGGCTAGTTTCGAATTGCAGTCTCCCGTAGGTGTCCCTTGAGAGTGGTTTTGAAAGTGGGTAGTGATTCACATTCCTTTACAGCTTTGGGTAGGGCGTTCCACATTGATGTGGCATAATTGCGAAACGTGTTTAGTCCCTTGTTTGAGCCGAATCTGGGTTTAACATGATTTGTGGAGCTCCCTCTGGTGTTGTGATCGTGGTATTCACTGACCTTTGGGAAATATTTTGACATGTACATTGGTTCCTTGGTCGTGTAGTGTATCTTGTAGACCAGGCCCATTGCAAGTTGCTGTACTCTGTTGTCTACTCTAAGCCATCCTAGGTTGTCAAAGTGGGCAGGGGTGAGGTGGGTTCTAGGAGTAAGGTCAAGGAGTAGTCTGACCAGTTTGTTTTGAGATGTTTGTAATTTTGTTTTTAGCGCCTTTGAGGTGCTTTGGTACCATGAGGTACAAGCATAGTCGTACTACCCTTGAATGAGTGCTCCTGCCAGAGTCTTCAGGGTATTCTTGTTTACCAGAGAGGAGATCCGGTACAAGAATCCAGTTAGTTGGTTGACCTTTTTTATTACATTGGATGCCATTTTGTCACAGGAGAGATTAGCCTCTAGGATGGAACCCAGGTAGGTAATTTCATCTTTCCTTGTGACAATATTGTCACCCACTGTAACTGAGAAGCCGTCGGTCTTGCTGAGTTTATTATTTGAACTGAAGAGAATGGCCCATGTGTAATGATAGTTTGTTATCAGCAAGCCATATGCATATTTTGCCTAGTTCCGAGCTGAGGGTTTTTTCAACCTGTAACTTGTTCTTGTCAGAGACCAGCAGGGCTGAGTCGTCCGCAAACAGGAACAAGTTGCAATCACAAGCTGACGACATGTCATTTGCATAAATTAGGAACAGTAGCGGTCCTAGTATGCTTTCTTGTGGAACACCACAGCTCACTGTGAGGGGGGGGGGGGGGGGGATAGGGTACCGTTTACCTCCACCATCTGTTCCCTCCCCTCAAGGTAGGATTGCATCCAGCTCACTGATAGACTATCAAAACCAATTGCTTTTAGCTTGTCAATCAGAATGGTGTGATTGACAGTGTCGAAGGCCTTTTGTAGGTCCAGCATGACCATGCCGCAGTATTTGCCCGCGTCCACCTCTTGTTTGATGTGGTCGTTCAAATAGAGGAGGCATGTGTCAGTGGAGTGGGATGTTCTGAAGCCAGATTTTTTTCCGCTAGGTACTTTTCGACCTGTTCGTAGACTATTTTTTCCATGACTTTCGAGATGGAGGTGAGAATAGAAACAGGGCGGTAGTTGCCTGGGTCTAATTTGCTACCCTTTTTGTGCAGAGGGGTCACCCTCGCAATTTTGAAGTCCTTGTGGACGTGTCCCTGTTTTATGGAGAGGTTTATTATGTGTGTGATGACTGGGGTGATGGCGGCTGCTGAGTCTCTGAGGAATTTGGAGGGGATGTTGTAATGGCCAGTGGCCTTGTTAGGTTGGAGGGCGCTCAGTTTTTTGAGTACCTCATCTGTTGTTACCATTTCCAGCTTGAAGTCGTCCTTGCGGACCCCTAGGTTTTTGTAGTAAGCTATTATGTGTTCTACCCCATAAAGCCCTGAGTGGGAGGGTAGCTTGTTTACCAGTGTTGTAGCTATGTTTGTGAAGAAAATGTTTAAGTAATTGGCTACATCCAGCTTGTCTGTGATGAGCGTGTTGTCCGTTTTTATGTTTATGTTTGAGAATCTGGTTTTAAGTTTTTTACTGCAGCCTAGTTGATTATTGAGTAATTTCCAAAGTTCACGTTGTTTGTTTTTGTTTTCCTCAGTTTTGTCATTGATGAAATTCTTTTTTTGCAGTTTTGATCATGGAGTTTACGTTGTTTCTTAGTCTGTTTCTTTCTAGTTTGAGTTCAGTCACGTGGGCTTGGAGTTCACTGCTCGTGCTTTTGGTAAGCTTTGACTGACTTTTACGAAACTCAGAGAATTTTTTGTCTCTGGTTTTCATAGCGGCCAGTATTTCGGAGTGCATCCACGGCTCAGCGTGATTTTTTACCCTGGTGGTTCTTAGTATTGTTGAAAATTTGGTTTTGAAACCAAGCCATGTTTCTTCAACCAGTGTGGGAAGTGGGGAGGGGGGGGTCGGGTCCCGCGCCGTGCTGGTACAACAAAGGACTCGTTCCTGGATGATTTCGCTGTTAGCTCTGCTGGCTAGCCAGCTATCGGGCGTCGAGATGTTTAAATCCCGCGTCGAGTTGGTCGTCATGGTTTCGACCCTCCGTTCACCTCCTTTCGTCTCTGCCTCACGTGTGCTCGTCTGCTGAGGCGTCATTGGGGGAGAGTCGCCGTCCGCGCTGTGGATGTAGCCGCGGGTTGAGTTGTTGATGCTGTTGGTCGCGATGGGAACCTCCATCGCTTCTTGCGTTGCCAGACCAAGTCTTCTAGCCTGAGTTCTGGTCAAAACCGGGCCTGGGTTTAATTGAATGTCTCCCGAAAGTAGCAGAACCAGGATGATCATGGTCCTACGGTCCAATCTGCCAGTCGGGGGTACGTTTTTACGTACCGGGCTCGCTCTTAGTAACGTGTGTATAGCCGCCGTTCCGACGTCAAGATGTTTCTTTTCCGAGCCATTGAGAAGGTAGAAGTCACTGTGAGTCTCGTTTAATCCGTTTTCACTTCTCTCCACTTCTGTTTGATGTTGCTTCATTGATGAATTGAGGTATGAGTCCGTAATCCATATTAGCAGGAGGAGAAAATGTGCCCAAAACCTTGTTGTTTTGGTTCTTTGGCGAGAGCTCTCAGTAATGCGACTGCTCATGACTGCGCCGGTGATCTATGCTGCTGTCTGGCTATTGGCTAAAAACTATTTATTACATGCGTATTATACTGTGTGTGCATGTGCATACTAAGGATACTAAGGGACACACATCTGTGCAATAGCACATACCACCAAAATCACACATTGGCCAATGCCTACTAGACGCAAAGGATATTGGTTGTCAAGCTGCTTTTGTATGTTGTAGTGTTGTCACGATACCAACATTTTGACTTTGATAGGAAAGGTAATGAAATATATGATTAGATGACAAAACATGGACAATTCTTTAATTAATTATAATCTTTATTCACTTAGCCCCCACTTCCCTCACTATTGGATGCCTCTGAACGTTCCCAGGGATAGCTTAGTTAGCGTTAACACTAACAGCCAACATTAGTTAAGGTTTTAGCACAACGTGGACATTCCAGAATGGCGAGGATGAAAAGCATGTTCTGACAATTGGACCCGTTGCTTGCGGAGTTTACATTACACATAGAAACAGTGCGACTCACAAGAGAAGTTGTCACACAGCTGTCAAATGCAGGGTTGAAGACTCGAGCTAGATGTCATAGCTTCTAGAATTGAAGGTCCGCTCTGCTCTGTGTCTATTATGAAATGACAATTGTGCGTTGACACGCCCACTACGCGAAACCATTTCTTGCACATTCGCACATATCTATTTTTAGGGGCAAATGCGAGTGAAATAGTCGCACTCTAGAGCCCTGACGGGGGGGAAAGATGCTACACGTACACACAGACAGACCTGCTGGAATGTGAGGTGCACTGGGCCTAACAAAAAGAATGGTTTGGTTCCGGTTGCCGACCGACCCTGCCGATTTAGGTGCGACCCAATTTATTTTCTGAGTTTAAAAAAATATATTATATATTAACACTTTAATCGCTGGAGACGCCGTAACTCGTCATTCCCCGCCATGCTCATTCTGCCGAAGACGCAGTAACACGTCTTTGATATCAATATTTAAAAAAATCTATGATCGAAATCATATTTCTCCCCCGGAGACCTGAGATATACTGGTGAGCCCCACTCAACTCTCTAATGGTTCAAGAGCGCCATCTGGTGGCCGATCGGCAGATCGCCCAACAGGAAGTTATGTGGATGAAGTGGTGCTCACCCATATTTCGTCCGGGCACTCGCTATCGTTAGAGGGACTCCATCTTGATAACACGAGACAGCGATCGGTTGCAAATAACTCAATAAACAACATGATTTGGACGGATATACTATTATACAACCTGGAAATGGATCGGGTATTTCTACATCCCATAATAGGAATATCTCTGCTCCACGCTCATCGCCCAACGCTATGAGGAAGCTACGGTAAGATTCAGCGTTTTTTTTAACGTGTTCCATATAAACTGCTCTGATGATCATATCACCCACACTAGATGAATGATATAACGTTGCCCACGGAATTATAAACGACCCCCCGCCCATCCGGTCAACATCAGATCATACGTAGTAACTCCTAGAAGCACATCCAGTTGACATTTTTTATCTCGCACAGATTCCTACCAAACTGTATTTGATCATCAATATAATGCATTTAGGGCTATAAATCAAGTTCTGGAGAAAGCTGCAGAAAACGATAAAAACATACTTATACTTTAGACCGTATTTTAGTATGAATATGTGAATGAAAAAGTATAACGTTGCTACACCCTGAACAATAGATATAGGACATTGAATGGGCCATAATAATGTCAATTTAGCAATACAATTTAAAAAGGTATAGCCCTGCAAAGAAGGGGAACTTCTCCATAGACAAATAGAGCTGGCGAGGGATGGTAAATTATGAATTTAACCATGACGATCAAAGTGTTAAAAAAAAGATTTTTTTTTTTTAACAAGATACAAATCTTAGTCAAACCTTTAGTATTATGGATATTAAACATGCTGGCAGAGTACATGTTGTTGTTGTGAAGATTTTAATTAAATACAGAAATTCCCTATCCATAGTCTCCGTGGGAAAAAATAAAATAAAAAATAAAATAAAATAAATTCCCTACCTACCCATGGCCTTAACTGACAACCAACAGGAACCAAACAATATTTTTTGTTATGCCCTAGTGCGACAAGGGAAAATATTCAGTCGCACTGCACAGATTTTTGGGTGTACAGTAATACATCGATCCAGATCGATATATCGATCTATTATCAATTATCAAATAGGATTGATGCAACGTAAAAAGATCGATTCATATTGCGATACTCTTATTTTGAAAATCCCCTCGTGAGCATATCCGCCCGGCTGCAACAACAACATTAGCTCAGCGCAGCTCAGCGTGTGTAGACGTTAGACAGCATTGCTTCAGAGTCCGCCTATTTTGCCCGAAGTGCCTGTTGTTTTTTCCCCCCACAAGGGGTCAAATACATCTAACATGCTTTCCATCCGCGCCATTCCTTTATGCCCACGTCGCGTTAAATACAGAAATTAACATTGCGTTAGCGTGAGCTATTTAAGCTAAGCTGATAGAGTGATAGAGAGGACAGCAGAGGTCCACTAGGGACTGGGAAGGAGGGGGGGTTACTGCATTCTCGAGCCCCACTAACAGGATATGTCCGGTACTGCACCTTCTGACTCCCAATATGCCTTTTCCAGCCAAAATACAGCGCTGTGATAGGATATTAATATCGGAAAAAAAATAAACGAACCAAAAACAGTGAACAGGAGGTCTATTTGTATTAAAAACAATTGATTGTTTTTCATTTAAATGTCTGGAAGAGATCAAAAATAAAAATGTCAAATGATATTTCCATTGCCTTTTTTTTTGTTGGTTTAAATGTTACTGATTGTGTTAAATGGGCATATAATATCGTCTCATATAGATTGCAGGCACCTGAATCGTATCGTATCGTGGCAGACTTTGTGATATCGGAAAATATCGTATCGTTGTCCAAAGAATCTATATCGTATCGTATCGTGATGAAATTGGTGATTCCCACCCCTAGTGTACAGTGCGACCAAAACAGTTGCACTCTGGAGCCCTGCAAACTATTAGCCAATCCTACACTGAGTCTGCACTTGTCTGGTGAACCCATACAACAGGTTGATAAGGTTAAATTACTGGGAGTCATAATAGATAGTCAACTGACATGGGTAGAGCACATTGACACATTGGCTAAGTAATGGCATTTATTAAAGATATAATGTTTGTAATGTTTGTGCTGGACCCACTTGATCCAGAACGGCAACTCCGGTCAGAGAGCGGACACAGAGAGAACAGTCCTTTGTATTTTAATTAGGATGATAAGGTTTCTTCAGTACAGGTGATTTCCATCCAGTTTGTAAAGGATGAATGAACAATGAGCATCCACACGAGGATGAGAATGGTAATGAGTGAATCTAGCAGAGAATGATTGAGTGGTTTTCTGCAACACATAAGCAGAACATACAATAATTAGTAGGGATTAGGGCTGGGCGATATGGCCTAAATATGATATCACGATATTTTCTGACCTTTCGGCGATACACGATACACATCACAATGTTTTTCTTTTTTCCCCCAAACAATTCATTATGAGGCTTACCAAGAATGTATTTGAGTTTAAAGCTAACATTAAAGACAAAATAAAATACCCATGCATTTAGCATTTTTATATTATATATTAGATTTAGATTATTGGATTAGATTATATATTGCATATATTTAGCAATGAGATATTATATGATTTAGATATGAAATATGATTAACACTATGATTGCCGATGACGAGTTGAGACGTCATTCCTAGCCATGCTCATTCTGCCGAAGATGCCGTAACTCGTCTTTGATATCAATATTTCAAAAATCTGTGATCGAAATCATATTTCCCCTCCGGAGCCCTGAGATACACTGAAAAGCTCCACTCAACTCTCTAGCGGTTCAAGAGCGCCATCTGGTGGCCGATCGGCAGATCGCCAACCGGAAATGATACTTTGAACCGGACGTGCTCATCCATATGTTGTCCGGGCACTCGCTATCGTTAGAGAGACTCCGTCTTTACACAGTGAACATCGATCGGTGCAAATAACTCGAAAAAACAACATGATTTGGTGGTATATACTATTATACAACCTGGAAATGGATCGGGCATTTCTCCATCCCATAATAGAAAAAATTCTGTTCCACGCTCATCTGCCAGCGGCGCGAGGAAGCCACGGTGAGTTTCAACGTTATTTTCTAACGTCTTCTATACTAACTGATCTGATGAACATATGACCCACACTAGATGAATGGTATAACGTTGCCCACAGAATTATAAACACCCCCTCGCCCATCCGGTCAACATCAGATGATACGTAGTAACTTCTAGGACCACGTCCAGTTGACATTTTTTATCTCGCGCCGATTGCTATCAAACTGTATTTGATCATCAATATAATGCATTTAGAGCTATAAATCACGTTCTGAAGAAAGCTGCAGAAAACGATAAAAACATACTTATACTTTAGACCGTATTTTAGTATGAATATGTGAATGAAAAAGTATAACATTGATACACCCTGAACAATACATATAGGACCTTGAATGGGCCATGATAATGTCAATTTAGCAATAAAATTTTAAAAGTTATAGCCCTGCAAAGAAGGGGAACTTCTCCATAGACAAATAGAGCTGGCGAGGGATGGTAAATTATGAATTTTAACCATGGCGATCAAAGTGTTAATTGAAAATGGGGGACCCTGATGTAAACAAGACGAAAGTCTTTCTCTGGTCTGCATCCCCTTAACAATTGTATGTATTGAGCTGTACTGTACCCATTCTGCAATATATTAATAAAGTTTTAAATCAATCAATCAATAGCATTTTAGCATTTTATCGGAAACTACTGTATATTTGTATGTCTCTAAATGTTTTGATGAATTGAAAATGGAGGACCCTTATGTAAAAAAGCCGAAAGTCTTTTTCTGGTCTTCATCCTCCAGTCAGTCCACTGTTGTTGTATTGAGCTGTACTGTATTGTACCCATTCTGCAATCGTTAATAACGTTTTCATTCATTCCATTGTTCAGCCGGCAACAGAATAATTTTGATTCACAGTCGAGTCTGCCCTTTCGCAAAGCCACGCCCCCCTTGGTTACTGTTGCTACGTCCGACAAGCTAAGAGCCAGAATGCGGCACAATACCGGATATGTTCAACAGGTGTTGACATCATGGAGGTTCTCCGTAACATATCAGTCGCCTTAACAGACTCATTTTGGAGCAATAACGCCGCAATATCCTCCAGGTCCCGACAAAAGGGGCTACAATATGCCATGGAGGGATATATCCACAGCATTAAGATGCAGAAAGAGGGAGGCACAACCACGATAGAAGCACTAGCTTACAGATCACAGTGCAAGAGTGAGAAACCACACGAGCTCTATGTTAAGTTCGACGAGCAGAATATTGTGGACCAAGCTTGTTCATGTACTGCTGGGTACGTTCTGCTTTTTGTAATATCGAGTTGTTATTGCTATTGAAATCGTACATCTAGTTATTGTTTTTCATTTCAGATAATGATTGAAGAAGTGCGTCGTTAGTCGACGACAACAAATGGCTAACGTTAAGGACAACTTGGATGATGTTGAATGATCATCCTATCAAGCTGAATGAATGAATGAGATAGCTAGCTAATGTTTGTACAATAAATGAGTCGGGTTGTGTCTCAATGCCATTACAGAACACAAGTAAACATACGACAACTTTTCTATGACGTGCGACATTATACTTTTAATATAAAAGCTATTATACAGGCTCAGTAAGCCCACAGGGTAGAGCTGTAGACCTTCTTCAATGATTATCTGAAATGAAAAAGGAATAACTAGATGTTGACTGGTAAACGATTTAATAAAAATAAAAAAAGAGCCTACACGCTGTCTTGTTGTACAAAACATGTAAGTTGCTTTGGATAAACATGCCACCAAGCTGATCTTTTAAAATAATAATTTTTTACAGTATGCCGGGGTACTGTTCACACACTGTTGGCTTGATGCACACACTGGACATTTGGCGTGCAAAGGGAGAAGAGATTTCCTCCACAAGCCAACCTCAACAATGGCACAAAGCCAGAGGGAAGAAAATAACTGGACAAGCTATTTTCAATGTGGTGGTAGCCAAGGCCAAGGTCAACCGTAAGCGGAAGCCTATAACATCCAACTATACCCACAACAAGTAAGTTATTCCATTCTGTGTACTGCATATTTCCATACTTACCAGTCATGCTCTTGCTAATAATGCTATTTTTGTGTCTAGGCAAACACTAGGTACAAATACCTACAAGCTCATGGAAGAGATGACAGACGCGCCTATAAGCTACCTTGCAGCAGAACACGCACCTGAGGTCGAAGTCTGCGGCATGACATATCCTGTGGCCTAAGCCACCAGGTGAGAAACTTGTATAATTATGGAATAAAATAAGACCCCCCCCTATATAATACAGCTCTGTACACATACATATTAATTTGTATATTTTGTACCCAGTTTAACCACCTGTACATTGTATATAAAATATGCGTTCATCCTCCCTCCAACCAGCACCAAACCAATGTAGAAACGGTAGCTCTTGTGAATAGTGTCAATTTGAAACGCCACTATGAAACAAAAGTTCGTTTTTCCTCAAAATGCAGTGCTAAGAACCACAAAAATAAATGGAATGAAAATCATATCAAGGTGCAAGCAGAATTATTGTTAAATCTATGTCACAACGAGAAACATTCTTGGCTAAACACAAGAAGCCAGTCTCTGATGCATACACATTATATTTTATTTCATTGAAGTTTATTTCAAATATGCAACTTAACAAACAAACATCAAGTACATATATAGCCTTAAGCCGTTCTAATAATAAATGTATAAGCCGTTCTAATAATAAATGTATATAACAAATTTCAAATAACAAAGAACCAAGTCAAGTCAAGTCAAGTAATTTATTTATATAGCACGTTTAAAAGCCCAAGAGCCAACCAAAGTGCTGTACAATCAGAGCTTAAAATCAATGTCCTAATATAAAATACACAAATACAAAAATATAAAAAGGCACAGCAGGACAAGACAGTACATTCAGAGAGCAGGACAGTAGCATAATAAGAGATACAAGAGGGAGGGGGCAGGATAAAATTACATGGGAGTGTGTGAGTTAGGGTGTGGGAGAATCGGGGTTTATTGAAGGCCAGGGAATAGAAGTGGGTTTTTAGACGGGCCTTAAATGTCTCCAGTGAGGGGGCAGATCGGATCTCCAGGGGAAGCTGGTTCCATAGCTTGGGGGCCACGGCCTTGAAGGAGCGATCGCCTCTCTTTTTGAGTCTGGTGCGGGGGGGGGACCAGCCGAGCCTGGTTGGAGGATCTTAGTGACCTGGGTAAACTCGCCGGGGTGTAACTAAAATGTGTAAATTATACTTCCAATTCAAATCGATGCCATCATGTCAATGTTAAGTTTTCCAATTTTCTCTCTGAATGTAACATCCATAACGCTGGGGCGGCAGCGCTCAACACAACTCTTTGTACAGGACTAGGAGGTACCTCCAACCGAGGTGGGCCCACGCGCTATACAAGGATTTATACAGTCCGGTGCCCTCACTGTTTGAGAATGTGTGGCTGGAAGTTTGAGAGCACGCTCACCACATACCAGATCTGACTTATATTCCCCAACCTAGTATTGGGGATTCGGTCTGACACCATTTTGAATTTCTTTATCTTAGCGATGGCCCTTTCAACATGAACGCGGTGCTTTGCGATGCGCTTAGTTGTGAGCACATCTCCAGATGGCATTTGCCTCTTAGACCTCGCAAAGGGTGGCAGGTTTAACTGCAGTCCGATAGACTTGATATCGTCGTCTATCAAAAATCCCTTATCGGCCATTAGGCCATCACCTCTTTGCAGATGGCCAATTTCTATCAGTTTCTCCAGTAGTGGGATGAGACCACTCTCTCTGACTATCTCCTTGTCAGACATAGAGCCTGTGAAAAGTGCAGAAGAGAAAATCACAGCACCACGGGGGTCACAGGCAACTAACGATTTAAGAGTGTTTGTGCTTTTGTAACTGGAATAGCTCTGACTTTGCAACACCAGTGAGGTAGGCCGTTCCATTTTTAGTTCAGTGCAATCCAATATTGCAAATGTTGATGGATAATCCGTTTTGTAGGCGTCTGGCATATTTGCCATAATGACATCTCTGTGAGGCCAAATTGGTATTGCACCCAAAACGTCGAACATATAATGAATCCAGGAGTTGAAAAGATTACTTGCACTTTGCACGGTTATGTTGAATCTAAAGGCAAGGTTTTTCAAGTCTTCATTGTTGCGTAGTTTCATTAAAACAAATAACAGCTGGCTACGCAGGGGCATTTCAACAACTTGCCAATCATTCCGCTGGTATTTTAAGGGGACATTTATTTGAGTGGCACATGGATCACTTGGAATGCCAAATATTGTGCACAGTTGGTTGAATCGTTCATATGTGAACCCAGTACTGTATGCTAACATTTGGCGGATGTCACTGTTTTGGAGAAGTTCCGGTGTGAGAGTTCCTTTTCTAAATGTGCCATTGTCTGCTTTCAGCCTTTCTACCTCCGTTTCCTTTAAAGCAAGCATCGCTTTCAGGTTACCATTTTCTAATTCTAATTTCTTCTCTCTTTCTGTGGACTGCTGTTCTTCTGGTCCCCCTTCCAGTTGACCTTGTTCAGAAAGGAGGGGTGGCACCACCGTCTCTGAAAAAGACACATATTTACATGTTAATAGCATTTTGATCCCATCTTTTCTTTTTTACAGCTTCCCCTATTAAACAAGGGAGCCCCTTCTGCTGAAGCGCCGCCTGTCAGTCAACCAGATGACTTCCCTGGGTTTCCTCTACCATCCCAGCCGACAACTTTGTGCACAGTCTTGGATGAAAATGGCACGCGTAGTTACAACAGAGTGGCCATTTCCCTACCCGAATCTATAGCCCTAGAATGTGACACCAGAGAACAAAACACAAACAACCTGTGGTTTACTGCACGATCTGATCGGTTGACATCAAGCACCTTTAAAAGAATCTGCTCCAGGAGAGCAGACCATGAAACACTTGCTGTAAGCCTCAAGTACAAAAGATCAGTACTACAAACCAAGGCCATGAAAAGGGGTACAGCACTAGAGCCCATAGCAGCAACGCAATACACAAAGCTAACAGGAAACCAAGTGTATCCATGTGGTTTTGTTGTGAATCCGCAGGCACCACACCTCGGTACATCACCTGACCGTAAGGTCTTAGAAATAGGAGAGAGTCCAAGCTATGGGCTTTTAGAAATTAAGTGTCCATCCAAGGAAAGCTTCACTGAGTGTGCTTACCTCTTAAAGCAGGCAGATGGCAGCTACCAGCTAAAAGAGTGTCACGAGTATCACTATCAGATAACAGGGCAGCTCGGGCTCACTGGTATGTCATGGTGTGATTTCTATGTGCACTGTGCAGCAGACTACCACCTACAAAGAATACACTTTAATGTAGCTAAATGGGAGCAGATGAAGAGCAAGCTTGATGCTTTTTACTTTGATTTTTACAATCCAGCATAAAATCAGAGGTATATAGTGAAGAATAAAATGTTTTGAATTGACCATTTATTTCCAATGGGTCCGTATAGATCTCTCCAGTGGCAGAGTTAATTTGCGTGATCAAGTTCTGAGCGGTGCAGTGTTTTTGCTGTAGTGCCAGCACTTTACTATAGGTTTGTCACCAAATTCAAAAAAGGACTGGCGTGATTTGAGTAGAAGCTGGTGGAAAGGAGGTTAAATTCCGTCTGTAGAGTCACTCTTTCATTATAAAGTGATGGTGTCGGAGAGACTGAATATAAATAATCCTATTTAATAATTTGGTCTGAAAGTTCAGCGCGTCTGCTGTTGCGCAGTTTATTACGTCGAGCACAGTTAGAAATAGTTTCTCCACGGAGAAAAGCTTTAAGAGCTTCCCAAATGATGGACATGGCATTGATGAAATGCGTGTCACCAAAATTGGGAACATATACGTTGACTAGGACTACCTTTGTGGAATAGAGAGTTCCTGAAACTATAATGAATCTGCCATTAGGGTCAGAGATCACATCAGATGGAGTAAATTGTGTGTTTTTGTTAATCAGAATGGCTGTTATTCTGCACTAAACGAATTTGATATTTTATTATTTATGACTGAATGTAACTGTACTTGTGAAGCGCACTACCTTTGTTATTGCACTATTCTGCACATCTCATTTGTTTTAGTTTATTAGTTTATTTATTTTGTGGTGCACCACTGATAAGCTTTATTTTTATTTAGGTTTGAATTTTTATCCAATGCTGCAATAAGTGAAAAAAAGAAGCTATTATATCCATGTTGGATATAATGGATTGTTGGATACTGTTAAATAATAATAAAAAAAAAAATTAAGGGTCAACTTGATTGAATTTCTCTCTTTTCTTTTTTCTTACTGCATTGCCAAAAGATCGGATCGGGAAAAATTATTGCACACTCGATGCAGGCATTGTGTTAATTTAGTTGTTTTCTCCCCACGTAGCTTTATGACACCTTTAATTTATTACTTGCTAAATTGCTGCTTAAGCAAACAGGGCATGAAAAACACACACACTTCTCATTCACTCTGTATTGTATATATGTATACAACAACTTGAAACTTGAAAATCATTACTCACCATTGAAAATCACACACAGAGTCTCTTCTGGGGTTTCCTCAATGGTCCTGGACGTGGATGCCTCTTGCAACGTTTTCATGAGTCTGTACAACCATAATTTGTGTTATTTTGGGATAAAACAATACAATCACAAGAGGCATTAAATGTTGTAGTTTGTCTAAAGTTAACTACCGTTTCCTTGGTGACTTTCTGCATCCACCTTGTTGTTCCTTTGTGGGGGTTGGGTTGCCCACTTGTGCAACAGGATTAGGGAAGTCGGCAGTAGGCTTTCCATGCACAAAATGCTACAAAGATGACAGCAAAATATAAATGAGTGATTGCCTGTTGGCTTTCTTGTTTGTACTTTGACCACAGGTAGACTAATACAGGGGCTCAGCTGTTCAGACATTATTATGCATCAAGTGATATACATGGTCAACACGACCTAGAAGCACACAGCTTACAGTTGTAGTCGTGTGATTTTAGCTAACGTTAGTACCCAAGTTAGCCAGGTGAACACAAGGCCAACCTTACCTAGATAACGTTAGTACCCAAGTTAGCCAGGTGAACACAAGGCCAACCTTACCTAGATAACGTTAGTACCCAAGTTAGCCAGGTGAACACAAGGCCAACCTTACCTAGATAACGTTAGTACCCAAGTTAGCCAGGTGAACACGAGGCCAACCTTACCTAGATAACGTTAGTACCCAAGTTAGCCAGGTGAACACAAGGCCAACCTTACCTAACTATTTACCATTTAGTAGCTCTCCTCATTGTGGATACTAGTAGTATATAGTATATATATAGTAAGCTAGCTACGTTAGCACGTATTTACCTTGGAACAAACGTATTTGTGTTTGTTGATATTCGCCATATTCAGCTGGCCATGGGGTCTGCCGCATTTCTTTATCCACTGTCGGCATCTCTCCTCTCGGGTTTTCGGTTTAGGAAACGGGTAAAATATCACCCCCCCCTCTAAGCTTATGGGATATCTGCTGTCGGATTTGCAAATACCATAAGCACAACGCTTCACCATTTTTGCAATGGATTCCAAGTTAACGCTGCAGTGGGCTGCATGCATGAACACAAAGAAAAGCTTGTCGGATGTCGGACCTACACATTGAGCCACACACGTGATCGAATATGATTGGACAACAGGCATTTAGGGGCGTGGCTTTGCGAAAGGTCAATTACGTCACACCGCTTGCACCCGCCCTGCTGTTCTTAGCACCAATCGGCAAGCGCTATGTGTTTTTTACTTTCCGCTCTGTCCGCCATTGATTTTGACGAGAGCTCAGCTCAACGACAACAACAACAGCTCCCCGCGGCCGACGAGTGATTACCAGCACACCGCAGCATGACTTAAACGAGGCATAATGATTTTACTGCAACGGATGTTATAATAAAAGCCTTTCCATACATCTGTCTGATTGAAAACTTTATTAACAGACCGCAGAATGGGCACGCACAACTCAGCACGGGCTGAGATATGAACAGTAATGTTTGCTATTAGTGATGCACGATATGTCGGCCGCCGATATAATATCGGCCGATATGGCCGTTTTTTTTACACATCGTTATCGGTCCATATCAAGATAGGACCGATATTAAAAAAAAAAAAAATCTTTTTTCTTTTTTTTTTATCTTTTTTTTTCTTTTTACATGTTTTGGCCTTAAATAGTTATAAAATATCAGTCATTTCTGAAAATAAGTTACAAAAGTAAAAAAAATTATGCGTTTTGGAAAATAGCTCTTTATTTGATTATCAAAGTGTTTTCTATACAGAGATATCGACATCGGTAAATATCGGTATCGGCCAGAACAGCAATATTAATATCGGTTATCGGTATCGGCCACAATTTTCACATCGGTGCATCACTATTTGCTATCTATGTCGTCATCGGACGTTGCTATGTTTGGGTAAATACGCTGATGTTATTGAACGTGTAACTATATAACGTTAATGCCACAAAACTAATGCCTTTGTTAATAATAAGTAGTAACTTTGATGCAGTAGTGTGTGTGTGGGGGCGGCGTTGTTCAAACGGGTGTGGACCAGATTGACGCGGCACAATCCTCTTGGGCAAAACATCACGATATCCACGATACGTTAAAGTGTATCGTTAATGAACTGTACCCGATATTTATATAATATCGTCATATCGCCCAGCCCTAGTAGGGATGCATGATAATTATCGGGTCGATAATTATCAGGCCGATATCAGCAATTATGACGTCATCCCGATAAACCTGATAACATTATTGATGGCTCCGATAATATAATAAATTTTTTGGTAAAAAAAATCCGGTCTGGGTGGATTGGGATGAAGGGCGTTTGTTTTTACTGTAGGCTCCTCCCGTTTTGCCAGTACTATGGTACGACTGATAGCGTGTGGTTTAGGAAGAGGGAGTTCTCATGTTAGTAAACAAAGATGGCGTCGTCGGTAGTGTGGGACTATTTCAAAGTTTCAGAGGAAAACAGTTTGATTGCTATTTGTAACAAATGCAGAAGTTCCACGAGGAGGGAAAGGGGCAACAAGCTATAACACATCCAACCTAATAATAAGTCACCTGAAACATCACCACCGCTACGATGGTGTATTAAAATCCGACGACGGCGTGCAAGCAGCTAAAGGCTAAGCTGCTGCGAATCCAAAGCCAGCTGCAAAGGAACCGGCGCGGCTTGTACCGAGTGACGAGGCGTTTGCCAAATTAAAGATGTTTGACAGAGATGATTTGTTTGGTTTATTAAATTCTTTTTGAGGCGTGCTGTCCTATAAATGCCAAGTAATAGTTGTTTCATGGACCAAGACCACAACCGTCTCCTCTCCTATAGCGTCAAATGTTTTATCTGCTGAGTCCTGACAAAGCACAATACCTGTTGGTTTTTAGTTCACTCATTGTTCAGGGAAACGCATTGTTAATGACATTGACGGATTGTGAATTTTGTGATTGACTCAAATTATATTTATTTTGAAAAATAAATATAGTCACTTCATTTGAAGAGTCAAAACTGTTCTCTTGGCTTTGTTTTGTTCATAGTAGTAACGCTCATGTCATGATAAATCTAGTTAGGTCAAAACTACAGGAATATACATTAAAAGAATTATAATACAATAAATATATATATATATGATCGGTTATCGGTATCGACCTTGAGGAGCAGAAAGTTATCGATATCGGGGTCAAAAAAATCAATATCGTGCACCCCTAATAATTAGCAGAGGTAAATGCTGGTATTCAGAATACACACAACTGAAAGGATGCTATTCAGCATATTAGCATTAGCTAGTGATGTGACGTTTGAAGCGAGGCATCGATGCTTGTGTCAAGTAATCCAGGCATATTTAAGTGGAGCGTGTATCGAGGCGTGTATCAGTATGTGATGATGTCCGAAGCCTCGGTCCGCGTCACTGATTCAGGAAATGGCTTCGGGGTTGGTGCGCAACACAATGTGTCGACATAGGAATTCATTACGAGTTTCTTTGCGTTGGAGAATCCCGTAGAGTACTGGGAAAGACAAATAAATGTGTATCCTAATAATCCCAACATATATATATAACTAGAGTTGTTCCGATACTGATACCAGTATCGGAAATGCCGCCGATACTGCCTAAAATGCTGGTATCGGTATCGGCAAATACCCTCTAATTTTGCGCTCCGATACCACGTAATTTATCAACAACACTGCGGTCTGCTGTGAGCATTATAAAACAAACGTGTGTTTAACCGACCCTGAATTAAAGTGTCAATGCTGTTTGTCATTTTAACAGCAGATACTTTCTTAAATGCCATCCTCCCGACAGAGCGCTGTTGACGGGGAGCTCTGATGGGTTCGCTTGGTGGTGTTATTAGCATTGAACAGCTAACCGAAAGCTAGCGTTAACTAACGTTAAAGGTTTAGCCATAACGTTACCTTGGCTAAAGTTGGGGCTATTCATAATCCAGCAATAATGGCTGCAGACCTGCAAGCAAAGTACAGCAAGTTGGCAAAGGAGTATTCCAACGTAAATCACATTTTCACCAGTAACGTTAGTCTTTCCATCTCCCGGTAGATCATGCTAGCTAACCTAGCTCACGTTAGTGTCGTCACTGAACCACCTCGTGTACACAATTAATGACATGTTGCGGACAGCCATATCGGTGACAATGTTTAGCTTTTAGTGCCAAATGATAAGAGTCTGAGGCAGAGTCTCAAAAGAGAATGTTGAATATTTATTGTGCAAAAATCACAACAGATCCTCTGCTACTTCAACGGAGCCTTCTGGAAGCAAGTGCAGCAACGAATAATGTCCGTGTGGATCATTGGAGTAGGGTATATCTGCAGTGCTGCAGCCCCATACTCATTGATTAATGATACTAATAGAGCTACCGCGATAACCGCATTACCGCGGTATCGCTGTTGCATCACGCCCACCGCAGAGTTGGCTGAATACCGCATCACCGCTGTTTTTTATAATAATAATAAAGTAGCGCCCAGACGTTGGGCTTGCGGCTCTGCAGATATACCCTACTCGGTTCCAAGCGACCCTATTGGGTAGAAGTGGTACCAGAAAAGTCACGTGAAACATTGCAGACCACTGATTGGTCAGAAGAGAGACGCGTCACACGTTGGAGCCTCTGAACAAAAACAGAAAGCCGCCATCTTTACTGCCTCGCTAAGGATGCATTTCATTCAGGATTTGTTTGCGACAGCACCAAGTGCAATAAACAAAAGGATGGATTCACTGTGTATTCTGCCTCATTTATTGATGAAACAAAACCGACATCAACCCAATTTACCACCGAGCGGAGAGTTTAGTGTCACAACAAGATCGCTGATGTGTTAAGTTTGTTGTTGTTATTAGCCTAATACTAACGTCAGCAGATATACACGAGGGGTAACGTTAAACCCGGGTTGCTTGGTAGAATAGACACAATGAGAGGTAACGTTAGCTTTAGCAGAATAGACACAACGAGAGTCTGGTTAATGTTGTTATTGATTGATTGATTGATTGATTGAAACTGTGTTAAACTCTGGCTTGCTGCAAGCCCTCGGACATAGCTATGCCCACGGAGCTTTCAGTGTACACAAGCAAATTTGTGCGGTAAGGAAAATATCAATACCGCGGCAGCTCTAGATACTAATACAAATCTATACAATCACCTGTTGTTGAATAAATACCATTACTTTCTAGTTATTACAAAAAATTAGGGATGAACCTATATGAAAATTTGCCACAGATACCGATACCGATTGTTCAACTAACACAATCGGCCGATACCGATACCGATATTTGTGGCAAAATATTTTTTTTAAATAATTTTTAAATTGTTTTTTTTTTGTAATATTTGTAATTTTTTTTTATGAAACTACTGTATATTTGTCTTACAAATTGTGCTCACCGATATGAACATAGGCCTCTTTACTTACTTAAAAAAAGGAAACATCAAGAAATAGCACTATCTCTCTCCCAGTATGTTCTGCAGGGCTGCAGCTAGATACTAGTTCTCCCAGCATGGCCTACCTGCTGGGCTGCAGCGAGATACTATTGTCTCAACCAATGAAATTTTGATTGACAGTCGATTCTGCCAATTACGTCACACACCGCTTGCACCCGCCTCTGCGTTTACCACCAATCGGCAAGCGTGTATACATTTTTTACTACTGCTTTTGTCCGCCATTGATTTTGACGACAGAGGTTTTCTAGAACAACAGCCGACGTTTAGCTTCGGAACATCTCTATATATAACAGATGGTAGCGCGAGGCACTGTCAGTCACGATGGACTTCAAGCGTTGTGAAGTGACTGGCGAGTAGCGGTACTGCGAGTTAAACTCACTCCACTTAAAAAGACACACTTTATACGTCATTAAGTGTGAATTCACCTTGGTGTAGCGGTCTGTGCTGTCACCTGTCGCCCGTGTCGCGGCAGACCCGGGTTCTAAACTCCCTCGGGGCATCGAAGAAAGTTAAACACAACGCAAAAAAGGTGACCATATCATCTCCGTTACATATAAACTTGCTGTAATGTCTAACTTGCTGTGCCTAATCTGATCACATCTGTATGATCCAAATGCAGGATGGCATGTCGATTTTGAGTTGCTTTTTCTGAATAAAAATGTATGAAGCAAGAACTTGTCCCTGCCATCATAGAAAAACACACTATATTAAAGAATAGAATGTTGTAGTAACACAAGCACTTCTCCTCTGTCCCTGCTATCATGCTGTCAGAAAAACAGACACAATATTATTTGTTTATTGAATGGCATCATCATCACATCAAAGCTTCACACACCAAAGCCATGGTATCATTATAATCACGCAGCCTGTTCTACATTTATTGTCCACTTGATGGCACAGTAGAGCAAATACACCATGAAGCTTCAACACATGTGTGGTACTATTGGATGGAAAGCCTCAATGCTTCATGAAGCTTCATCTCGCCATCACTAGCATTAGCACAATTGATTGATGGAGCATAACACGAAGTAACAAACCAAGTCACAATCATATATATATAGTCACCTAACATAATGCACGCTGTTGGTAACTTACTCTCTTCTCTCACCATCACCATTGGAACACATGTGCCGGCAAGATGGCCCCTGCATTTAACCACACTAAAGACCCCCTGGGCTGTCCAGAGAGATGCCTGACTAGAAATAATAGGACCCCTGGGCTGTCAAGAAGTGCCTGACTGGAAATAATATCACACAGCATAACAGATACTGGGGAATTTACAACAGCATTTATATGGCAAGAAAATGCCTTCCTTATGTTCCAGCACATATTCTGGGACAGGTCATTAAGTCATTAGTTTTAAGCCACCTGGACTACTGCTTGTGATGTATGTGGCTGTGGGTGTTTTGACTACGTCACCTTTCCCACTCCTGCCCTCTAGGGGGTGAGGACTTCTTAAGGTGACAGTTCATGCCGCTTTGGGCAATGTTGTTATGGCAATAAAGTTAGCTGCAGCCATGGTCTGCAGTACCTGCAAACATCGTATACCGTGTGATTAATATGCTACCGTGGTCCAGATCACATATATAATACTGCTCACCTGTTTGGTCCTCTGCATCTGACGGTGCACAGAGGAAACTACAAATGACCCAGAACAGAGCTGCCAGACTAGTCCTAACAACGAACATAAACAGTATGCATAGGGAACTCTTATGGTTATCCGTAGATAAGATTTAAGAGGTTTATTTATCACATACATACCAGGGTATACAGTGAAATGCGGGTGGCCATGCCCGCTTCGATTGTGCAATAATACAATTGTAAATTAAATGTGTAGAAGATAATAAAATAGACATGATAAAATAGACATGTTAAAAGTCCTGAGATAAATGCAATACAATGTTGAGCTACGAATTAAAGGCACTGGGTCCTATGTACACTACTATACAAGTACACTTTTACGGTAGATAAAAGGCTCGTCTTAAATACAGTCACATTCTACAATAACCGCATCCACACCTCTAATGCCCGCTCTTAACTGGGAGATATTTTGCATCTTATAAGTTCCTTGCAAGCCACACTGTGCGACACAAATTGAATAATCTTGGGTACGACCATCAATCTGATGCATGTACACTGTGCGATGAGAGTCGTAGGCTACGACGCAGACTACGTAGCGTCATAATAAAGCGTAGCATCATCATAAAGCGTTATCCTGTGTGTCATCAGTGTGCGTCAACCTGACGAGTTGTAAACAAGACGGTCGTGATACGAAGAAGAAGCAGACTGTGAACATGCCAATGTCCAGGAAGCGAACACTTGCCATAGTGGCTTTTATGTGCCTAGAGAGGCCGGCTATATTTAAAAAAAAAGAGAAAGAGAACAAAGTCGTGGCTAGGGAAAAGAGGCCAACTGGGAATGCCAGTCCTGCAAATGGAACTTGAGGTAAGTAACGTTATTAACGTCAGCATGCTAACGCTACATGTGTCGTAGCCTCCTAATGAATGTTGAGCTTGTTATCACTGCTAGCTTGTGTTGTTCCCAATGCACTCATTAATGTCTGCCTGTTGTACTTCTAGATACTAACGTCAGCATGCTAACGCTACATGTGTCGTACCCTCCTAATGAATGTTGAGCTTGTTATCACTGCTAGCTTGTGTTGTTCCCAATGCACTCATTAATGTCTGCCTGTTGTACTTCTAGATACTAACGTCAGCATGCTAACGCTACATGTGTCGTACCCTCCTAATGAATGTTGAGCTTGTTTACCTCACTGCTAGCTTGTGTTGTTCTCAATGCACCCATTAAAGTCTGCCTGTTGTACTTCTAGACAGATGATCGAAGTGGATTCAGAAGTCTACTCCGCATGGATGTGGAACAGTTCGATCATCTGCTACAGCTGGTGGCTCCTTATATCTCCAAAGCAGACACCCAGATGAGGAGAGCGATCACTGCCAGAGAGAGACTGTCCATCACACTGCGATACTTAGCAACAGGTAATAATCAGGGGTTGTAGTGGAGGGTAAACCCAAGTGAACTCAGGCTACAGTGTATCCGCGGTGACCAGAATGTAACTATAGAATGTGTCAGTCTAATAGTTCTGATATGCTGCAGTTTGGCACATTTATTTGTCGACGCGCATACATAAATGATATTCTACAATCATTCTCCATGCTGACAGGAGAGTCGTTCACTTCCCTGAGCTTCCAGTACCGTATTGGACAGAGCACTGTTGGTGTGATTGTCAAGGAGACATGCAAGGTGTTGCACCAGGTCCTGAAGAAGGATCACCTGACGGTAAGATCCATTTAGAAGCAGCTAGAATGTAACATATGGGACAATCATACCTAGATCAGATAAATATTGATAGATTCATGTCACTGTTCTGATGCAGTCTGTCTGTCTGTTTGTGTAGACACCGACTACAGAGGCTGAGTGGAGAGCAGTGGCCAGTGGCTTCCAGGAGAATTGGCAATTCCCTCACTGTCTCGGAGCCATAGATGGAAAACACATCACCATCCGCCCACCAGGCAACAGTGGGAGCACCTTCAGGAACTACAAGTCTCGTTTCTCTGTGGTCCTGATGGCTGTTGTAGACGCCAATTATCGTTTCCTCTATGCGAATATTGGAACCCAGGGCAGAGTGTCTGATGGAGGTGTTTATGCCCACTGTGACCTGAAAAAGGCATTGGACAGCAACCAGTTAAATGTCCCGCCAGCCCAAAGTCTGCCAGGTACAGATGTAGTCACCCCTTTCATGTTCATTGCAGACGAGGCTTTTCCGCTCCACACACACCTGATGAAGCCATACCCCTTCAGACAGCTTGACCATGACCAGCGTGTCTACAACTACAGACTGTCAAGAGCGAGGCGTGTTGTAGAGAATGCGTTTGGCATACTTGCCAACAAATGGCGAGTCTTTCTCACCATCATTCCCCTAGAACCAGATACAGTGTCCCAGATAACCCTGGCTGCTCTCTCCCTGCACAACTACCTACGAGCCCAGGCCACAGACACCTACATCCCCCCTGCTCTGGTCGACACGGAGGATGAGGACCACCACATCATCCCTGGGAGCTGGCGCAGTGATGCCGCCCTGGCATCAGTGCCTGCTAGCAGGGATCGGAATGCCAACAGAACTGCAAAGGAGCAGCGCGACACACTGAAACAATACTTTGTCTCACCATCAGGTTCTGTGCATTGGCAGGAAGACATGTTGTAATGTCCTTTTGTACTTTTTTGGTTATAAAGATGGTGTTTGAACACTAGGCCTATACACCATAGCCTAACTGTTGGGCCTAAAATCATTATACATGTCCTAAAAGAAAATAACATATGCCTAGGCCTACTTGTAGGGCCTATCGAGTTCAAATGTAGGCCTACATGTTAAGCTACGTAAATATCCACACGTTAAATACGATAACCATATAGGTAGGCCTACAGGCTAACCTTGTTATTCTGTTTTATTTAAAGGCACATAGGGACATGCATGACATATATAGTACTGTTACATTTGTGACATATACGATATGCAAATATACACTGTTGATGATATGATATAATGTTAATAGACTAGTGTCTCATTCTCCGTTGCTACTTTACTGTTTGTTGGATACCATTCCCCCACATAGAGACGAATGTTGGTTTTTGCCTCTACACTATATATAATATAATAATTATCTCCTATCAGGTTGGTTCTGTCCACCTGTCTCTCTGTCGGCAGCTAACCTCACAAACTACAGGGCAGTTTTATGACAAGCATATAAGTTAATTAATTTCCATCATTGTCCATTGAAATGCATATTCAGTATGAAGTTACAGCTTTTGATTCAGGGCTGACCAGACGTGTGCACCAATCAAGGGGGGGGGGGGGGGGTCACCTCATCGCCCAGCCGAAGGGCATTGTCTCCGATTAGTACAACGTTGGGGAGAATTAAGAGGGGAGAATGCAAGGGAACAAACAACACACATAGAGTTAGAGTAAACAAAAACAACAGCTCACCAACAACAGGGACAGTGGTCACTAGCTTACTTGTAGATTTACTTGGATGGAAGTAAGACTGCTGGACCTTGACCCTGAAGTTCTACAAAATTGAAATATCAATCTAACACGGGTCATTGATAACCCCGATACAAGTGGTAATTAATCATTTTCTTTGTCTTTATTATAACTGCTTTATTATTCATTTCATTCTATTTCCTTGTTTGTCTGAGAAATGTAAATAAATGAAACTGGAATGGTTTATCAAAGTAATTATTTTTTTATTTGAATAGCAAGTGCTTCAAGATTAGCAAGTGCTTCAAGATATCAAAAAAATTAAGAAATTACAGTATTTCTATACAGTATATACAAATACAATATATATAATAAATATATAAATATATACTATAATATAAATATACGCTCTGCTCCCCCTTTTGATCACAAAAAAAGAATGTAAGAAGGTGCTTCAAGATATCAAAAAAATTTAGAAATTACAGTATATGAACTTACTGTTCACTGCTCAACAGGGGCTAGAAAACTTCAAATAAAGTGCAAAGTATAAGGAAAATAAAACGTACTATTAAAAAAAAAAGATTCCTGAGGCAGGCAGCCACGAACCCCAACCACGGAGGACCCGGTGTCCGGCACCCCCGCGGGCCAAAGCATCACGCCTCTTTAATGCCTCGACCCGCAGAGACACCGAACCACGCCCCCCCCCCAGTCAGAGCCCACGGCCGCCAGACCCAGAAAATATACATCATTAAAATTACAAGAAAAAAAACAAGTGGACAATGGCACTCGCTCACTCTGCTCCCCCTTTTGATCACAAAAAAAGAATGTAAAATAAGGTGTTTCAGAATGTAAGAAGGTGCTTCAAGATATCAAAACAATTTAGAAATTACAGTATATGAACTTACTGTTCACTGCTCAACAGGGGCTAGAAAACTTCAAATAAAGTGCAAAGTATAAGGAAAATAAAACTTACTATAAAAAAAAAAAGATTCCTGAGGCAGGCAGCCACGAACCCCAACCACGGAGGACCCGGTGTCCGGCACCCCCGCGGGCCAAAGCATCACGCCTCTTTAATGCCTCGACCCGCAGAGACACCGAACCACGCCCCCCCCCCAGTCAGAGCCCACGGCCGCCAGACCCAGAAAATATACATCATTAAAATTACAAGAAAAAAAACAAGTGGACAATGGCACTCGCTCACTCTGCTCCCCCTTTTGATCACAAAAAAAGAATGTAAAATAAGGTGTTTCAGAATGTAAGAAGGTGCTTCAAGATATCAAAACAATTTAGAAATTACAGTATATGAACTTACTGTTCACTGCTCAACAGGGGCTAGAAAACTTCAAATAAAGTGCAAAGTATAAGGAAAATAAAACTTACTATAAAAAAAAAAAGATTCCTGAGGCAGGCAGCCACGAACCCCAACCACGGAGGACCCGGTGTCCGGCACCCCCGCGGGCCAAAGCATCACGCCTCTTTAATGCCTCGACCCGCAGAGACACCGAACCACGGCCCCCCCCCCAGTCAGAGCCCACGGCCGCCAGACCCAGAAAATATACATCATTAAAATTACAAGAAAAAAAACAAGTGGAGGAAAATAAAACGTACTATAAAAAAAAAAAGATTCCTGAGGCAGGCAGCCACGAACCCCAACCACGGAGGACCCGGTGTCCGGCACCCCCGCGGGCCAAAGCATCACGCCTCTTTAATGCCTCGACCCGCAGAGACACCGAACCACGCCCCCCCCCCAGTCAGAGCCCACGGCCGCCAGACCCAGAAAATATACATCATTAAAATTACAAGAAAAAAAACAAGTGGAGGAAAATAAAACGTACTATAAAAAAAAAAGATTCCTGAGGCAGGCAGCCACGAACCCCAACCACGGAGGACCCGGTGTCCGGCACCCCCGCGGGCCAAAGCATCACGCCTCTTTAATGCCTCGACCCGCAGAGACACCGAACCACGGCCCCCCCCCAGTCAGAGCCCACGGCCGCCAGACCCAGAAAATATACATCATTAAAATTACAAGAAAAAAAACAAGTGGACAATGGCACTACCACACTACCAGTTGTACTGATTATCAGTAATCATATTCAGCCTGCGTATCTGAATTTTCACTGAGCATCCCCATGTAGCTACTAGACGGTTGAGAACTGGGAGTGGGAGGAGGCTGGTGGTAGGGTTGAAAGGTTTGCGTTTGCCGCTGGTGTGGTGTGTTGTGTGGGAAGGTGCGATACATCGGCTGATTCGGCTGTGATGCAGGACCCTGCACCTGTTGACGTATTGACATGCTTCTGTCCTGAGATTCATAAATCATCCTCATGATGGACCGCCTTGCTCGCATTTTTTCAACAGGATCCGTTACGTGACGCATCTCACTGCCCACCTGTTTACCAAAAATTACATCTTCATCATCATCATCTCTGTTGTCTGAAACTACTTGCTTGAGGAGGTCAATCTTCTCTCTCTCAAGGTTCAGCCCTCTCTCCCATGGCTTGCTCCGGACCACTTTTGCCTGACCACCCGGTGTGGGTGTGGGTGCGGGTGTGGATGTACGGGTTGGTGGGTCCTGTGCTGATGATTCTGACACCGCTGATTCCCCAAGGTCATCACTCTCTGGATCTTGTTCAGCAGTGTCAGCACAGCTGTCCGTCACTGAATCATCTAGCTGGATGAAGGACATAGGATCAGAATAATCTTTATTGACCAAGTATACACACAATGATTATGCAGGTGACACCATTTGTGAACTGTAGGACACAGTACAAGGTGATAATTAAGCAATAAACCACGAGAGGCAGTGGGTTACAGGGTATTTTACAAAGGCTACTACAGTATATAGTTTGTAGATATATGGAAAATATATAGTTTGGTATAAAATTCCAAATAGAATGGGTTACAGAGAAACGTTCATCCAGTTGATTTTAAACGTGTAATTAAAAGAGAAATTTAAGAAGTCAAGGCCACCACAGACTATAGTATTCATTATTAAGAAATAAACGGTCTGACAACTTTAGTGGTTCAAGCCTGATGAATTGAAAATGGGGGACCCTGATGTAAACAAGACGAAAGTCTTTCTCTGGTCTGCATCCCCTTAACAATTGTGTGTATTGAGCTGTACTGTATTGTACCCATTCTGCAATCTGTTAATAAAGTTTTCAATCAATCAATCAAGTATGTACAGTAAGTACGTTATTATTGTCAATTTCCAAATATACACATACCTCCAGGGTGCTGTAGGACTGACGAGGCAATACATGATGCTTTAGGAAGTCCAGGTACTTCAGTATCCATGTCTGTCGCTGGGTTGGGTCTTTAGTCCCACTTCCACTGGGTTTGGGATGTAATAGCTTCCCGTATTGGGTGCGCAGGGACGCTGCATGCGTTACCACCTCTTCGGCTGTGAAGCGCAATAACAACATTACGTTAGTTAATGTACACTGAAAGTGGGCTGACAGAAACAAGACTGTACTTGCATAGTGTGTGTGTGTGTGCTAGCTAGCTAGCCAGCCGCTAGCTAGCCAGCCGCTAGCTAGCTAGCTAGCTAGCCAGCCGCTAGCTAGCTAGCTAGCCACTAACGTTAAACTCACCCGGGAGCTGCAATTCCTCCGCCATTTCCTTCCATTCTTTGTCCTTCTGTACACGGTCATGGTAACAGCTGGAGGACACATCATACAGGCATGGCTTCTGTTGCCACAACTCGACAAGCCTCTCCTCTTTGATACGACTCCACACAATTGGCGTCCGTTTGCGGGGCGGCATTATTGGATTGTACAGTCACTGTCCCACATAAACGCACATGTGTCGCACTGATCACACGTCATCATGCGGTCGCACTGATCACACGTCATCATGCTGCATTTCTATTGGTTGGTAGCTGACGCTGGTCGTAGAATATCAAGCACTGTCAGATATGTGTCGCAGGCATCTTTGATCGCAAGACTTGCACGTCGGTCATCTTTGAACCTCTCTCACTGTGCGACGTACGACCTGCGTCTTGGAGCCACGATTTCGCCCACGACCACAGATTATGCCACGATTGGTCATCTTTCGTCTGGGACGGCCGAAAATCGCCCAGTTAAGAGCGGGCATAAGCCGGAGTTTTTATATAGTCAAATGATCAGATGCAGTCACTTACACAATCATTTAACTAGAATGGCAGGATGAGGTAAAATCATGTTACCTCGCCCAAAATCGAATGCCTTACGGAAACCAGTAATTTATTGAGCCACTTATTGGAATAGCTGCCCAGAACACAAACGTCAAATATATATATATATATAAATAGCAAATGATCATTTAAACATAATTTTTTTTTTTTTTATCCACTTTTTCTCCCATTTTTCCATATTTTCTCCCATCCCAATTTCGTATCATCCAATTCAACCCTCCCCTGTCACGAACGCTGTTTCTTGCCTCCCACAAGCCGGCTGCAATGTGGACTAAGTCATACATAGCACAAGTCCCCTCCGGTACTTGAGGTAACAGCAGTCGCATCTTTTCACCTGCGCAGCTCGATCTCTCAGTGTCGAGGAGTAACGCGTGGGAGGCTCACGCTGCCCCCGACACTTCCTGATTCTACTGCGCAGGCGCACCAACCGACTTGTAGGAGTCGCTTGTTCACAACGTTCGATCCCCACCCTTCAGTTTTCCCTCCCCGTAATACGGCCAATGTGTATTACTGCGGACGACCAGCCAAACTGAAAAACAATGTGGAGAGCTGGATTCGAACACGCGAATCCTAGCGTCTCCACACTGGTGGCGAGTGCCTTGCCCACTACACCACCTAGCCGCCCTATCATTTAAACATAAATTATGAATGTATTACTTAGCTAGTGAGCAGTAGTCCAGTGGTTATTTATTTTAGTTTTAAATTATTTGTTCTTATTATTTTCTTAACTGTGACAAGCTGAAGATGGTAATGCTGCCCTTTACAGGCAATAATTAGCTCTTCATCTTTCATGTGCAATATTGTTTTATTCTTTCTTTTGTATGCTGTCTTTTTTTGGATGATTGTAATAAGTTAGGTTGTTGTATTGTGTTTATACTGAATATGTGTGTATATGTATGTATATAGTGTGTGTATGTATTAGGGGTGTAACGGTACGTGTATTCATCCCGCGATTTTACGGTACTGGCTTCACTGTGCGGTACGCGCAGCCATACGAAGAATACGTCTCATACCACTAGGTGAAACTAGGGTTGCACATTTTACAAATCTATGTTCAATATCTTTACTTTACTTTACACTGGCTTACATTGATCTTTAACATTGAATATTAAGCTTGTATTGCCAAATGTAGATGATGAATAAAACGTTGAAGCTTGCTTAGGCACACTGACAAGCGGACAGACAAAATTAACAACGTGCACTGACACTCTGCACTCGGCTCTCCCCTCCTCCGCTCACGTTTACAACACAGCCTAGGTGTCCCTAAAACAAAACCATTAATGAATTATTATGTTTGTAACACAGCAGGGTCATTAAAGTTTTACAGTTTTCTTTCGTTTTGTTCGCCCAATAATGGTAACCAAGGGAGCGAACACACACGCCGACTTTCTCCGCGGACTTTCTCAGTCACAGCTGATGAAATACTTTTGGACTGATCAGCTGAGCTCCTCTCCAGTTGCTGCTACTGTATTTAAATCCAAAATATTGATAAATCCTCTGCCAATGCCATTGTTGTGTAACATGTCATCTGTTCTCTAGTCTTCAGTCTCGGCTTCACATGAAGTTAAATCCTCTCTACAAGTGAAACTGAAACTAAGTTGTTGCAAAAGTTGTTAACTCATTGGACGCCACTCACGAATAAAGTCAGGTTAACTTGCCGACGGTTGAGCGCCAAACCCGAGAAAAGTCGGGTTTTCTATCGTTATTTATTTTATTCGATATTCCCATTCATAATCCATCGAGGGAGCCTGTGTTATCATTGGGAATTAGTCTAAGATCGCAAACGCTTGCGGCCGGTGTTGCACATCCTTGAAAACTCTCTGGCTTGGGCTGTACATCGATCTAAAAAGTCCGGTCCGGGTTTTCCTAGTCGGGCATGGCGAGCGGTTATAACTAGGGATGTCCCGATCCGATCACGTGATCGGGGCCGATCACGTGATTTTCCGAAGATCGGGATCGGCAAAAAAAAAAAAAAATCTGCCATTTTAATTTTTTTTTGTTTTTAACTTTACTTTTTTTATTCAACAAACATGACCATCTTCACATCTTAAACTCATACTGAGGCCTTAGTTTTGGTTTTAAATTGCATATCATCATTTATTTATTTATTGTCACACAGAGCAGAAGAATTTTGCCAAAATAAACCAATAGTATCCAGCTGCAGAACGGCAGACCAGCCACACTCTCAGACCCAAATTTAAAAAAAGATTTAAATTTTTTTTTTTTAATCCCAATTTCTCACATTACATTCACCCTGGATGTTGACGTTATCCAGGTGAAAAGTTAACTTCATAAATCATTTTATGTATAATTAAATCAAAGGAAATGTGTTTGGGTCTGAGATGTGGCTGGTCTGCCGTTCTGCAGCTGGATACTATTGGTTTGTTTTGGCAAAATTCTTCTGCTCTGTGACAATAAATAAATGAATGATGATATGCAATTTAAAACCAAAACTAAGGCCTCAGTATAAGTTTAAGACATGCACATGGTCATGTTTGTTGAATAAAAAAAAAAATATATATATATATATATATTTTGATCGGATCGGGAGATATCGGTATAGGTAGATACTCAAAATCACATGATCAGGATCGGATAGGGAGCAAAAAAATATGATCGGGACATCCCTAGTTATAACGCATGGATTGAGGATAATCAAGCACTCCCGGTTCATGTTCTTTGGTGGATTATGTTGGCAACATGATCGACATCAATACTTGGAATGGCGATCAGATAATTGGAATATTCTTTTTGCAGTACATCCTAGTCAAGGTAAGGGCTATATGGTATCAATCTTGCATTGATCGTAGAATCCCTTCCCCGCGATCCGAACGTATGTGTGTAATGTGTGTGTGTGTAAGGTATTCCGTTGGTGACGATCAAAGCATAGAAAAATGCCCCCACCCCCGCCCTTTCACACATTCATGATGAAACATAATACCGATAATATAGCGTTGATTTCAGATTGATTGTTGATATATGCAAGAGACACCACGGTTTCCAGTGAAATTACACAGGGGGATTACACAGGGGGGATTACACAGGATTACTCTAAAACTATATTCATATTCACCACGGTATAAAACGGGAATGTATGGATGAAAAAAATATTTCTTTTTCACAAATTGAAAGATAGATACTCGATGTCAAATGGGCAATAGTTTTCTATCCATTGCTATGATATAAAATATATTTTGAGCCCTGCAAACACCGCCATGTATCCCTATTCTTTAAAGCGGTGGTGTTCTTGGTAAACATGGTAAACGGCGAACTCTAGGCGCTGATTGAGTTAAGGGGGCAGTAGGCAATTAATTTACTCATTGGATGCCTGAACACAGAATGACACCAGTATCACTGACTACCACGGCAAGCCTATAGAATATCATTCTATTTAATAATAATAATTATAAATATATAATAATAATTATAAATATATTTTTTCCTGTTTTACCAAAATCATACTGAACTGTGACACCAATACCGAGGTACATACCAAACCGTGGCTTCTGTGTACCGTTACACCCCTAGTATGCATGTATGTGTATACATGTATAAATGTGCGTGTATATTGATATGTGGGACTTCGGACCCCAGGAAGACTAGCTGGTGCCATTGGCATCAGCTAATGGGGATCCTTTTTTAATAAACAAATACAAATATGACTGTTCTCTGTTTCAGAAAAGGACACCGACTGGTTTGTAATCCAAGGTTATGAGGAGCTTGGAGAGAAAAGTGGAGCTAAACTACAGACGAGACTCTTGGAAATCCCGCTCAAGAGATTGTCAGCGGTAAGCGGGAAATATTACATTGGGAGTTGTTTTGCATAATCCCTTTGCAGATTTTATATGAGAACTTTTACATGATAAAATATATATATATACTATATATATATATTAAGGCTGTCAAAGTTAACACAGTTTTAATATATCTTTTTTTTTAATTTTTTTTTTTTACTAGACTTCACTCGGGTGTATTATTGATACACTCATTGATACTATGTTTGTTTCTGACTCAAAGTGTGTGTGTGTGTGTGAGAGATAGAGAGAGAGGGGGGGGGGGGTGAGAGAGATGAGGAAGGGGCAAGAGAGAAAGAGAGTTGGGAGAGTGTGTGTGTGAGAGAGGGGGGGGGGCATGCGAGTCCTCAGCCCTTATGTGGGTGAATGTAACAAGTTCCTAACGTTTTCTTTCCCCTATTATTTCATGCACACTTTATTCATTGTTTTAAATTATTATTTTAAGTTATTTTGTCCATCACTCTGTTTTGAATTTGATGCAAATTTGCAATGCATGAGGGTCATCCTTTTGTGTTAAATGGCTGCATAAAGCAATAATTTGTTGACTCATGTTGATAAGAGTATTAAAACATGGAACTTGAAAAAGATCCATTTAACCTCTTAACCTGTTCCACACGAGCCTAATTTTCAAAAATCTGTCTATAAGTACATACCCAAGTAAAAGGGAAGATTGCTCCAGTTCTACAAGGACCATTTGCATGTTCTTGGTATCTAGGAACATCTATGGAACTCAGGGAATGTATTCCCAGTGTTATAAATATTGTGTCTGGTAATATGCTATGAGTAAATTGTGATGAACCAAAGGCGAAATATAGATTTTCATCCTCGCCTGTTTTTTCCCCCATGTTTGACAGTGAATAACACCATGCTAACAATGTCCAAACCTGAAAGGATGCCACTGAGCTCATTCAGCAACTTCTTGACAACAACTGTACCGAAAAGCTAAGCAATTGAACAAAGGACATAGCTTCCAGAGCAGTTATAATAAGGGTAGTACCAGGCGTACACTCAAAGGACATCTGTGATACCCAAAAGTACCCAAAATGTGCCAAATGGGTTCCAATGGAATTTGGCTGGAAAAATACACTTATGATCACTACAGGAGGTTATTGCCACATAATGCAGACTTTGAATATGACATGTACCCTGTGCATCATCATATTCTACCATTGTGTACAGTATAAAATCAATAATAACATTTGTATAGTTTTGCCTCCAAATGGGGTTTGTTTTATTATAAATCTGTAAAATCTGTAAACATGAAAATAGTAAAAGCCATCTCTGTACATTTCAAGATAAGAAAATGTGTAAACATTGCCCAAAAAAATGCAAAACAATGCTACATAAATGCAAAACAAATTCAAATAATGCAAAAAATATGCTACATAAATGCAAAAAATACAAAGCTAAAATGCTAAACAAATGCTAAATAAAGTGCAAATAATGCAAAACATTTTAAAATAAAAAGCCTACTATATACAATAGTACATATCGATTCTGAATATTTACAACGGTTTCGCTACTCATTTCCCGCAATATCGATACTTTCTGCAGTATCGATACCAGCTGGCTTGCTCGCAGTCTTCTACCGCAAGTTGTTGACAGACACACGCTGCTGCAGAGCACGCTTGGCCCTCCTCCTCCCCCTCAGAGACCCGTCTTCAGTGTCTTCTTGTCAACAAAGCATTAAACATTAAACCATTAACTTTAGTTTAATACATTGGACGTTGTCTACTGATGGCTCATAATATCAACAGCTGATTCGTTGTTGGTAACGTTACAGCTATTAGCTAACGTTAGCTAATCGTTCTTCCGTTAGCTTATGCTAGCTAGCTGCCCACCTTATAATTCACAATATAATTACTTCATGGAAACTGAGTAACGTTATGTCGAGTTCATACTACACTACACATATGAACTCGACATAGCGTTAACGTTACCCCGTTTCCATGAAGTGTTTAATTAGCAGCAATCGTCGAAAATGTAACGTTAATGCTCCGAGCATTAATCGGGCGTTAATACCGCGTTAATACAGTGTTAACTTTGACAGCCTTAATAATATTATATACTTATTGTTATGTGTCTTGTAAGCCCATGTGGGCTGGGCATACACCTGTATGTAAGACACAAACATTTAAAACATCAATCAATCAGTCACTGTATGTTCCATAAGTGTTGGCCCATTTAGAGGGTACTTCAAGCAAACTTACTTTAACGCAAACTACAAAAAATGCTCATGTCCAAAAGTAGTAGATAGATATAGGTCATACATGTAGGTATGCATTTGGTTACACACACACACACACACACACACACAGACTGAAGTATTGTTGGTATTCCATATTGTAACTATATTTATTGTAAGGCAAATATAACTGAGAGGGCATACATACCCTCATCTGCCCATATGTGCATATTCAGAGTTAATTATATTGTATATTATATATATATATATATTATATTAGTATTTTTTATATATATTTATATTGTTAATTATTGGGTCCATCATACTAACTCAACCTCATGATAGATTTGCAATTCAAAAGTCAATATGATGAGACTGAAGTACCCTATATAATATAATAGATAGAGAAAGAAAGAAAGAATGAAAGAGAGAGAGATACAGAGAGAGAGAGAGACATTTATTATAATGATATTTATTATTATTAAATAGAATAATTTCCTATAGGCTTGCCGTGGTAGTCAGTGATACTGGTGTCATTCTGTGTTCAGGCATCCACTGAGTATGAGATGGCTCAAGTGAAAAAGTAAAGTGGTAAAGGTAGAACCATTTGCATGTTCTTGGTATCTAGGGACATCTATGAACCTCAGTGAATGTATTCCCAGTGTCAGAAATATTGTGTCTATTACTAGGCTTGCTTAAATTGTGATGAAACAAAGGAGAATATGAATCATGATTTTTCTTTGCATCTTTGACAGTGAATAACACCATGCTAAAAATGACCAGACATGAATAATAGTTCAGTACCTTCTTAAAGATCACGTGTACAAAAAATCTAAGCAAATGGATAAAGGGAAGATGATTAAACTGAAGGTTTTGTAGATACAGTACTTAATTCTGCCATCCTGACACATTATAATATAGAATATCAGGCTATATAAATTACCTTATTATAGCCATGTTGCATATCTATGGATCGGGACAAATCTAATCTTTCCAATGGTAGAGTTCAATCTGGATTTAGTATCACAAGAACTGTGAATGAAATCTGTAAATAATAAATAATAATTATGGATATTGTAGGCTTTTTTTTCTATCAGCTGTGAGAGAATGTCTGCGGGTCCGCAGTCCGCACGCAGGAGATAGTTGGCGTGTGTTGGTGACACAACGACTGCAAAAAGTCGAGTCCCGTGGATATTATTGCAAGAGATAATTCATACAAATTATGAAAAGCCAATCTGTTGTTTAGAATTTGGATGGGGGGTAGGCTCTGATACCTCTCACCTCTGCAGGGTCTAACACCTTTTCACAGCGCACTAGTGTTGTCAGAAATATGAAAAAATCGATACATATCGATTCTGAATATTTAAAACTGTTTCAATACTAATTTCCTGAAATATCGATATTTAATTATTCATAAAAAAATAAGATTTTTTTTTGTATAAGGAAGTTGCATTGTTAATTTCAATACCTGTAATAGTACAGTAGTCCACACACACACACATGTGCATTCAGTTAAGTCGGAATATGACTGTAATACAAACAGTTCAGTTTGTCAGGTACATGCAACACAGATTACAGTGTTTACATTTGTCTGCTTGAGAAAATACCATGTTCTGCAATAAAACTTATTGAAGTGAGATGAACAGTTATTTTTAAATGTGTGATCTAAAGATAAACAAAGGGTTTTAAAAGTGTTATATTTATCTTCTCTTATAGTACCAGAGAGAAGCTGAGGAGATTCAACCAGCAACAAAAGCAAAATGTATAAAACATTTTTTAAATATTTTTATTTTTTTAAATTTTACGATTGAACCTTTTCCCCTGTGGTATCGAAAATGTTATCGAATATCGATACTTTTCAAGGTATCGTATCGAAGTTTGAAATTCCAGTATCGTGACAACACTACAGCGCACATGCCGCTCTTGTGTGTGTGCGCTAGGGATGGGTACCGAATTCGGTACTTTTGAGGTACCGAACCGAAACACGTCGGTACTACCGAGTATCGAATCAAGTGAGAAACCTAAAAAAAAATAAAAAAAAAATCTTTTCTTTTCATGTCAACGTTCACACGCACAATATATGCTTACCTAGGATTTGACTTGATTCAACAACAAAGCAGTCGGAGCAATGACAAGCCGAAAACTGTCGAAATTGTAGTTATTTGAAGTTTGGATTTTTTTTTACGACTGAGGTAGGTAAATTAAATTTCGACAGTTTTCGGCTTGTCATTGCTCCGACTGCTTTGTTGTTGAATCAAGTCAAATCCTAGGTAAGCATATATTGTGCGTGTGAACATTGACATGAAAAGAAAAAAGTAAAAAAAAAAAAAAAAAAGTAAAAAAAAAAGATTTAATAAAAAAAAAATTTTTATTTTTTATTTTTTTTTTTAAGTACCGAACAAAGGTACCGTTGGGTACCGGTATCGATTCACAGGTACCGGTACCGGTATCGGTTCAAATGTGAAAGGTACCCATCCCTAGTGTGCGCGCGTTCGTGGATGTGCATTTCTTGACGCAATGTAGTTCTCTGGCAAATGGAGATAATTACAATCATACCATCTAGCAATAATTATACGTATTTACAAGTCGTATTAAGTTTAGCAAGTAAGGAGACATATAACATCTCAAAGCACTCGAAAATGTCTTTTAAATTTTTACCGATTTCTGAAAATACTTTCTGAGCATTTAGGAGAAATTCAAAATCCTTTTGTTCTCCGCCCACGGGTGCAAACAGGACTTTGGACTCCCAAGGAAGGAGGTACTGTATAGTATAGTTTATTAAGAGTTACAATTTTAAATTGTATAGTAGTGTACATAGGAACCAGTTTCTCAGGAACTTAGCATGTCTTTTTTATCATGCATATCTTGTGTCTTACCTATTTTTTTTTGTCTATGCCTATTTTTATTGTATTTTGCACAATCAATGCGGGCATGACCACCCGCATTTCACTGTATGCCCTGGTATGTATGTGACAAATAAACCTCTTGATTCTTGATTGACTAACTGCTAGCATCTGCAACAACGTAATTATCTTTGCAATAAAATATTACATTTCTCTCGATACTGGAAGCTACCTCTGACAGCTCCATCGTAGCTGTAAAGACATTCATTGTCAATGGATTGGTAAAAAATTATAAAAAGCGCTGCTGGGATACACATACATAGTAAAACATCAGTGAAAGAAAGCTGCTGTTTCATAGTGTTTTCTTTTTCTTGTCCTTTTTTGATAAGTGAATGGCGATTGACAATACGGATGTATTGTGTAGCCTATTGATACATAGTTTGTAGTATCTTTATCAGATCAACATAAGCATAATAGATCTAAATAACTTAGTTAGTTCACACCTTATTTCACATCTATGGGCACAGATGTAACTACTATGACCGACAGATATGACCAAATCAACAGAAAAAGGTATTTCCTCCTTTGCCTTTCAGCCATAGACCACAACAGGATTAACAAGCAGCATCACGGCTGCAACAGTTGTCTTGGTGCTGGGCAGACTGAAAGGTTATAGGGTGGCAATATGGATTCATTGACATGTAATTGATATTGCTAATATTCATGTTGGCCAGTTTTCAATTACCGTGTCCTTCTCTCTTCTCCAGGTACAATTGCTGCATTGCTCCCCAACAACAAGCATGCATACAGGAGAGAAGCCTTACCACTGTGACCAATGTGGAACGCGGTTCAATACCTCCGGAGAATTAAAGCAACACCAGCGCATTCATACAGGAGACAAGCCTTACCACTGTGACCAATGTGAGAAGAGCTTCAGTGAGTCTGGTAGCTTAAAGATACACCAGTGCATTCATACAGGAGAAAAGCCCTACCACGGTGACCAATGTGAGAAGAGCTTCAGTGAGTCTGGTAGCTTAAAGATACACCAGCGCATTCATACAGGAGAGAAGCCTTACCACTGTGATCAATGTGAGAAGAGCTTCAGTGTGTGTGGTAGCTTAAAGATACACCAGTGCATTCATACAGGAGAGAAGCCCTACCACTGTGACCAGTGTGAGAAGAGCTTCAGTATCTCTGGAAAGTTAAAGAGACACCAGCGTATTCATACAGGAGAAAAGCCCTACCACTGTGACCAGTGTGAGAAGAGCTTCAGTCAATTTCGAGACTTAAAGACACACCAGCGCAATCATACAGGAGAGAAGCCTTACTGCTGTGACCAATGTGGAACACGCTTCAGTACCTCTCGAGGTTTAAAGGAACACCAGCGCATTCATACAGGAGAGAAGCCCTACCACTGTGACCAGTGTGAGAAGAGCTTCAGTACATCTGGTACCTTAAAGATACACCAGCGCATTCATACAGGAGAGAAGCCCTACCACTGTGACCAGTGCGAGAAGAGCTTCAGAACATTTGGCACCTTAAAGTCACACCAGTTCATTCATACAGGAGAGAAGCCCTACCACTGTGACCAATGTGGAACACGCTTCAGTACCTCTCGAGGCTTAAAGGAACACCAGCGCATTCATACAGGAGAGAAGCCCTACCACTGTGACCAGTGCGCGAAGAGCTTCAGAACATTTGGCACCTTAAAGTCACACCAGTTCATTCATACAGGAGAGAAGCCCTACCACTGTGACCAATGTGGAACACGCCTCAGTACCGCTCAAGGCTTAAAGGAACACCAGCGCATTCATACAGGAGAGAAGCCCTACCACTGTGACACGTGTGAGAAGAGCTTCAGTACCGCTCAAGTCTTAAAGACACATCAGCGCATTCATACAGGAGAGAAGCCCTACCACTGTGACCAATGTGGAACACGCTTCCGTCACTCTGAAGGCTTAAAGACACACCAGCGCATTCATACAGGAGAGAAGCCCTACCACTGTGACCAATGTGGAACACGCTTCCGTCACTCTAAAGGCTTAAAGACACATCAGCACATTCATACAGGAGCGAAGCCCTATCACTGTGACCAATGTGAGAAGAGCTTCAGTTTATCTGGAAACTTAAAGACACATCAGCGTATTCATACAGGAGAGAAGCCCTACCCCTGCTACCAGTGTGAGAAGAGCTTCAGTCAATTTGGCAACTTAAAGACACATCAGCGCATTCATACAGGAGAGAAGCCTTACTGCTGTGACCAATGTGAGAAGAGCTTCAGTACCTCTGGAGAATTAAAGAGACATCAGCACATTCATACAGGATTGAAGCCCTACCACTGTTACCAGTGTGAGAAGAGCTTCAGTACCTCTGGAGAATTAAAGAGACATCAGCACATTCATACAGGAGAGAAGCCTTACCACTGTGACCAGTGTGAGAAGAGCTTCAGTACCTCTGTAGAATTAAGGAGACATCAGCACATTCATACAGGAGAGAAGCCCTACCACTGTGACCAGTGTGAGAAGAGCTTCAGTACCTCTGGAGAATTAAAGAGACATCAGCACATTCATACAGGAGAGAAGCCCTACCCCTGCTACCAGTGTGAGAAGAGCTTCAGTCAATTTGGCAACTTAAAGATACATCAGCGCATTCATACAGGAGAGAAGCCCTACCACTGTGACCAGTGTGAGAAGAGCTTCAGTCAATTTGGGCACTTAAAGAGACATCAGAACATTCATAACAGGAGAGAAGCCCTACCCCTGCTACCAGTGTGAGAAGAGCTTCAGTACCTCTGGAGAATTAAAGAGACATCAGCGCATTCGTACATGAGAGAAGCCTTACCACTGTGAGAAGAGCTTCAGTAACTCTTGAGACTACAGCGCTGTAAATACTGAGCTTGGCAAAACTGGTTTTAGATATTATGTCCCATACAAATAGACTGAACTACAGAGAACTGAAGTCAGAACTAGGGATGCTTGATTTAGGCTTTTTTACCGATATACCGATATTGTCCAACTCTTAATTTCCGATACCGATATATGCAGGGTTTCTCCCCCCAAAAAACTGAATAATTTCAGGTAATTAACATTACTTGTCATGGAATTAACACAATATTATGCATACTTTTGACAATAAATAAAATCAGAAATTGTTCTTACTTGCTTGCCTGGGTAAATAAAGGTGAAATAAATGTAAAAAAGAAAAAATCCTTTTTTTCTTTTTTTTTAATACTGATACTGATAATTTCCGATATCACATTTTAATGCCAATATCGGCCGATAATATCTGTAGGCCGATAATATCGGACATCCCTAATTAGAACAGTTCCTTTCTTTTGAAGATTTTAATGTTTTGAACACTGATGTTAGATGTTGCTTGTACTTGCTTTAAAGGTCCTGTGCATTATAAATGGCCTTTTCCAGTGTTTAGCATTGTTTTATAGCAATAGGGGTTAGTATCAATGGGTCTGTGTCTCTAATTACCATATTGGCGGATTTCTCTAATTCAGTTAAGACAATCTCCTCCAGTGAATTCGGTCATTCTGATTTGACTCGCAATGCGACGTAGCAAGTAGCTGATCTGCAGTAACGCCCCCTCTATGGTTGTAGCGCATAGTGTAACCCGACACTTCCTCAAGCGGGTTTTGACAGAGAGGCAGAGAACGAGCGAGGGAGAGAGAGATAGAGGGGGAGAGGAGCTTCTGTCGGGGAAACAAACCGGCGCGCACACACGCAGTAACGCCCCCTCTATGGTTGTAGCGCATAGTGTAACCCGACACTTCCTCAAGCGGGTTTTGACAGAACGAGCGAGCGAGGGAGAGAGAGATAGAGGGGGAGAGAAGCTTCTGTCGGGGAAACAAACCGGCGCGCACACACGCATTTACACACATACAACCTGGACCGGCGCGCGCACACGCATTTACACACACACAACCTGGACCGGCGCGCACACACGCATTTACACACACACAACCTGGACCGGCGCGCACACACACATTTACACACACAACCTGGACCGGCGCGCGCACACGCATTTACACACACACCAGTGGCGGCTGGTCAATGGGGGCGCTAGAGCGCCGCCCTCCCTGTGAATGAATAACATTTACTCATTTTAAGTGTTTGTGTTTCCAATACACAATATAACGTTAATATATCAAATATAAATAATTGTTTTCATGAACAGGAAGTGACTGTCTGATAGAGAATACGTTCCGTAGCCGCATTTCTCTCGGGCTAGCCGTAGCCGCATTTCTCTCGGGCTAGACGCAATAGCGCTTACAGTGGGCGTGCACGCCGTGCACTGGTTTCATCTCTGTATCCGTCGCAGCCAATCAGTGCGTAACGCGCTGTGCGTTGAAATATGATGTATTATGATGGAAGCCGGGCGCGTTTTAAAGCGATCTAAGCAAGCAGCGTCTATAATTTCCGTAGCCGCATTTCTCGGAGATGCTCTCTGATTGGCCGACGTCAGTTTTTTCCGTAGACGCATTTCGCGGAGACGCTCTCTGATTGGCCGACGCGGCGACGCCAGTACTTTTCCATAGCCGCATTTCTCGGGTTGGCTTAGAGCAGGGTGATAGAACGCCAGGTAGTTGTTGGTCGGATGCAGTCTGGGCAGTGGATATACATCGACAACAGTCTGGGACTGTGGGACAGTCAGTGGACATACACTTCGGCTGCACCACGTTTCAATTAAACAAAGTGAGTTAATTCTCTCTCTCTCTCTTAGCTACTCAGCTAACGTTAGCCGCTGTTAGCCACTCAGCTAATGCTAAACTAACTAACTAACGTGATTCCGCGATACCAGTTCCATTAGTGAGGAAAGGGGGTGGGGGGGGGGGGTATATTGAGGAGGCTTGACAACAGAGGTTGATAACTTCACATTTATTGGCAATTCGTTTCTTTATATCGCTTTCAGGTTCCAACTGTGTTGACAAAATCCTGGTCTGGTAAACTATGGGCTATGGCACATCAGAACGCTCTCTCTCTCTCTCTCAACACAGCGTGTTAATTTCGCAGTGCGTGATGCATAATGGCTGAATGAATGAATGGTAACTTGTTTAAAATGACAAGATATGTGTTCATTATTGGATTGATGATGATACGTGTACTAGTGTAGTATGAATGAACTCGCGCCCACCCAAATGTAGTTCACAGCGGCCGCCACTGACACACGCACAACCTTGACCGGCGCGCGCACACGAATTTACTTTGTGTGTAAATGCTCCATGTCCCTTTCTCTCTCCCTCGCTCTGTCTGCCAGTCGCAGACTGTGGGTGACTGTCACTGAAAGCGTGTATATGGGCGGAGCCAGGCCAACACATCCTGAAATCCTGAGGCATGGAAAATGATGCTTTTCAGTACTTGATTAGAAATATAAAACAATTCATACACAATCTGAGACACGCATACACTCACATACACATCTAAGACACGCAACCTTGCATACATATCTGAGACACATACTCACGACAGGTACACATATATGAGATACATTTGCACACACACTCACATGTCTCAGACGCATTCTCTTACATGCACCGTGATGAATGATAGCATCTTGTTAGGAGTGCGACATGTGACTGCGTTGCAGATGGAGATTGACATCATATAAGCAAGAGATCAATCCTTTATTCTCTGCCGTGTATAGGAGTGCATATATAATAATAATAATAATGGATTGGATTTATATAGCGCTCTTCTCTGACTCAGAGCGCTTCACAGAGTCCATTATTCGTTTATACACAGTCATACCGGTGGTGGTAAGCTACAATTGCAGCCAGAGCTGCCCTGAGGCAGACTCACGGAAGCGTGGCGAATAATCATCGCCTACGGCCCCTCCGACCACCACCAACATTCATTCACATGCATACACATTCATACGAGGCAAGTAGGTTAAGTGTCTTGCCCAAGGACACAACGGCAATGGGATGGACATGGGCTTGAGCGGGATTCGAACCACGAACCCTTCGATCATTGGACGCCCCGCTCTACCCCTGAGCCATAGCCGCCCCACAATATATATATGTATTTATAATATTACTTTTTGTTTGTTTTTGTAATTATTTGTTTTATTGTTTAGGTTTGTTTTCAGTATGTCTGTGCTTAAATCTGTTTGTTTTGTATGTTTATAAGAAAGAGAAAAAAAGAAAGACAAATCGATAAAGTATATGATGGTACATTAAAGTTTGGAAATGAATGTAGGATTTGTGCAAAAATATCAATAGAAAAAAAATATATAACAATGAATAAAAAAAAAAATAAAGAACTTACAGATGTGTTCAATAGACTCTCAGGAATTGTGTAAAGTTGCCCAAATAGTGCAAGGAATAGCAATGCACGTCCCCTTTAATTGACATACAGCTTGTTTGTCCAAAGTGTTTTCATGTCTATTGTACCTTAAAGGGTTTAAACAGGTAAAATAACCTGGAAAGGTTTGAGAATAAAACGGAATTCAAGAAAATCCTGCTTCTTTTTGCCCTTCTCGCAGCAAATATTGATGTGATTAATATGTGATTAATTTAGATGCAAAGCATGTAATTAATTAGATCAGCCCTAAATCATATACATTATTTTGTACACTTGAATTGTTGTGGGCTTATTATTGAGGACATAGGATTTGCTGTGGGTGTGATCCAGTCTAAAGACGAGATATGTCAGTGTTTTGTACTCTGCATCAAGAGATATGTCAGTGTTTTGTCCTCTGCATCAAGAGATCTGTCAGTGTTATGTAGTGTTGTCAAAAATATCGATACATATCGATACTGAATATTTAAAACGGTGTCGATACTCATTTCCCGAAATATCGATACTTTCTGCAGTATTGATACCAGCTGGCTTGCTCGCAGTGTTCTACCGCAAGTTGTTGACAGACAGACACACGCTGTTGCAGAGCACGCTTGCCCCTCCTCCTCCTCACAGTCCTGTCTTCAGTTTGTAAACAAAGATTTTAGCTCCGAATATGGCCAGTGCAGAGCCTCCGCAACTTGTGCTTGTGGATAAAGAAAACAGCAGAAGTGCTGTTTGGAAGTACTTCGGGTTTGAAGTAAACGACGAAGGAAAAGCTAAAGCGTTGTTACAGAGCAGTGCCAACGATACAGCTATTAGCTAACGTTAGCTTATGCTAGCTAGCTGGCCACCTTTATAATTACTTCATGGAAACGGAGTAACGTTAAGTCGACTTCATACTAACTACACTAGTACACGTATGCACTCAACATAACGTTACCCCGTTTCGGGAAAAGCTAAAGATGCCCATTTGCAAGCGTTGTTACAGAGCAGTGCCAACGATACAGCTATTAGCTAACGTTAGCTTATGCTAGCTAGCTGGCCACCTTTATAATTACTTCATGGAAACGGAGTGACGTTAAGTCGAGTTCATACTAACTACACTAGTACACGTATGAACTCGACATAACGTTACCCCGTTTCGGGAAAAGCTAAAGATGCCCATTTGCAAGCGTTGTTACAGAGCAGTGCCAACGATACAGCTATTAGCTAATGTTAGCTTATGCTAGCTAGCTGGCCACCTTTATAATTACTTCATGGAAACGGAGTGACGTTAACTCGAGTTCATACTAACTACACTAGTACACGTATGAACTCGACATAACGTTACCCCGTTTCGGGAAAAGCTAAAGATGCCCATTTGCAAGCGTTGTTACAGAGCAGTGCCAACGATACAGCTATTAGCTAACGTTAGTTTATGCTAGCTAGCTGGCCACCTTTATAATTACTTCATGGAAACGGAGTAACGTTAAGTCGAGTTCATACTAACTACACTAGTACACGTATGAACTCGACATAACATTACCCCGTTTCCATGAAGTGTTTAAATAGCAGCAATCTTGTTGAAAATGTAACGTTAATAGATGCTCCGAGTCCGAGCATAGCTCCGGAGAAATCTCTCTCTCTCTCTCTCTCTCTCTCTCTCTCTCTCTCGCCGTCATGAAAATTGTTGTAGTTGTTGTTTTAACTGTCGTAAATTATGCTAATTATAGCTCATAAAATGTGTTGAGAAATGTCCCTAAAGATTGCTATGGGCAAAATGAATGCAATACACTTTTAGTCTATAAAAGTTAATGATTAATAATTGACACAGCAAAAATACTAGAAACATGATGTGATTAAAGACTTTGTTCTCAGAATAGAGTGTGTGGGTTAGGGGGTTTGGAATGTGACCACTGAGTACATTTACATACAAGTGTTGGCAACAGCTAGAACAATAGAGCTGGGCACATCACGTAACTCTGTTATCTGTGGGGTCTCTAGTGACACACAGAAATAGGCAGCTGGAACATAGGAGGGCCTAGTTTCAGGATACAGAAGAACTCATACTTTTAAATGAATGTTTATATCCTGAATGAAGCTTCAAGTTAAATTGCAAATATTACTGTTATATTGTACAAAGGCTGCTGAACGGAATAAGATGAAACATGTATTTATGAAGAGGATCATTGAGTTGTACAAATCAAGCCATTTCGGAATCTAATCTGTAATAATTAAGAGGATACTAAGTACAACTATTAACATAGAAGATTGAATAAGTTAAAAGAAATAATTAGAACACTATAAAACTGGGCTTGATGGTAAAAGACTGACTCTTATCTGAAACCTAAAAGCTTTTGAGTCAAGAATAATATGTCTGTGTTTAGGGAATCAATCAGAATTCAACTATAACTATCTTGAGGCTTAATACCAAAAGTATTAAGCCTATTTTTGACTAATTCTATTACTCTGATTTGAAACAATGAAAAACGGAGCAGTTGGTCAAAGTACAACCTCCTTTGAGATTCAAACTGTGAACACTTGTGATTGGTGGAAAACGTCTAGGGGACGGCCTTTGATGACGTCACACAGACGTGTCTTTCTCATTGATAAAAGGGGAGCGCTGGGAACAGAACAGAGAACACACCACCCCAGCGGCAGGACGGCAAAACAAGAACAGACGGAGGAACTCATCACCATAGCAACGAATCAAACAACAACAAAAGAGATCACCTCGGACAAAGAACTTCCTGGTTTCTCCAGACAACAAAGAACTTGAATCAGCTAGATCAGTGGTTCTCAAACTTTTTACACCAAGTACCACCTGAGAACGTAGCTGGCTCTCCAAGTACCACCATATGACCGGCGTTAAAATACAGTCTATTCAGCTATGCACAGTTCACGCAGGAGGCAAATGTATTCCTAATACCATTATTTATTGTTAACTTTTGTCAGACACAGCCACAATGTACAAAGGCATAGCACTAGAACTAGCAAACGCTTCCACACAACTCATACAATGCAAGGGGCATTGAGAACATAATAACTAACATTCTCACATAGCAAGTGAGAAAATTAACTGTATTTCAGCTAATGTACTTAATTCTCTCTCTCTCTCTCTCTCACATAGCAAGCAATTGTCCGTCATTCTCTCTCTCACACACACACACACACACACACACACTTATTTTGTTACAAAAACTTAATTTCCTGCATTCTGGTGCAGGATTTTTTTAATTTTTACCATTTAAATGCCAGTGTTTGTGATGGGCATCACAAATTATTGTAAAAAAGAAAAGAAAACACATATTCAATACATTTTTGAATGTTTACCCTTTAAATGCCAGTTTGTGTGATGGCATCACAAATTATTGTTAAAAAAAACACAAAAAGTAAAATATTTTCAATATCAAATGCAAAGTACATTTTTCTGGGGGGGATTATTACAGGCTAGGCATGTGTCAATGATTAGCAGCAACACATATTTTGATGGATTTTTTTGTAATGTCAGATTTAACACCAACTCTTTTCAGAAAAGTGGGAGTATTTCATTTTTTATCTGACATTACAAGAAATCTAAAAATAAATGGTTATGATCAGGGCTGAAGTTGAATTAAAGATTTATGACTGTTTAGACTGCATTACTCTCTGTCACAGTGATCTCCTGGTTGTTCCCCACTTAGATTATCTAACTATCGCGCCGCCGCAACCAGAAACACTGGCCTGGCCTGCTTCTAAGTTCAGTGGCCTGACTGCACAAAAAAAAAAAAAAAATTATTTATTTTTTTTGCTTTTTTGGAAATGTTTTCAAGTACCACCAGCAGTACCACCAAGTACCACTAGTGGTACGCGTACCACAGTTTGAGAACCACTGAGCTAGATAGATTCAACGCTGTTTTGAACAACATTTATTTGGATATAGAATCTTTTCAACAAAGACTCAACTTTGTGGGACATTTCAAACCTTTTAAATACATTGTGTTTTATATGCAATAAATGCAACAACTTTAGATGAGAGCTCTGCATTCTGCCTGATGTTTCTTCCATCACCGTACTATTCTCCTATGGGTAACGCAGCAAGCAACTAAGAGAAAGAACAACAGCAGAGTACTGTACTGTTAAGGGGAGACACTGCAGGTGAATAGGGTAATTTTTTTTACTAATAGATATCACAATGAAACTTCCCCAGTTGATTACTTATATTAAGACAAGACTTTTTTGTATTACAAGTTTTCTGAAATTGTATGTTTAAATATGCAAATGAGGCATGCTCTACTTAAATATGCACTAATTTGCATATAATTCCAGGACAGAAATCTGAACATTGGATAAAGCCATTTTCAAAATTATAGTTTCATTTTGTTGACATATTAGAGCCAAAGGTTATTACAGAGGGGATTTTGGATATCTCTTTTTATCACTCCATAAATCAGAAAATACTCCATTTCAGTCCATTTTTATGGTAAAATTCCATATTTCGCCATGTTTTTAGGAATAAAATGTGATATAAATCAGGGTATGAATGCGATATCAACAAACCCTTCTGTAAATACCTTCAGAACATAGATATGAATAGAACTGGAAGGTTTGGTGTATGTGAGTGCTACTGAAGTGGAGATTTCTGGCTCAGAGTATGAGGAAAAACTCTTAAAACTCATTTTTGGGAAAACGCCTTCAAAGTTCTGTATGGTAAAATGCCATACTTTTTTTTTAAACAGATATTTACAAACACAATACCTAATCAAACCATTAGTAATAGACAACCTAAACACATGCCTGATAACTGAATAGTAATAATAATGATGTTATTGAACTGAACAGAAGTACACACAGGCTACAAACAGTGTAGTACAGTGTAGTACCCCCTAATAGGCAAAAAATATTTGAATAGATATCACTATGAAACTTTCCCAATTTGTTATGTACATATAAACTAAGAAAAAATATATTGCAAGTTTTCTGAAATTTATGTTTATATATGCAAATGAGGCACTTCCCCATTAAATATGTGCACATTTATGGATGCAATAAGGCAAAATGATGTAAAATAAACAACTAAATGTGTGTTATTGACGTTTTATTGTCACTAGTTTCATAGAAGACATGTTTAGGAAGCAAAATATAACAAAATCTCAAAATCAACAAAAAAAGTATATTTGACTATTCACCTGCAGTGTCTCGCCTTAAGATAATACTATACTTCATGAGACAAGCTGAATCATGGTGACCACATTTGGTGCGTGTCCCTTACTGTGATACGGTCTGAAACAAGACATCTCTCATCTCATCTCACCACGTCGACGTTGTCTTCAAAACATCGACGGACTGCTTCGCCTTCAACAACGCGACCGGTGTCTACGTGAAACGAGGTGAGTGCAAAATATAGGACGTCATGCTGTTATCAAGACCGTCCAGAAAGGACGGGGGTTCTGTTAAAAAGTTTGTACCGCGCTCCCAAGATGATTAGGTCTGTATCGCCAAGGTTAGAAAGTCAAGGTTATGAGATTGACTCTGATTTTGGCGGTGAAGACGGAATCTGAATGGAGCGCAGATGTTTAAGTTAAGCTCAAAACCGCGATCCTGGACAGAAGCACAGAAGTTAAGTTCAGTACCATGCTGCTAAATAGGAGCACAGAAGTTTAAACTCCGGACCGTGTTTCTCTATAGACGCACAGATGTTTAAGCTCAGGACCGTGTTTCTAGATAGGAGAGTAGATATTAAAAGTGACCAGGACCGTGCTTTCAAAAAGATGTTTGAAGCACTGATGAAAGAGAGGAGGGAAAGGTGCTTGATTAATACAACCCAATATTGTGTGGAAATGCTACAGTATGGATTAGGGAATAGTGTGGGATTTTAGTACTGTTTGATAATTGCGGCCGTTGAGCGTGTCGTGAATCAATACGGGCTATAAAGAGTACATTTTGATGTAAGTGGTTTCGATGTCAAGCCTGCGTCTGGATCAGGGATGATATCGAAAACATATTGATGAGTAAGGCTGCCCGAACTTCTGGACAAGAAGACTGGTGGGCTCGGATATACTGGTATTTGTTTTGAATAAAGGGAGCTTGATCGGCCATGTCCCGCTAATTCTCTCTCTCGCCTACGCTCGGGCAGGCTGAGAGATGAGGGGGAGATGGTACGGACGAGTGTGTTTGTTACATACCTTTTATTGGACAATGGTCAGTAGAGTCGAGACGAAATAGGATGGTGATTGCGATATTGGTTTTAATCAAGTAGCCGCCGGGCTACGGATGACGTAGTGAAAGTCGTAATCGTTATGGAGTTGGATAAGCATGTTTAAAATATTGAGACCGACACCTGAAGTAGCCCGTGTGATACAATATAGCTTTTGACTCTAGTTTGTGATTTTGTTCAAACTTGGGATAAGGGATGGGCATTTTTTTGTTGCCTAAAAGCAGTAGGGAACCTACAAAAATGATAACCAAGTAGCATCCTGCTGAAAGGGCTGTTTATCTGGACGATTAGACCGTTGTTGCGTGAGCTCGTAGATGTGTGTAGAGTTAAGGCCGGCCGGATTAGGAGTATGCACTATACATTGGTTGTTTGTGTGTAAATTCAGTGGAATAAGTGTGCACTTATGAATGGGAGTTTGTGTGTAAACATGTTAGCTGTGGGTAAAGGGGTTTAGTACTTATGAATGAATGCGTGTGTGTATGATTTTACAAAAGTACCGTTAGGTATTTCTTATGATAAACGGCGTGGTCGCGCGGTGGAACCTCGGGAGATGCGCGCGCGTTCGTTATCCAACAAAGCTTAGCTGTTAGCTTAGCTGCTAGTTAGCTTAGCTGCTAGTTAGCCGCGAGGGTGGTCGGTGGTTAAATATGGACGTTGCGTCGTGATATCATGTGTATTGAAGGAATCGTGAGTGAGGTGTGTTTAATAGTAATCGACTTATGTGTCACGATTATGGAATTCTGTTGTATTATACTCATTGTTTAATGCAATAGAAATCAAAGGGTTGATAAAAGTTTGAATTGGAAGTCGTCCTACATATCCGGTTGATGTGTGGAAAGGAGCACTTGATAATACTGGGGCGATGTGTCCAGGTGGGTGGAGAAAACGGGAAGTGGAAGCCATAAATTTGATACATAAGGGTGCTCGGAGGGGCGGAGTCGCGGACGATATATTTTTTTTTGTTGTTTAAACTGTAAAATAGCGTTTAAATTTGAATTAAAGTTCTGTTGCGGTTTAACACTGTGGTAGCGCTGACGTCGCTGGTTGTTATGCCACTCGGTAAGCGGAACAAGTTGCCGTTTAAGGCGTTGTGGCTAATGCTAGGTTGAGCTAAGCTAACTAGCTTTGCTATAGCTAACGAAGCTAACGTTGCTACTGTTGTGAATGGGGCAACTAGCGATGCTAGGCTAAGCTGAGCTGACTAACGTATGCTAAGCTACCGGCGCTAACAATCCTAATAATATGAACGGATGGTTTTTATATTGTATTAAAGTTATATTGGAGTTGTTTTGTACTGCGTGTAACGTAGGTTTGCATTATATTGTATACTGTTGACGGTGTACTGTGTAACTGTGTCTAGACAAGGGTGTGGGTTTATTTTTGTTATAACGTTATACGGAGAATAACAGTGGGTTGCGACTTGCGCCCACCAACTTCCGGGATCAACATCCGGTGTCTCATTTACAAGAAACGATCGTTTAGAAAGTCATAGTTCTTATCAGATGTGCATGTTGTGTATATGACTGTTTTGTGAACCTGCAGTGGAATTAATATGATAAAAGCAGTGTGCTTAAAGTTAGGACAAATTTGTATTAGACATACCGGTTCGCGCATGCGTACTGTGGACGCAAGCGATAATGTGTGGTACAGAGTCGCCTCTGCCAGGTGGATTCTGGGTAGGTCGCTACAGGTGATGTTTAGTAAATACGGCAGAGGGCAGTGTTGGCTAATAGATTGTTGTGTTTCATATTCCTCTACTTAATCTCTCTTTCTCTCTCTTTCGCCCGTTCTCTTTCTCTTTCTCAGTCTTGCTTTTTTTCTTTCTTTCTTTTTCTCTCTCTCTCTCTCTCTCTCTCTCTCCCTCCCTCTCACTCAAACTGCTCTCCCTCCCTCTGCCTCTCTCTCTCTCCCCCTCCTTCCCTCCATCTCCCTCCCTCCTTCTCCATCTCTCTTTCTCCCTCCCTTAATCTCCCCCTTTCATTCACACTCTCACACTCTCTCTCTCGGGATGTGCTGACTTATTGACAGGCATCTCTCTCTCTCTCTATTTTTATGCATGGCTACCTGACTCCCTCCCTCCTTTCCTCCCTCCCTGTCTCTCTCTCATACACTGACTCACTCGCTCTCTCTTTTTCTCCCTTGTCACAAGGATGAAATTGAAATCTAAATTAACTTGCTATGTGATATTCAATTATAGAAGTATGTTTTCAATTTGGTGTTAACAAATAAAGTTTTAAACTTGTATCTGTTCTAAGCAGTTATGGCCGCGAGTATACTTTCCGCAACGGATTTCGGTTTCCGGGTTCCTCTGATTGGCCGCGACCCCCACGTGATGCGCCCCCCTATCCACCGCTGCTGCTGCCGCTGACCTGTGTGTTGACGCGCGCAGACTGGTGGGCTCGGATATACTGGTATTTGTTTTGAATAAAGGGAGCTTGATCGGCCATGTCCCGCTAATTCTCTCTCTCGTCTACGCTCGGGCAGGCTGAGAGATGAGGGGGAGATGGTACGGACGAGTGTGTTTGTTACATACCTTTTATTGGACAATGGTCAGTAGAGTCGAGACGAAATAGGATGGTGCCGCGAGGGTGGTCGGTGGTTAAATATGGACGTTGCGTCGTGATATCATGTGTATTGAAGGAATCGTGAGTGAGGTGTGTTTAATAGTAATCGACTTATGTGTCACGATTATGGAATTCTGTTGTATTATACTCATTGTTTAATGCAATAGAAATCAAAGAGTTTGATAAAAGTTTGAATTGGAAGTCGTCCTACATATCCGGTTGATGTGTGGAAAGGAGCGCTTGATAATACTGGGGCGATGTGTCCAGGTGGGTGGAGAAAACGGGAAGTGGAAGCGATAAATTTGATACACAAGGGTGCTCGGAGGGGCGGAGTCGCGGACGATATTAAAATGTTTTTTGTTGTTTAAACTGTAAAATAGCGTTTAAATTTGAATTAAAGTTCTGTTGCGGGGTAACACTGTGGTAGCGCTGGTTGTTATGCCACTCGGAAAGCGGAACAAGTTGCCGTTTAAGGCGTCGTGGCTAATGCTAGGTTGAGCTAAGCTAACTAGCTTTGCTATAGCTAACGAAGCTAACGTTGCTACTGTTGTGAATGGGGCAACTAGCGATGTTGCCCCACACTAACTGTGTGTTGACGCGCGCAAGGCATGGACTTGACTGCCGGCCGTTAGATATGAAGACAGAGCCGCAAATTGAACATGCAGTGAGTCTGCGACGACAACAACCCAATAATCAACACTCGAAACAGCTATTACCAGACAATTACATCAGCAGTGGTGCCTGCTTCGATGCAGACCAGAGAAAGACTTTTGTCTTGTTTACATCAGATTCATTCATTCATTCATTCTCCTCCCGATGTGTTCGTTCAACTCAGACCAGCCGCTCTATGTTTGAGTGTTTATTATTACTGCCTTCCTATACCCAGTTAAAATTGTCTTCATATCTCTATATACAACAGCAGTGGTGCCTGCTTCAAATGTCACATATTATAGGCTATAAGCCTGTGTAGATCTATTCGGAATAATAAACATATACAAAACATGACACAATGTGATCCTATCTCCGATAGAGCGGCTGGTCTGAGTTGAACGAACACATCGGGAGGAGAATGAATGAACCTGATGTAAACAAGACAAAAGTCTTTCTCTGGTCTGCATCGAAGCAGGCACCACTGCTGTTGTAATTGTCTTGTAATAGCTGTTTCGAGTGTTGATTATTGGTTCAATTTGGGGCTCTGTCTTCTATGCGAGGTTTGAGGCTGTGAATAAAAACACCAGCCTACAAACCACGGCAATGGGGGGGGGGGGGGGGGGTCTGCTGATGGAGACTCAGTGTTCAGGGTAACAGAGCATGAGGTGAGACGGATCTTTAAAAAAGTGAATATCAGGAAGGCAGCAGGACCGGACGGCATCCCCGGCCGCGTCCTAAAAGTCTGTGCCGACCAACTGGCCCCGGTATTCACTGACATCCTCAACCTGTCCTTGGAACAGGCTGTCATCCCCACCTGTCTGAAGAAGTCCACCATCATCCCTGTACCCAAAAAATCTACGCCCGCTTGCCTCAACGACTACCGCCCTGTAGCCCTCACCTCCATAGCCATGAAGTGCTTTGAGAAGCTAGTGAAGGGCTACATCTGTTCCTCCCTCCCCATCAACCTGGACCCTCTGCAATTTGCATATCGCCCCAACAGGTCCACGGAGGACGCCATAGCCCATGTGCTGCACACAGCAGCATCACACCTGGACAAGAGGCAGGGGAACTATGTGAGAATGCTGTTCATCGACTACAGCTCAGCATTCAATACCATAGTCCCCTCCAAACTCATAGCCAAGCTCAGGGACCTGGGCTTGAACTATGACCTCTGCCAGTGGGTCTTGGACTTCCTGACGGGCAGACCCCAGGTGGTAAGAGCAGGCAACTGCACCTCCTCATCCATCACGCTCAACATAGGGGCCCCCCAGGGCTGTGTTCTGAGCCCCCTCCTCTACTCCCTTTACACACATGACTGCGTAGCACAGCGGAACAACAACACCATCATCAAATTTGCTGATGACACAGTAGTGGTGGGCCTGATCTCTGCCAATGACGAAAGGGCCTACCTGGAAGAGGTAGAGAACCTGTCACAGTGGTGTCAGGAGAACTGCCTCTCCCTGAACGTCAGCAAAACAAAAGAGATGATTGTGGACTTCAGGAGGTCGGGGGTCAAGGACTACAGCCCCCTCAGCATCGACGGGGCACCGGTTGAGAGAGTGAACAGTTTCAAGTACCTCGGAGCCCACATATCCGAGGACTTGACATGGACCACACACATTGACAGTGTTGTGAAGAAGGCACGACAACGCCTCTACTTCCTCAGGCGCCTAAGGAAGTTCCAAGTCAGTCAGAAGATCCTTAGGAACTTCTACTCATGCACAATAGAGAGCATCCTGACTGGCAACATCACCTCCTGGTTTGGGAATAGCACTGCACAAGACCGTAGCAGACTACAAAGAGTGACACGTTCAGCCGAACGCACAATTGGAGGGGGGCTTCCCACCCTCCAGAACATTTACAACAAGCGGTGCAAGGGGAAGGCTAAGAGAATTATTAAGGACTCGAGCCACCCGAACAACTGCCTCTTTGAACTGCTGCGGTCAGGCAAGCGATACCGGAGTCTTAAGGCGAGCACAGAAAGACTCAGAAGAAGCTTCTATCCCCAGGCCATCAGGCTGCTAAACGAACAATAAACACTATGCAACAACCATCAAATGCACACAGCACACACACCCACACGCACACACTCACTTAACAAACAACACACTGCAGCACCCACTCTCCACACTTCAGATCACACAAACACACTTTATATTTATTGATAAAGGATTTGCACTACAACTCGTACACCTACTGTAAATTGTACCTAAATTGCACCTCATCCTATTTCTGCCTTGCACTATATAGTATTGTATATTAGTACACTACACAGTATTGTATATTATATGGTAACTCAGTTACGTCTATTCTGCATCGAACATTGTACATATGTCTATACTGAACACTGTGACCTCATTTTTTTTTACTTCTAATTTACATGCTATACTATGTTATTTTATTTCATACTTATCTTGTCTTGCACAGTCTCTGGAGCGTAACAGTAAGAAGCATTTTGTATAAAAGTATTCTGTACTTCTGTATGACAACTATTAAAGAAACTTGAAACTTGAGAAACTTGATATCTCACGGCCGGCAGTCAAGTCCATGCCTTGCGCACGTCAACACACAGGGCAGCGGCAGCAGCAGCGGTGGATAGGGGGGGGGGGGGGGGGGGGCGTGTCATGTGGGGGTCGCGGCCAATCAGAGGAACCCGGAAACCGAAATCCGTTGCGGAAAGTATACGCGCGTTATGGCCGGTTTTAAGTACTGGTAATTTTTATTCAGAAAATGGATCATACATTGCTAAGTTGATGATATTGCATTTAGTGTGGTTGGCGCGTTGTAATAGGGATCATTGAAGTTTAGTATAAAAATAGATGGAGTAAAAAGGTGTACATTTGGAAGTGTGATGAGGTACAATGATACACTTACTCTTTCTCTTACACCCGCTCTCATTCCCCCCCTCCCCTCTCTCTCTTTCGCCTGCTCTCTCTCTCTCTCTCACTCTGTCCCCCTCCCGCACTCGTTTCCTCCCTCCAGCCGTCCCACTCTCTCTCTCTTGCTCTCTTTCTCGCTATTCTTGCACTTTCCTTCTCTCTTATGTTCGCCTGTGACAACGCTATGAAACGCGCTCTCGTTTTGCCTCGCGTTCTCTGCTGGTGTTTTGATATTCCCTGTATTGACTGCTATTGAAAGTCCCTCAAATGCGTTCGGTGGTTGTTTAATGCTCTTGCGATCACACGTTCTCTTTGAGCTGGAGTAAGTCCCATCTCCTCCCCTCTCCCCCCGTCTCCTTCCCTCCCTTCTTTCCTAGTTCCTTGAACTCAATCCCTACCTGACTGCCCCCCCTTCTTCCCATCTCCTTCCGAAGCCTTGTTGATAGATGCCTTTGCATTAGGGCCTAGGAGTATAGTGTTAACTTTTGGAAGCCACATGCAGGAACCATTTCTCACATCAGGTGGTGTTTAATTTGAGTTAAGTTGTGCAGCAAATGCTGGAGGGAGGTTTAAGCCCTGTTTATTTACTGGACCAAGTAATACTAAATGATCTGTATATTAAATTTTGTTCTGATTTAAGTGTACATAGGGTATATTTTTTCATTCAGAACAAGTTACTAACCCCCCCTCTCCTAGTGGGGATTGTTATTTCCTTTCCAATGCCCCCCTTTTCCGAGCCTCTCACAGCCCTCTTCCGCTCTCTCCATAGGCGGGTACAGGTTAGGCGGTTGTAGATTAGATGTTGACCCGGGTGTATGGACTGGTGTTAATTAGAGTGCAAGTCGTCCATTGTGCATGTGTCACTAAGGTGACAGGTGATATGACTATGAGAAGGAAGTCACTTCTCATTTTCAGCTTAGGTTTGTGCATTATTTTTGTAAGGTAGTGTGTTAGTGGGGGTTGGGGGGTATTTGGAAACGGGGTTAGGCTTTACGCCATATTGTGTGTGTTTCTTTAGATAGAAGTGTTGTTATTGTGAATGTGAATCTGGGTGCCGTATGGGCACTGGCCTGTCTAGGTACGAGTATGGTTGGACGTTTATTGTGATATTCCTTGTAAAGAGGAGCCTAGGGGTTTTTCTTTCAGGTTCGAAACTGAGAGGAGGTGCTTTAGGCTGAGAGATGGCAGGCCTTTGAGGAGTCGAGGGTCTGTAGGGATTTTACTGAAGTGTGGTACTGACGTCTGTGATTTATGACACGGGCGGCTGGGACTACATAATGGACGAGGAGTTTAGAGGCCTAAGCCTCTAAAAGTAGATTTTTCTCCTTGTTAGATAGTGGCAGAAATGTTGGACACCAGGACTGGTGTCCGAGGGGGGAATGACGGGTAGTTTAATGATTATAAGAATGATGTTATGTGACATGTGAGATTGAAATGTGAATATTAATTGTGAGGTAAGATAGGAATACATTTTAGACTTTCTCAGAGACAAATAAGCAAAGCAAGAAGAAAATGTTAAAATTACATCTACACATAGTCATTAAGCTGACGTTGTCATTCAGAGTATTTTATGAGATCTATATGACAAATTCAACCAGGAAAAAAGACATTTGAACAACTAAATGACCATATCCATCACAAATGTTTAGAAATGATAGGCTGTTGTAAAACTAATTCTGATTGTTTTAAGGAGGACCAACAACATACCTGAACAGAAGTGGAGATTGATGCAAATTTGTGTTCCTCTGAGATTCGTGTGAGGGGTTACACGACAAGTGATTGGGAAAATCCAGGGTTTTCCAATTGGACAACGGAGATAAAAGCTAAGGCCGTGTTGTTATGTTCAAATAAATTGCACTAGCTCTCAATAGTCCGATTAGTATAGAAAATTCCGACATTCCATGAGTAAAATATTAATGGAATAACGAGGAAAGTGGCGCTGAAATTAAGTGCAGGTGTTGTTCTTTTGTCTCGACAGGTACTGGGCGAAGACAGATGCAGTTCTGACGATTCCAACACCAACCGGGGAAAAACGGCTAAATGGGAGCCTTGGTATAATATGAAAGATAAGAAAGTTACCAATTCCTGTCTACACCGGAAAAAAAATATCTGAAAGTGTGAGTGACTTTAACTCAAGTTGATAGGATAAGGTAGACACAGAGAAACTTGTTTTTTCAAACGGTAATATTGCAGGAGTGGTTGAAAGTGTGAGATTGTCGAGTGTGAGGAAATTTCACCTTGGTGAAACTTTGTTAGGAGTAACTAGAAGCGTAAATGAGATAACAATAACAAGTGTTGACAATCGGTCTATTTCAATAACCTGTAATATAACAAGTAGAGGTGAAATAGAAATGGCCAAAAATAGTCAGGCCGATAGTGGGAGAAAGCCGAAAACCTCTGCAGATTTTGTTTGATGGGTGTGTTGCATGATATGACACTCACATTTTCTTTTATTTTTTTGGCGTTTTCTTTTTTTCGTTTCTTTTCTCTATCTTTTTCTTAGGAACTGACGGGCTGAGAGGGTACTCTCGTCGGTCAGGGTACAGGTTGGTGGAGTGACACAGTGGGACTGATAGAAGTGTCTATATAATGAGCTGGAAACGGGAGGGGTGGATGAGAGCTAATTCATGATTCTGTTTTCCGCTCATTAAGAGTCCAGATGTAGAATCTGGGAGGTTGTGTCACATTTTGGTGTGTATAGGGTTGGGGAAACAAGGGTCTCTGTACATAGCCGAGCTCTGATAAATTTTGGTCGCCATTGGCCAAATAGTTTTAATGTAAGGTGTGGACATGTGATATTGATAATTGTCTTATGGGAGACTCTGCAACAGCTTGTTGGAGGCTGGCAGAGTGTGTGAAAGATGTGTGTTTAAGGGGAATATGGTTTGTTACCATGCGTAGGGTCTGTTGGTGAATGGGACCCGTCAGAGCTGAGCTGTCCGGACCGAGGACCTGTCTGGAAAAAAGGTATGATTGTGTAATGGAAATTACACACTCAAAGGGTGGTGGGGAATGTTGTGCTGAACTTGAGACATTTGGTCTAGTAATAGAGTACAGCACAAAGTAATGAGAGACATGTGATTTAATTGAATACTAACAATATAGAAGCCATGAAATATATAGATAAATGATTTGGAAAAGAAAAGAGTTGTCAAACTCAGAACAGTAACAAATGTGGCTGAGGGAGGAAAAATTTGGATTCTCAATCAATTGTTGTGATATAAGTAACCTGCATTGTCCACCGAAGCGATATATACTCACTGCAGGATACGGATGGGAGATTGGTTTGTCAGCATTCATCCAAGTGTGGTGCGAGGAAAACCAAGGATTCCATCGGTACTGACGATCCGAGACACTGGCTAGTGTCTACCCAGCGATTCTGTGGGGGACCATAACACTGCGGGTACCAAGAGATCCAGGAGAAGCCTAACTCTCAAGCGTTGAGAGTTCCGGCCAACGCAGTGACCGAGTCCTGAGGATTCGGAGGGGAACAAGAGAGGCCAAACGCCAGGAAGTCTACGGGAGAAGACAGTCTTCTCATCTGACCTGCGCCAGCTATCAACTGTCCGGCTGTCAACAAGAGGGCTCTAAGACCTATCAACTGTTCGGATGACATCGAACAAGGGAGGTTGATCCCTTATCAAGGACCAGGCAGAGGGTGGAGCGAATCACAACCTCTTCCACTATTCCGATGGTCGACAATGGTCGAGCCAACGACGACTGTAGGAGACAGCACAACCTCCTCAACATCCGTGACATCGCCAGAGGGGAGGTCTCATCACCCCACCTGAGATCGACGCAACTGACATCCGAGGGAAGAGCTCCTGTTTCAACTGAACAGGCCATACAGCAGGGGGTCATGCCCCTATTGAGTGACAGCTCGAGGCGACGAGGCCTTGACAGAAGAAGGGGAGGGATCGGAAATCAACAATGTGGCTTTCTGATTCTACCTCCCTGTTTGAAGCCAAGAGTTGTTGGTGCCATTAAGGCTGCGGTTACACCTTTCGTTTAATTTTCGTTTCATTGTCATACGCGTTTCGCCGCGACGTCCTGCGCCTCGAGTCACACTTTCGTTTTTTTTTTGTTTTTGTCACCTGAGCACACTGATGTAGTACACTGCCAAAGCAGTAGGTGGCAGTAGGTGGCGAACATGAAGGCAATTTCAACCAATCAGAACTTGAATGTGCCAATACACTTCCTGGTAGCTCCAGCAAAGAAAATGTCAACAAGGCAGACGCCTATGGGCGCCACCATCTTGCCTATTTACTCAATGCAGCAATTCTTTTTCAGCAAAGCCTAATAAAAGTGCAATAAACAAAACGGATACATTCACTGTGTGTTCTGCCTGTCATTTGTTGATGAAACAAAACTAACATCAACACAAGTGACCACCAAGAGCGGATAGTTTAGTCTAAAAAAAGATCGGTAGCATTGTTAGCTGCATGCTAACATCAATGGAATTGGCCATTATAACAGTATAGCATTGTGGCTAGAAGCTAACGTTAGCTCACGCTACTTAGCCAGCACCAAACTGATGATATCGGGAGCTATCAGTAGTTAGATAACATTAGAGACAACGCTGTGTGTATTAAACAAAGGTGAATAGATGACTGGGCCATTTTGTTTAATGCTTGTTAAGTTGAAAGAGGAGCTTTGAGCTAACAGGGTTTGATAGCTAACACTAGCTCATGTTATCCAGTGGCAGTGCCAATCGGTAATGCTAGCAGAATGAATGGATGTAAACTTTATTTAACATATTGCATATGGGTACAATACAATACGGCTCAATACAAACAATTGTTAAGGGAATGCAGACTGTTGTAGCTTGGACTGGGGTCCTTATAACAATAACTTGACAACACATAGTAGCTGCAGCTATTTGGTTTGGGACAGCTCTGCTGTCACCAGAAGGGCACGCAGATGGTATCTACTGCGCATGGGCGTTTTCGCAACAACGGCTCATGCAGACTACACGCTGTTGTCGGCGCGTTTTTTAGGGTTTCTCCAAAACGCAAACACAATTTAGCGTTTCAGCCGTATCCACAAAAAAACGCCAAAAACGCATTTCTGTGTAATAGGGACATGAAACGTATTCAAAAACGTATAAAAAAAACGCCACAAAAACACCAGTCTAACCATGGCCCAAGAGTGAGATCAGCAGGCTTGATCTGCACCGTCTCTCAAAAACATTGACCCCCCTCTCCCTGCTCCAAGTCAGAATTTGACACCCCTAATGGAAACCTATGGAAATTGATCCTGGTACGCGATGTCTGAGAAAATATCAGATGGGGGTAAAACGGGTGTCAAAGACTGCACACAGTGAATGAAATTGGACTGAAAATAAAAAAATTTGAGTCGGATAATTATAGGTAGAAAAAGTATGTAGAAAAAGTATGTATCCAAGTGTGGTTTAAAATGTTTTATTTTTTATCCAGGTAGTGGAAACAGTAAGTAGGAGTTATGGTCTATATTTAGCGTATTATACTGGCTAATTGGCGATAGTTAGTCTCTATCGAAGTGTGGATTGTCATAAATTATGCTAATTATAGCTCATAAAATGTGTTGAGAAATGTCCCTAAAGATTGCTATGGGCAAAATTAATGCAATACACTTTTAGTCGATAAAAGTTAATGATTAATAATTGACACAGCAAGAATACTAGAAATATGATGTGATTAAAGACTTTGTTCTCAGAATAGAGTGTGTGGGTTAGGGGGTTTGGAATGTGACCACTGAGTAAATTTACATACAAGTGTTGGCAACAGCTAGAACAATAGAGCTGGGCACATCACGTAACTCTGTTATCTGTGGGGTCTCTAGTGACACACAGAAATAGGCAGCTGGAACATAGGAGGGCCTAGTTTCAGGATACAGAAGAACTCATACTTTTAAATTAATGTTTATATCCTGAATGAAGCTTCAAGTTAAATTGCAAATATTACTGTTATATTGTACAAAGGCTGCTGAACGGAATAAGATGAAACATGTTGTATTTATGAAGAGGATCACTGAGTTGTACAAATCAAGCCATTTCGGAATCTAATCTGTAATAATTAAGAGGATACTAAGTACAACTATTAACATAGAAGATTGAATAAGTTAAAAGAAATAATTAGAACACTATAAAACTGGGCTTGATGGTAAAAGAATGACTTATCTGAAACCTAAAAGCTTTTGAGTCAAGAATAATATGTCTGTGTTTAGGGAATCAATCAGAATTCAACTATAACTATCTTCAGGCTTAATACCAAAAGTATTAAGCCTATTTTTGACTAATTCTATTACTCTGATTTGAAACAATGAAAAACGGAGCAGTTGGACAAAGTACAACCTCCTTTGAGATTCAAACTGTGAACACTTGTGATTGGTGGAAAACGTCTAGGGGACGGCCTTTGATGACGTCACACAGACGTGTCTTTCTCATTGATAAAAGGGGAGCGCTGGGAACAGAACAGAGAACACACCACCCCAGCGGCAGGACGGCAAAACGAGAACAGACGGAGGAACTCATCACCATAGCAACGAATCAAACAACAACAAAAGAGATCACCTCGGACAAAGAACTTCCTGGTTTCTCCAGACATCAAAGAACTCGAATCAGCTAGATAGATTCAACGCTGTTTTGAACAACATTTATTTGGATATAGACTCTTTTCAACAAAGACTCAACGTTGTGGGACATTTCAAACCTTTTAAATACATTGTGTTTTATATGTGAAGTAGAATTGATGAGGGTAGGAGCTGGTTTCAAGAGGAATTCAGACTGGAGATGGTTTTCAGAGACAATGGCTCAGTTGGTGAAGAAGTTGATTTAATGCAGCATACATGGTTTCCACAGCACAGTAACAAGACGTCCATCTGTGACCCAGCCTCGGCTAGACTGAGTCCCTTACAATGGTCAAACAGGGTTTTTATCTAAATTGTTGACCCCTCTTCTCATCAAAAATGAGCTGCTCCAAATCACATGTATTACAAAGGTTTTCTTTGATAAACAGGTTTTTAACAATAATGCTCTTGTGATCAGGGGTGGGTCAGGGCCCACAGCAACAGCACTTTCCGGAAGATGTGGTGCCAACTTCTGCCATACATTGTAATTGGCAAACCAATGACGGACCTCTGCTGGCAGTGTCAAAAACATAACGTGGCCATATATCGGAGCTCCAACCTGCCCGAATGTGTGAAGTCTGCCAAACTTCAGAAGCAGGAGGAACACCTACGCCTGGTGGGAAAGGAGCGGGACATCTTACGGGGGATGACCGACAGATGCAAGGTGGTGGTAGAGGATCTCTCTGCTAAGCTTGGCCCTAACCCACCATGCAGTAGAGATGTAACTGTACATTACAGTTTTGACTTTGCACAGCAGGTTAGTTTAATTACTGTAATTGAATTATCACCCATTTGTAATTTACAATATTCTTTCATTCAGCTGATACATTTCTTCATTTAATGTTGCAGGTCCACTACCCCAGTGACCCTCTTCAGCCTGGCCCAGTATATTTTCTTGTGCCAAGAAAGTGTGGAGTATTTGGTGTTTGTTGCGAGGGAGTACCCCAGCAGGTAAATTACCTGATCGACGAGGCCCACTGCAGCAGCAAAGGGTCTAATGCAGTGATCAGCTACCTCCACCATTTTTTTGCACACTATGGCCTTGGGGAGAGGCATCTGCAGCTGCACTGCGACAATTGTTCCGGGCAGAACAAGAACAGATACCTGCTCTGGTACTGTGCTTGGCGCTGCATGGTGGGCCTGCATGACACCATCTCACTGAACTTCCTCTTGGTGGGTCACACCAAGTTTGCCCTTGACTGGTGCTTTGGGCTTTTCAAGCAGAAGTTCCGCCGCACACCTGTCTCCTGCCTTGAAGACATCTGCTGGGCAGTGAGACAAAGCACAGTCAGCGGTGTGAACATCCCGCAGCTGGTTGGGTTGGAGTCTGGGGAGGGTTTGGTGCCATCGTATGACTGGCAAACCTTCCTATCCCCCAGTTACCGCCCACTACCCGGAATCAAGCGGTTTCACCACCTCCGCTTCACACACCAAAAGCCTGGGGTCGTCCTGGCCAAGGAGTTCCAACACTCACCAGAGCAAGAGTTTGAGCTACTGCGCCCTGATGCAATGGTGAGGCAGGAAGATCCATGTCAGCAGGAGAGGCCAGGACTGGATGCCAAAAGGCAATGGTACCTCTTCGACAAGATAAGAGACTATTGCACTGAGGAGACCAAGGACATTACATGTCCCCGACCTTCTGTCCCTCGGTCAGGTGTGTGTGAGTGAGTGAGTGTAGTGTATGCACTTGTAATGGTGTGAAGAATGATGTTCAGCTACAGTATGTTAGTAATACCGTTTTAGTATTGTTAAATTGTGAATAATTTGGGTCAAGCAGCCATTGTAAATAAAAGTCCTTTTATTTAATGTACAAGTGCACCACTGTTACATCCCAATGTATATATTCCCCAGTGTGTGTCTCCATGTGTGTGTGTTCTCCATTTTGTTTGTTTCCTCCCTCCAGCCATTGTTCCCTTCACCATTGGTCAATTCTTCCATTATTGCAATACAGCACCGATTGGTGGATGGCTTCAGACTCCAACACTCAATCCACACCACCCAATCATGGATCACCCCACACCTGTTAAAACATGGCTTCTCACTTCAGTCTTTCTCTCTCTCTGGCATGAGGCTAGGCATGTTGTGTTTTTGGTAAACCTGTAACTTTGACAGTATTGCATTTCGTTTATTGCCTTTGGTGCTTAGTAGTAATTTCCTTGTGTGTGTATGGCCACAGAGAGAGCATTGTTAGTTAGTTTGTTTTTGTATATATTCTGCTTTTGTTTCTGTATAATTAATGTGTTTTTCTCTCTTTCTCAGGAAGCACAGATGGGGTGAGCTGCCATTTCCTTTGGACATTGTTTTCTCCTGTTTTGGTTAGGTAAGAGTAGTTTAGGTAATGTAATCTCTTTTACCATAGATTAGATTGTGTTTATTTGGAGTATAGTGGTGTTTGTTTGTTGTTTTGGCCTGGGCTCACCCCTGAGCTACATGTGCTTCCTTTGCCTCTATTCAATAAATATCATTGTTGTTTACAAACCTGGTCCATCTTTTCTGTCAACTAACTGTTATGTTACAGCCCTTTACCCTTAGACTCACAGGGGTCGTAACATAAATGGGGGCTCGTCCGGGATCTTGTAACCCGTGTTCAATTGTTGGTTGATGGATTTGGTGAACTGTGTTTGTTTACACTTGTATAGTTATTAATTAATTTGTGTAAAAATGGCATTTGTGTAAAAAGAAAAAATGGCAGTTAGTACTTTTAATCTGGGGAAATTCTTGAGCAATCCTACTTGGGAAGCGCTAGATAGCTGCCGCCAGGCAGACTTAGTGGAGATTGCCACACATTTTCAACTCTCGGTTCAACAAAAGCATCTTAAGCAGGATATCAGGTGTCTTGTGGTAGATAAGCTGTTGGAGCAGGGGACGCTTGTTTTACCTGCGGTCTCTGATGAACATGCAAGTCCTCCTGGTGAACTTACAGAAGCACCGCCTTCTGAGGAGCAAGCCCATGGTGCTGAAAAGGCAGGTGTGAACGTCACATTGCCACATTTTCACTTGACCTCTCCTGTGTCAACTGGGTCTCGAGAAGGGGCCCAGGTCAAGGTTAGAATAGCCCGTCTCCAGATGGAGGCTCAGGAGAAGGCACAAGCACGTGAGGCGGAGTATCGGCTTCGTAAAATGGAGCTTGAGGCGGAAAATGAAAGGGCTATTAACATCCGTAGGTTGGAGCTTGAGGCGGAAAATGAAAGGGCTATTAACATCCGTAGGTTGGAGCTTGAGGTGGAAAAAGAGCTCAGACTGCGGGAGTTGGAGCTGGGAGACCAAAGGAGTGGATCCACCTCTGCTACACCGACTCCTCCACAAGGCCCGGGTATGTCCTCCTCCACAGCTTATTCATCACACACTTTTGATATAAGTAAACACATTGTTTTGGTGCCTCCGTTCCGAGAGACAGAAGTTGATACTTATTTTAATGTGTTTGAGCGTATTGCTGCTTCATTGCGCTGGCCAAGAGAGGTCTGGCCTTTGTTGCTTCAATGCAAATTGACTGGTAAAGCCCAAGAGATTTGTTCAACACTTTCCCTAGAAGATAGTCTATTGTATGATACTGTGAAGGCTGCCATCCTTCGTGCATATGAGCTTGTGCCCGAAGCTTATAGGCAGAGGTTTCGCAGTCACAAGAGAGCTGTCAACCAGACCTTTGTAGAGTTTGCTAGAGAGAAGGGAACTCTCTTTGATAAATGGTGTGCAGCAAGCAAGGCCTCCGATCTTAACTCTCTCAGAGAACTCATTCTATTAGAAGAGTTTAAGAATCGTTTGCCAGAGCGTATTGTAATTTACCTGAGTGAGCAGAAAGTGTCCACTCTGCAGCAAGCTGCTGTATTAGCTGATGAGTTTGCGCTAACCCATAAAACTGTGTTTGTAGATAGGCGTGACTCGTTTTTCCCCCATGATTTCTCTCAGAAACATTCTGTCCCCAACCATTCAGAATTCACACACCCCCGACCAAAAATGTCACCTCCACGCTCAAAAGAGGAGCGGACATGTTACTACTGTCATAAATCTGGTCATGTTATTTCTGACTGTTTAACATTGAAACGTAAGCAGCAACCGTCCTCTCAGAACTTTAGGCAACCCAAAGGGGTTGGTCTGATTAAAATGGCACCTGATTCTGATCAACAGATGCACAATGATCAGGATGTTCTCGATCCTTGTTTCAGGCCATTTACTTCCAAGGGTTTAGTTTCCTTGACAGGGGATCCAAAAGATCAGTGTACAGTTCAGATCTTACGAGATACTGGAGCCTCACAATCCTTTATCCTCTCTGATGTACTACCTCTGTCTGAGAAATCTTCCTGTGGTTCTAGTGTCCTAGTTCAAGGTATTGAGATGGGTTTCGTGCCAGCCCCGTTACACTGTATTCATGTACAATCTGATTTGGTCACTGGTTTCTTTAAAATAGGGGTGAGACCTTCCTTGCCAGTTAAAGGCATTTCCTTTATCATGGGAAATGATTTAGCTGGAGGACAGGTGAACGCTGTGCTGGAAGTGTTGGATCACCCAGACACAGATTCTCTGCCTGATGACTTGTCACAGAACTTCCCTGAAGTTTTTTCTGCAAGTGTCGTCACTCGTGCTCAATTGAAAAAGAGAGGTGATGAAATTAATTTGTCTGACTCTGTTTTTGCTTCAGCCTTTGTCAGGGAGGAGTTGCTGGCTCCAACTTCTGATACCGCTGACAAACCACCGACTCATAGTAAGGTACCCCCACAGACAACTGTAACTAGTTCCGACGCTTTGAAGTTACCCGTTACTCGTGAAATGCTAATTACTGCCCAGAAGGCTGACCCTTCTCTTGCAAAATGTTTCTCTTCTCTTGAAACAGAACAGAGGAGAGAGTTGCATTCTTATTTTGTGGATGAAGGAGTTTTGATGCGTACATGGAGGTCCCATGGTACTAGACTGGCAGAGCATGCACAATCGGAGATAGGGCTACCAGATCAGGTACCAGACTGGAGCACTGTTTATCAGATTGTTGTCCCTGCAGTTTATCGTCAGCATGTACTGTTCTTGGCCCATGACCACCCTTGGTCTGGACACTTGGGAGTCACTAAAACATACAACAGAATACTTCAACATTTCTTTTGGCCCGGTTTGAAGTCCGATGTAGCACAGTACTGTCGTACCTGTAGTACTTGTCAGATCACCGGAAAGCCAAACCAGGTAATTCCACCTGCTCCCCTCTGTCCTATACCAGCGGTCGGTGAACCATTTGAACATGTCATAGTTGACTGTGTTGGTCCGTTGCCAAGGACCAAAGCCGGCAATCAGTTTTTGTTGACAATAATGTGTACCGCCACCCGTTTCCCTGAGGCTATCCCTCTTCGCAGAATTACAGCGCCTGTAATAATTAAGGCTTTGACGAAGTTCTTCTCCACGTTTGGACTGCCTAAGGTAGTACAAACGGACCAAGGCACCAACTTCCTGTCTAGGTTATTTGAGCAAGTGTTACAGTCCCTGGGTATCCGACATATAGTGTCCAGTGCCTACCACCCTGAAACTCAGGGGGCTCTAGAACGTTGGCATCAGACCTTAAAGTCCATGCTGCGTAAATATTGCTTAGACACAGAGAAAGATTGGGATGAGGGTGTCCCCCTTGTTCTATTTGCTGCGCGAGAGACCATACAGGAGTCTCTTGGTTTCAGTCCTGCTGAGCTCGTTTTCGGGCACACTGTTAGAGGGCCTCTGAAAGTTCTTAAAGAACGGTTCATGTCAAAGGGTGCCAGCACACCCACTAATGTTCTAGATTTTGTTAGCCAGTTTCGAGAGCGACTGCATCAGGCGTGCTCTCTCGCAAAAGAAGCGTTCTCTTCTTCCCAGAGAACTATGAAACGGCGCTATGACGAGAAAGCTGTTTCTCGATCTTTCCAGCCAGGTGATAAGGTTCTAGTCCTGTTACCTATCCTTGGTTCTGCTCTTTCCGCTCGTTTTTCCGGACCGTATGCAATAGACAAGAAGATAAGTGATACAGACTATGTGGTTCGCACCCCTGATCGTAAACGTCACTCTCGTGTTTGCCACATCAATATGCTTAAACCATATTTTTCCAGAGATGGTGTGCAGGTGAAGACCTCAGACCAGACAGCCGGACTGGCCGTCTCTGCTGTTGCCTCAACTCCAATAGTTCCGGACTCTCCTGACGTTAGTGGTGAGGATGTAGATGGCTTGGAGTTGCGCAATGCAGCCCATCAGGGTGCTAGATTGTCCAACACTGAGATGTTATTGAACCTGCCCACTCACTTAGCACACTTACCTGAGGAGCAGCGAGAGGACATCACAAATTTGATTCAGGCCTACATGGCTCTGTTTGGTGATGTTCCCTCCTGTACTTCTGTATTGGCCCATGATATTAAAGTTAACAATGCTGTGCCTATCAAGCAACATGCATACCGTGTTAACATCACCAAGAGGGCCATGATGCAACAGGAGGTTGACTATTTGTTAAAACATGGTTTAGCCAAGCCAAGTTGCAGTCCCTGGAGTTCACCTTGCTTGTTAGCTCCCAAATCGGATGGAACTCCTAGATTTTGTACTGATTTCCGAAAGGTAAATGCTGTCACCGTGCCTGATTCCTTCCCACTGCCCCGCATGGAAGATTGTATTAACAACCTTGGATCTGCCACCTATGTTAGCAAACTAGATTTGTTAAAGGGTTACTGGCAGGTCCCTTTGACCCCCCGTGCCTCGGAAATCTCGGCGTTTGTTACTCCTGACAATTTTTTGCAATATACTGTAATGCCTTTTGGAATGCGTAATGCCCCGGCCACTTTCCAGCGACTGGTGACCCTAGTCCTGGCTGGTGTTCCAAATTGTAATGCCTATCTCGATGACCTGGTTGTCTATTCGACCAACTGGCGTGACCACATGACAACCTTGCAAACTGTCTTTGACCGCTTAGCTGGAGCCTCCCTGACCCTTAACCTTGCCAAGTGTGAGTTCGGCAAGGCTACGGTTACCTATCTTGGTAAGCAGGTAGGACAAGGCCAAGTGCGTCCGGTGGATGCAAAAATATCTGCAATCACAACTTTTCCAGTGCCTACTACTAGGCGGGAATTGCGTAGATTCCTTGGGATGGCTGGGTATTACCGTGGTTTTTGCCGGAACTTTTCTTCTGTCGTCACTTCTCTCACTAGCCTGTGTAGCCCGTCCAAACCATTCATTTGGACAGCTGATTGTCAAAATGCATTTGATAGTGTTAAAGCTCTCTTATGCAGTTCCCCTGTTCTCTCTGCTCCAGATTTCTCCCTGCCGTTCCAGCTGGAGGTGGATGCCAGCGGGGTGGGAGCTGGAGGGGTGTTATTACAGGAAGATCATGATGGTGTCAGTCACCCGGTTTGTTATTTCTCCCGGAAATTTAACAAACATCAACTAAACTATTCCACTATTGAAAAGGAGACTTTGGCTATGTTGTATGCGTTGCAACATTTTGAGGTGTATGTCGGTTCGAGCGTATTACCAGTGGTAGTATACACCGACCACAACCCATTGGTTTTTCTGTTGCGGATGTACAACCACAATCAGCGCCTCATGCGTTGGGCGCTCATAGTGCAAAATTATAACCTCAGCATAAAGCATAAGAAGGGGTCTGAGAATGTGTTGGCGGATGCTCTATCTCGGAGTTAAATCTCTCGTGCTGTCGACTTGTTCTATTTTGCTGTCGACTCGTTCTACTGTATATTGCTGTCGACTTGATCTATTTTTGCTGTCTACTCGGTCTATGTTGCTGTGGACTCGTTTTATGTTGCTGCTAGTTTTTTCATAGCTCTTTGTTTTGGAGTGCATGTTATCTCGGGGATGTTATCTCGTTGTTAAAGGGGAAAAAAAACATGTTTAGTTGGTAGTTTATGTAGGCATGTTTTTTGTCTTATGTATGGGGGTGTTACATCCCAATGTATATATTCCCCAGTGTGTGTCTCCATGTGTGTGTGTTCTCCATTTTGTTTGTTTCCTCCCTCCAGCCATTGTTCCCTTCACCATTGGTCAATTCTTCCATTATTGCAATACAGCACCGATTGGTGGATGGCTTCAGACTCCAACACTCAATCCACACCACCCAATCATGGATCACCCCACACCTGTTAAAACATGGCTTCTCACTTCAGTCTTTCTCTCTCTCTGGCATGAGGCTAGGCATGTTGTGTTTTTGGTAAACCTGTAACTTTGACAGTATTGCATTTCGTTTATTGCCTTTGGTGCTTAGTAGTAATTTCCTTGTGTGTGTATGGCCACAGAGAGAGCATTGTTAGTTAGTTTGTTTTTGTATATATTCTGCTTTTGTTTCTGTATAATTAATGTGTTTTTCTCTCTTTCTCAGGAAGCACAGATGGGGTGAGCTGCCATTTCCTTTGGACATTGTTTTCTCCTGTTTTGGTTAGGTAAGAGTAGTTTAGGTAATGTAATCTCTTTTACCATAGATTAGATTGTGTTTATTTGGAGTATAGTGGTGTTTGTTTGTTGTTTTGGCCTGGGCTCACCCCTGAGCTACATGTGCTTCCTTTGCCTCTATTCAATAAATATCATTGTTGTTTACAAACCTGGTCCATCTTTTCTGTCAACCAACTGTTATGTTACAGCCCTTTACCCTTAGACTCACAGGGGTCGTAACAACCACCTACAGGTATGAAAAAGTCAAGGCTTTTGTGGTGCGATTCATAATACCGGTGCATTATGGTTAACCTACAGCAGAAAGATGTCTTCAGCTGTGAGTAAGATGCTCTGCTCCTCGCTCCGTATAGAAAAACTGTTAATACTATAATTTAAGTGATCACATGGAAAAGTCATCAGTATAATTTTATGACTCACTGTAACTTATGTAGACCACAATTAGTTCGCTGATAATTTGTGTAAATACCTTTATTACTGACTGAGAGGTGACGGAAGTGCACGCTGCTTTTATGCACATGTTGCTAGTTGCTAATGTGCATTTTTCTGTTCTGTAGCTTGATGCAAGCTGGAGCGAGCGACCGACTGTATTGTTTGACCTGCTGGTTGTGTGTGTCCCATTCACAGGTACAGTTATGTGAAATGTTTAGGTTAGTTTAGCTTATAGTTTTGTTAACGTGACTGCTGTTACTTTTTGTAAACTGAGGGTGGCAGCATAACGTCATTGATATCCTTGATGCCATGTTGAAAAATAGCATGGTGTTTGTTGTCTCGGGCCAAGGCGTTGAAAATTACTTGTATGATCTAACGTTAAGTGTGTGTTCTCAGATTTCATCCTATGTACGTGTTTTCCCCATTGAGGGTCCCTGCAGGATATTACTTTGAGATCTACTTACATGTCCCAGACATTCTGTCCCTCGGGCCAGGTGTGTGAGTAAAAAAAAAAATGTATTAAATAAATGTATTCTAATTAATTAACTGAAAACTTTGAAGGCTTTTTTCTCCACAATAAGGTTTTGCTAACATCCGATATGTAGTAACTAACTATTGTAATAACTTGCTTTATATTTGGAGTAGAAAGGTGATATTGGTATCATTGGAAAGCTAACATTCTCCTCTTTCCATTGGTGTATACATCTCAAAATGTGTTTTCGGAAAATGACTTTGATTGGCAAGGAGCCTGGGAAAATGTCCGACTTACATCAAGGAACCCGGATCATCAACAAATCAACCTTAACTATATTCACAGGACATACTTGACTCCTATAAGACTGTGCCGAATGGGGCTTAAACAAGATTCCAAATGCACCCAATGTACAAATGGGGACGAAGGGACATTTATGCACATGTATTGGGACTGCTCACCAGTTAAGGCATTCTGGAAAGATGTGACCCAACAAATATCAAAACTCGTATCTTGGAATATACCTGTACACCCCTCGGTATTACTATTGAATGATGTTTTTGAGTTTGCAGTGAATCCACAGCTAAATAGATTGGTTTTATCGGGTATCACAGTAGCCAAAAAGCTGATTGCATCACGCTGGTTTCAACCGGAAAAAATGTGCCGTAAAGTTTGGTTTCTTACATATCTCGATGTAATTTACCATGAAATATCTACAGCAAGAATTCTGGGTCTCAATGAATCCAAAATGTCAATGTGGTTAGAAGTGGTGGAGAGAATAAAAGCTAGCTTATAATGGTAGTGTCTGGTTAGGTGCAAGGGATAGTGGAGGTACTTCTCAAGGTGGGGTCCGGGAGGGGGGGGTTCGAGCTGGAGCATATGTGTGTAGGTTTTTTAGATAACAGGTATTAGGGGTATATCTTATATAAGACAACTAACTAAAATGTGATCTCATTGGATGTGCCCTGACAATTAATGCTTGTATATCTTATCGTGTGTTGTCATGTTTGTTTATATGTTTGTTTAAAAAATTATAATAAAAAAAAAATACAAAAAAAAAAAAAAAAAAAAACATGTTTTCGGGTCAATGTGACTGATTTTGTAAGAGCAAGTCACATATAAAAATCATAAAAATGTATCCTTGATTTTTTCATCAAGTGTCGCTGTATCTTTTGGGTCTAGTTGTCATTCTTTGTGGCCTATGGCCTCTCGATGTCTTTGCACTCTGACAGGTGTGTCGTCAGAATCCAATGTAGTGAAGCCCTCATTTTCCGTCTGAGTCTCCCTCTCTTTCTCCCGACAGCTGTCGGTCAGGTGTCTCCTCCCTGCCATGCCCTCGATCTCCACCGTTGTTCTCCGCCGATGGTCTTTCTGTGAGGGCTGCTCCCAATGACAGCCTCTTTGCTGTCCTCAGTCGTCTGGTGCAGTGTGCCACCCTGGGATCTCCTCCTGCAGTGTGCCACCCTGGGACCACGTGGGCGATCATACCAATTGTTGCAGGATCACCAGGTCGTCTCGGCCCCCCGGAGTTTCTGATGCGATGTGGTATATAGCTCCACCTCTCTTGTCACTGGCTCCACCTCTCTTGACATGCTTTTGTCATCTCCTGTTGGCGTGTTGGGTCGTTGAACCTCTGTGCATGGTTGGCTCCTGGGTGGATCGCCTTCTCTCAGATCTGTGTAGTCTCCTTGTGGACACATAATTTGTAGAAACTCCTTGGCCATGTTAGTTGTTCCCTACTCTATCTACTCTCACTCTATGTTCATAAAAACAATACTTAACTAATGGTAGTGCAGATCATTTCATATTCTGATTCAACCTTGTGTGTGCTTTTCCTTCATTTGTTTTTCCTTTCTTAAATATTCAGTTTTATAATTTCACTTTTTATTCCAGATTGTTTCTGTTTCTCTCTCAGCCCTGTTTAACTATTTATTTGGCTAATTAATCTATATTTTTAGTTATTTTTCCATACACGTAAAATTATTTTTCTGTTGTCCATTTGCTCATAGAAGTTTCTGATTCAACGTTCTTATTTCTTACTTATTGTTTCTAAAATTACTTGTACACGTCTTCAACAATACATGGTTAATCTGTTAACACACTCATCCTGGATGCTGACTCCTACTGTAGTGTTATTTTATTCTGATTAGTGTATTCTAGTGTCTGTTTGATTACCTCATTTCAGTTGCACAGACCTGGCCTATTACTAACTCTATGCTATTTTGAATTGTATACTATGTCTATTGTGCTTTTTATTTAAGTTAGTTTATATTTCCTAATTTCCTTTACTTTGTCTTAATTTTTTATTATATCACTTTTGTTGTACTCACCTCTGTTGTCCTGTGCACTCTTCCCAGCTCCCACCAGGCAAACGGGGTCCGCGACAAACATCATATTCACTTTGTTTTTATGTCAACTCTCACTGTGTCATGTTTCTATTCTTACTTTATTTGTGCCCTACTCTTAAGTGGCCTTACTCTCTGTGTGTTGTGTATTTTTTTCTTTTCTCTCCTGCCATTAAACATTTTCAGTCAATATGATTATAGTTTGCCAGTTTTGGGCTAACCTAATTGTAGGAAGGCTTTTTGCATTTTTCATCCCACAAGCTTTTTGAATTTTTATTCACTTTGTCTGGTGCATTATTAGTCTGGTGAGATATGAGTCTGGAGATGTCACTTATTCTGTGTTGATAGTGTCCTTAATGCCTATTGCAATTTCTGTGTTTCACTCTCTTCACCTCCCCTTCTCTGTGTTCACTCTTTCAGTGAGTCTTTGCTCACAGTGATTTTTACGGCTCCTGTAATCGTGAATGGGCCTGCCTTAGGTTGCCGCGGGTTTCTCTCCGTGCAGTCTTACCCGTCGTTGGCTATAATGAATTAATTCATTATCATTCTTCCATACCGGCCTGTTTTCAGCGTACCGGTTGGGACCGCGCCGCTTGTTGAGGGGAGGCATATTTGCCTGCTTTGTCATTGTCTGAGTTGAGATTTCTCAACATTTTCCTTTTTGCTCCAGAAGTGTGATGTAGTGAAGTAGGCTTCTCCTATTTCCTTTTCAAATTACTGTTCAGATTGTTTTTCAGAGACTTCCTTTGTAATTAGGCAGAAGAAGAAAAAATGTAACTCCTAATTTGTGTGTGGTGTGTATGTATGTGTGTATGTATGCATGTTTTTATATTGCTTCTAATATAGTTCTTGTCTCTCTTACACAAACCTTCAGTTAGGTGACCCTGTTGTTGCCTTTACTCGATGGACGTTTGTCACAGACTCCGTTCCCCCGGCGAGACGCTGTGAAGCAGAACAAGGCAAAAAGAGACATGTTTTACTATATATACAACTGTAATTTCAGAAACAATTTCTTAAAAATGTTGCATAAATGTTGTTCTTTTACCATTATTTTTATTGAGAGAATTTGTGATAGAAATATAAAGATACTGTTTTTGTTTTCGTTGTCGTCTTCTCGTTCATATAGCATGCTGGTTCGTTCTGCACCTGGATTTCGTTCCCTATTTTCTAAACTAATCTAAGATACTTCTAGTCCACTGGCCACTTCCACCTGTATTTTCTCAGAAAAAGAACAAATTATTCACATGTTTTGGTTATTCATAACATTCCTAATATAGTCTCTCACTTTTTGCCCATGGAATTTTGTGTGCAATCTTGCATTGTCGCCGTAACTTTGGCAGGTTAACCTTGTCCATTTCCCAATGTGGCTCCCCTTACCCTGTTTCAGAAACCATTCACTGGTCTCTTCAAGGTTAGAATGATTTAGCATAAATTATTTGGACCCATCTGCATTTCTTCTGTGTCTATTAGTCATCATAATTTTGACAGGTTGTAAGCATCCGGATTAATCAACAGTCCATTTTGATATCCTCTCTTTGACTCTGTCTAGTTCAGAGTCCACATCACAAAAGCCATTGCGGTGACAATTTTTCTCTCTTTCCCATCTGTGCAGCTTGGCCAGGCTGTACAGGTGGGAGACATCAAAATTGTCCACCATACCATTCTCTCTTACGTTTTCCTTACTGCCACAGCAAGAGTTGATCAGAAACACTGTAGCAAAAAGGAAAATCCATGATTGGTATATTTCCCTACTGGGAATATTTGATTTGATCTTAATATTCAGTTAAAAAAGAAAATGTCCGGGTTCTACACCTGGTTGACTTCAAGTCGATGTCACAACCACTTACCAACTTATCAACCCAACACACCTGAAAAGTGTACCTGGAAACATAGCATTGATCATAATATTCTCATAATATTATCATTTTACAAAACAAATCATCCCATAGGACTATAATCCACTAAGCAAATCAAGAACCATCTTAATTAGCACAGTGGGATAAACAATCATACATTATAACATCAATAAAAACATTTTAAACTCCAATACCCACTGCCCACACAATTCATGTCATGTACACTTCTGTTGCCAGACTTAAAATATGAATATACAGTTTTATATTACTTAAAAAGAAAGCCAGAATTTCTTCTGTTATAATGTGAAATAAACATTTCCAATAATCTAAAATAATAATCTTAAAGTATACAATGTTGCCAAATAAATGCATAGCAGTTATTTAACTATAAAATGACACATAGATAGTTTGCATGGTCAATCATGCCACAAGTTCCTACTGTGAAAACATTATACTGACCTAAACTATTGTTTATGCAAAACAATCTTTTTCTAAATGAATTATATTTCTGATGAGCACAGAAATCGGAATTTTGAGCATATTATCTTCATTGACATGCAATGTAAACCAAACATATCTACTTCACCTAGACACATAATCAGCACAATATAATTGGTTAGTACAGTCACAAGTATATTCAGCACAGCATTATTGAACACATCATAAACCATTTCATGACATATCGTTTTTCTTAAAGTAATTTCTCCTCTCTTCTGTCAAGCCAAATCGTCGCATAACTAAGTGTTCACACCTCCCATAGTAGTTATTGTCAATATATGTAAATTAGTTACCCTCTCAACTCAGTCGCCACTTGTGTGATTGTTTTCTATCTCTTCTGTATTATAATATTGCAATCAACACTTATGTGTCTATCTATCTATCTATTTATAATTCCATCTATTTGTAAGTCGCAATCTCTGTACCATACTTATCTACTGTTTTAAACTGAATGCCATAATTTGATGTGGACTCACAACCAATAAACCATTTGGAGAATGTATACAAGTTAATTCGGTGAAGACCCGACTAGACTATCCATTCATTTACAAGTGAAGATTATTTCACAATTTGGGTGGAATATTTTTCAAACCATAGCAGAGTCTGTTTCTGTCTCCTATCATTACAAGCTTAGTGAAACTAAATAGTTGCATTGATCAATTCACTTTGCTCCAGTACTAACAATTATATCTAAAATTAAAATAACACTAAATCAGTTACACAACACTCTGTTACACAACAACATAGTCAAATAACAAGAGCACACATTATCTAAACCATCAATAAAAACAAATAAAATATATTTAATCGCTTCTGGTTCCTATTCAAATGCCCCTCACTTATACTTTACAAAATCACGCGTTTCTATGTGTTTATGTGTGTCCAATAATAGCTCTGATTGTTAAATGTACTGATGAAGTGAAAAGGGAGTACACTTTTATGTATCTTGTGTTTTATAAATATAAATATGGGTGTTGTGGGTATGTATTTTAATGTATGTATTTAATACGTAAATTTACTTCTATCAAGCTGATTTGTTAGCCTATAGTATATGCACAAAGTCAAATGTACTGAGTATATCTAAAATGTTCTAATGCAGTGTATTATATACATTTGCATTAAATATATTCAAAACATTCCCTTAATATATATTTTTCAAAAAACGTGTCGTCTTAACTAGCATACTGGTATAAACCATTTTCTCTCATTAAAACATTAATCGATTTCACTCACAAAATCATTTCTTCCTTCATTATTCACTTATTGAATCTAAACACATCTAAACACATCAGTATTCTTTTCTGTTAGTGCCTGCATCCTCAACAGGTCACACCTCCCGCAGTCATTCATAAGTATGCAAGTTGCCCCATTCTTCCATTCTCACCTTACTTAACGTTAGGTTATGGCTATAACCAAGTTCTGTTAGTTAGGGGTGACGCTTGGCATCACTACTGCACTCCCTTGCGTACGTGCACGCGCACTGAATAAATTCCACAAATGTACCTTTAATACCAGTATTAGTCTGACCACACCCCTCATCAGCTTACCTTCATAAGCAGGTGTGTGGTCACCTGCTCTCCTCCTACCCAAGCTTTCACCACAAGGTGAGGTCAAGGGCTGCAGCGGCCGTCTGATGCCAAGCGTCACCCCTAACTAACAGAACTTGGTTATAGCCATAACCTAACGTTCTGTTCCGTTAGGGGCTCTGCTTGGCATCACTACTGCACAAAGGGAGGCCAAGCGGAGCCGCTGGCTGACAAATACACCCCGCTGACAGCCCCCCACAACCATCAGAACAGGGAGGGCCGAGCCCCCCCGACCCCCCCTAAAGGAGGGCATCCCCCCTATTAGGGGCTTCACGAGAGGGCGACGGACCCGACCGTGCGAAGAGGCACTCAAGCAACCCAACGCACAGGGTGAGCAGACCGTGGCTTGACCCCACGACTACACCCACGCACAACCCGCATGCCACCCGGGAACGAACGTAGGAAACAACCTCGTCACTGCCCCCAGAATCACGGGGTCAAGGGCAAACCCAACCCTGTGGCAAGGCCGTAGCAGCGGAGCGCGAAGGAAGACCCAGACCCACCAAAAGGACTGGACTCCCTGGAATGGGGGCCCGGAGAAGTCCATGATGCCAGCATCAAGACCCCACCAGGTGGGCACCTAGTGACCCCGCCCCCCACATCGCCAGCGCATTCGGACAAAGGCCCCTCAGGCGAGCGGGCCCTGTCCTCCCCAACAGCACACCGCCTGGAACACAGGCCCTGCAACAGGCAGACAGTATGGTCATAACACACAAAAGTTAACCAAGGAAGCAGGCAGCGCACCGGGGAAAAAGACCAGGCAACAGGCTGTCAACCCAAGCCTGGAAACTGTGGACGAGGCAGGCGCCAGAAAGGACAGCTGAAAACAGCCGCCCCGGCGGAAGGGGCGTAAACTGGCGTTGTCGCATAACCAAGCCTTTAAACAGCATGTCAGAAGCGGGATCCTTAGACCACTCGACCCCTGACAGCTGCTCAGAGAAAAAGCCCATACGATCGGCAGACGTCATGAACGTGCAGGGGCACCCTCAACCGGAGAACCGGGAGTTGACACTGCAGCAACACACCAGAGAACCAACCACCCAGGCATCACCCCATGCAATGGTTGGTCCCATAACCCCCAGGAAAGAAACCCCAAAACACACCTGCGGCACCGCCGCAGCCCGCGTTCTGGTTTCCAACAGGGCTATCCCGGGCCTACGGGTCAACGAGCATCACCCCGGACCGGGCCCGGTGATACGGGGAGCACAGGGTCCCCCGAGGAGGTTAAAACCACCCCAACAGGCCCCTCAGCGTCAACGCAAGAGAAGAGCGTAAAAAATGGAAGACCAGCCCCAGCACCCCGCACTCGGTATTCCCAGGAGGTCACCCAACCAAGTACCAACCAAGACCAACCCACACAGCGGCCGAGATCCGACGAGATCGGACGCGTACAGGTCGGCACGGCCGTAAGCCATTACGACAGTGCAGAATACAACGCACCTAACAAGGGTCCCATAACGCTCAACCCTGTGACACCCGGATCGACCCAGCATTTTTCCCCCTGAAAAAAACCCAAGTCCCTCAGGGTACCAGAACAGCAGATCTGCATCCCCAGCGGACAACGGGTGCAACTGGACTGGACCAGCGCGACCAGAACCAGTCCCGTGCCCTAATCACGCCGACCTGCCAATCCCAGGAGAAGGGGCAGATATGCGTGTTTGATCCCAACATAAAAAAGAAGGCACCACCCAGACGTGTCGGTATGAACCGCGCCCGGTGGCCCACCCCTAGGGCGTGAGACCCTTCCCCATATGTCCAGACCCATTCCGTCATCATCCCCTGACATGAACGGGAACCCATCGACAACACACAGGGTGTCGGAAGAGGAAAAAACCCCCATCCCAATTGCTCCATAAAAACGCTGTTTCACCCAAGCAATCAAGGCGCGCTAGTCAGCCAATGGCCCAAAAGCACATCCTGAGCCAGCACTATGTGTGCGTTTGGACATACCCACATCAACAACAGGTCGTTTAGACCACCATATTGAATCCCCAAGACGCCCAGGGAAACGACAAGAGGGGCGAGATGCAATCAACTCCATGAATGAATGAATGAAAAAAATTTACCCAACAGACCGCAGAAAAGGGTACAACCCAGTACGGCAATACACACAACAGGTTAAGGGGAGGCAGACCTGAGAAAGACGTTTAGTCTTGTTACCATCAGGGACCCTCATTTCCAATCCATCAAAACACATTCAACTCTTTATACAAATAAAGAAAAGGCATCACCCGTATGACCCAATCTGCACAGCTGGGAGTAAAAAAACCCGTTTTTCACATGATTTCAATCCAGTCACTCCTTTTAATCAGAGTGTAAGACCAGACCCTCCCAGAAACACCTTCCCACATGAGACCACGGTCAAGAAAAAAGATATGTAAACTGTGAGACACGTGACCAAAAGACTCAAGTTTGACACATAAACCGGGCGCAGCAGGCCTGTGAGCCCTGCGCCCAACCTCGACATCTTTAAGACACCAGCTCATGGAAGGCGTCGCCATAGCAACAACGCTACAACGGGCGGGGAAAACCTACCGGATCCTGTCATGTAACAGGAGTCGGTAGAATACCCCTCCCCCCCCCCCCCCCCCCCCCTGTCAAGCACTGGCTTGGCCCTGACTGGCTCAGCAGAAAAGATCAAAAATCCCCTAAACCAATCAAGTGGGGAAGGAGGGGTTTATTTGACACCCCCTCCCGAAACACACCCCTTATCCCTACACACAGAAAAACAACGTGGCCATCTTGAAAAACCTCCGGTAGAAACAAAGCATAGCGAAGCTAATACAATGCCCGCTACCCACAAAAAGTGTAAAAGGTTTTACAACAAAACACAAGTCGCCTGTGCGTGAATCCTATACCCGTTGCCTATGTCATACATAGGAAAAACACGCTGAACGAGAGTAAGCGGCTAGGCCGTGAAACGTGTGCGTACAAGTATTACTGCAACTAAACAACACAGCATTGTGAAAACACATATACTTAGTCAAAGCAATGGAATAACACCAGTTCTAGCTGCATGTGGAGCATCAAGCTAAATAGAACCTATTACCGAGTGTACGTTTGCAGACCTTGCTTAACCTCGTAATCACAACACAACTCACCCCACAACGTAAAAAAGGGCAGATTCATATATACACAGCCCCACCATATGATTTGTTTGAAGAAACACACAGTTTGTTCGGCCAAAACACAGTCCCCCTCCGTCGGGGAACTTTCTTTATTATTACTAATTAAATAATGTGTAAGGCACAAAATCACAGAGGGGCCGGGGAGGGTGTAGGGGAGGGGACACAGAGGGGAAAAAGTCACTCCTAACGGCGTCTGCCACCTCGCGCCGCTCGAGTCTTGCCACCCCGGGGAGCCCCGGAGGGACGGTAGGTTACAGTCTGCTGGACACGACGTTCCCTACCGTCTCCTCCGGTCTGGGATGGGCCGGCAGTGGCAGAAGCGCCGTTTCGTCCCCTGGCCCTCTTGGCAGGGCCAGCAGCGGCGGCGGAGGCAGTGGTAGCGGCGACGGAGACAGCTCGACGTCGCGGAAGCCTTCTGCCTCCACCGGCAAGGACGGGAGGCGGAAAATGGGGTTGGAGGATGGATCTCTCCTCTGCCATTTCTCTGCACGTTGAGGTCATCAACCGCAGGGCCTTCCCGAACAGGCCAGCGTCGGAGAGGGCGGCCGTCAGAAGAGGAGCTCTCTTCTTCTCTGGCACACGGGCCTGCTCCAGCCAAAGGTGACGCTGGCCCAGGGTGGCCAGGGCGCGCACTTTCCCCATGGCTATGGCCAGCACCTGGGAAAGATGCAGGACAGCTCCCGCAGCCTGGGTGATCTGATCGCATTTCACCTCGGTCAGATCCGTGCCGCCCGTCATTATCCCCGATACAAATCTAGCCAGGTGGGCGATGTTAGACGCCGCAGCCAGCGATTGTGTACCAGCGATAAATGACTGGTCACCCCAATAAGCCAATCGCCTAGCCGATTTCCCCTGGAGGACCGGCTTGCACAGTGGCTCCCACACCATATCCGGACAGAGGAGCGCGGCCATCGGACTGTCAAGCCGAGGCACGCCCTCCCCCATACCTTTGACCAACCCTGCTACCCGCGTAACCGGTACGTAGGTAGGAGTTAGTCCCATGATGTTGGCCACCGCCTGACCCCGACGAACATAGGCCCCCATCGATGGGAAAAATGGGTAGACAACGTCCACCCCTCTCACTGGGGGACGCTGCCAGGGATGGCCTATGAGGTCATCAGGGACAGGTGCAGGCAATGGCAGCGGCAGCGGCACACCGTTTGCGGCAGCGGCTACCGCCATGAGCTCGGGAAACAAGGCCCGCAGTTCCCCCTGCGAACCTTCCTCCACCGACCCCGCATCCCTCACATACAGCAGGCTGCGACTGGTCAAGGAACCACAATCCGATGCGGCCGACAATAGGGCATCCTGCCGCTGAGGCCAAGGTGGTTCCTCGACATCCTCGAACAGGGCGCCCCATGGAGCCATTTCCCCCCCCTCCGGGGTCTCCTGCGGAGGGATACTCTCCTCCACGGGGCCATCAAACAAAAATCCGTCCGCCTCGTCCATGAAGTCCTCAGTCTCCATCGGAAATCCCGAGCCGGACGCATCTTCGCTGGTCTCCAGCAGCTCCCCAAACCCAGGCCGTTCGCGTCTGCACGCCACCATCTTGCGACGCGAGCGAGCAGACGCGAAAAGTTTGCGTCGCAAATCCTCCGGCTCCAGAACAACCCCCCGTTCACCAACGGGCGATTCCCCAGAACCAGAGGAACCAGAGTCGAGATCAGGCCATCGCCGGAGCGACGGCACCGACCCCTCGGCTCTTCGGTGAGGAAAACTATCCACCGGCAGTCTCCCGGGCTGGGTCAGCAACCACGAGAGTGGCAACAGCCCAGCACCGAGGCGCACAACGGAGGCAGGAATGGAGAACCGGTGGTGAAGAGTAGGTCTAGCGGGTCTACTCTTTGCGGAATACATTATGACCCAAACCTTTTCTTGTACAACGAAAGTGAGAGAAGAAAAGATTAAGCACAATGTAAACCAGTCACAACTCTTTTCAACTAACAACACGTCAAGTGGGGTACTACCGAGGCACTTCCTTGTGGTGAAAGCGAGAAGGAGGAGAGCAGGTGACCACACACCTGCTTATGAAGGTAAGCTGATGAGGGGTGTGGTCAGACTAATACTGGTATTAAAGGTACATTTGTGGAATTTATTCAGTGCGCGTGCACGTACGCGAGGGAGTGCAGTAGTGATGCCAAGCAGAGCCCCTAACGGAACAGAACATTATAAGCTTAGTAACCACTCACAAATCCTTCTTCGCCCCACCCCTAAACTCTGAGACTGGATCTTAAAAAACACTTCTAACCATATAATCTAAACCAATAAGTCTTTGTTGAAGCTATGGAATTCAAACACACTTCTAAACACTTGATTTTCATAGAAGCAACCATTTTATTTTACTAAATCCCCAATGTTCCTCCTACTAGTACAATATCCTATACCCTACCCTACCAGCAGACGTTGCTAACAATCTTTTCCCTATTTCTGTTAAATTGTAGGAAAGGCCTCTATGAGTTGAAGTGCACATTCATTTCATATTTTCCAAACGTGTGTATTTAACTGCAAAGGAATTTCTTTATAAGCAAAAATCTACATGGTTCTAAAGAGCTAATGCCCCCTTTGATACAGTAAACATATCAATAAAAAACAATAAATATACATTCAACACTTGTCTCAACATCAAGTGTCTTCTATGTGGTGTGAGTTTTAACCTGATACTCTGTGTATGTATATATCCGATATTTGTGTACTAAATGTGATCAATCGGGATGCAATATTTCTACTGAAATGCAGCGTTTCAACAGCTCAAAAATGTCCTGTGAAGCTGTTTTCTAGTTTTCTCTAACCATATCTATTTATTTATCTGTAACTATTTTTTACTTCCATATCATTCATTTAACATGTAGAGTAATGTTCTATTGGACAGATCTATTTGCTTTGTAGCATAGCCAGCGTATTTACCTTATAAAATCAAGCCATTGTATTGGATTAAAAATGACTTGTTGTGATTCGTTACCATCTTGTGGTGAAAAACGAAATGTCCTCAATGATTTTGAGCAGCATTTTCAGTGTGGCGGGCTCTCTAGCAACTCATGTAATTAGCTGCTGTCTCTACACATTGTTCTTACATACACACAACAAATTGCAATTTAGTCCTTTACTCTATTTCACACACATAGAACTCCTATTCGGTCCGCCCACATTTATACATATAATCATTGTCTTTTCACAAAGAAGTGTATCTATTTCTAATCAAAACTTCAGTTTTGCAACTGAAGTCCGTTAGTAAAACCTCTCCCCCATTTGCCAAATGAGAAACGTTCCGCTTCCCTGTAATGTGTTTCGTTTGAACCAATGAGAATTAATTTTGTTAATCCCTGTAATATAATAGCTTCCTTAATCCAGTCAATCTGAAGTACATATTATTAACTACAGCCACCCCTTTTAAATGTTATGTATCTATTCCCCATCCAATATATTTTACACTTATTGGTATGTAATTTATCATACCCCATTTCTAATTGTTTTACAAACATATATTCAATTGAGTAATGCTATTTGAATCAGCCTTGGTCTTAGTGACATTCCAAGATAAATGAACCGTATTAGTTTCTTTCTTTCATTCACATAATAATGATATGCCATCAAAAACACATACTTTCCTCAACTACACATCTCCCGCCCACCCCGGAAGTGAACTGGAAGTTTAGCATTTTATCAATGAAAATAACTAGTATATTGTAAGCGAAAACCGTGCGTTTTAAATGTAAACAATCATTCTTCACATACTTCGACAGACAAACATATTTCCTCATTCATTTCAACATTCACTATACATTCATCCAACATTATGCAAACATTTTTGTCTTCCCTGCTAAGCAAACCAGTACAGCACGTCAAGGCTACTAGTCACTTTTGTCAATGAATCCTGTTCTCTCGTGGGAACTGTTCTGCTGACGTCATCCACTCATTCTGTGCATGTGCTGATTCACCATTAGATCGTTTGGACCAATGATAATTCACGTTACTACCAGTCACGCAGGTACATAGCCAATGATAAGTGTCGTAATTCAAACACATTCTCCGTTGTCCGCGATACCGGAAGTAGCTCTTACACATAACACATTAGTTATGTAATATCGCCACCTTATTAAAAAGGATTTAATTTATTAAGTGCATTTCACCTTCTTATCGACCCAAGAAAACGTCTTTTCCTGGCCAACAAGTATAACAATATCCGGATCTAAATTCTCTTCTCATTCTCCTTCGCCCTGTAAATTACAGGCTGTAATGTGATTTTTCATTTATCATGAGTTTTATTTTTTAACATCGCATATCTGCGGCCCACTTCCAATTATAATTAACCTAGCCAATTTCCCTAGACATTTGAATACATACATTACCGGAGCTACCAGGCTTATGCATGTTTCTAACGTAATTTCTCAAGCCCACCCTAGTGATGCCTACATTTTCCAAATTGCTAAAAATCCACTTCCTAAATTCAGCAGATTACACATTACACGCGAATTGCAATGTTATTTCCCTCGTTTCATAGTAAGATCTATATTAACTTCGTATACTAGTCATACGGCTAACACGCCAATTGTTTATTTATAATACTGTTATGGTTTGACACCGACCCCAAACGCAACGACACAAGAGAGTAGGATTCAGAGTTGCCAAAAACAAGGGCTTGTTTATTAAGACTAAATAAACAGCACAGACTGGGAAGAGTTCAAACAAAGACTGGAATACAAGCAAGGAGGAATGTTGCTGCTCTGCAGCTTCTCCCGGGATGGTAGTCAGGGGAAGCAGACGCTGACGTCAGAGCCGCTCTGCAGACTTCTCTCGGCAGAATCTCCGAGGTGGTTGCGGGACCGAGAGAGAGAGAGGGAGCGAGTTAACTCAGAGTGCAGGTGGAACAGAGCAGGTGAACAGGAGAGGTGACTTGTACCCGAAAACAGAGTTATCCAAGTGACTGAATCTTCGGTGTAAATACACACTGTGAGTAACGTTCCAAACACAATCCCAAGTGATAGATATCTTCGGTGCAAAATAAACACTGAGAGCGAAGTCCCAAATTACAAATCCAATGTGATAATATCTTCGGTGTGTAAACACACAGTGGGAGATGTTAGGCCAAAATATTATCCCAATGAAACAATCCAAAAAAGGCTAAACGCTGGGTGAGTGACTGTCTGATAAAAAGCTGGAAATCTTCAGTGTTATATAAACACACGAAAAACGGAATTGGATCAAAGACAGTCATAAAAAACTCACCCAGGCGTTGTGCGTAAAGAGCGTTGGAACAGAATGGAGCGAGCGCGTCGCCTCGGGGAAAGGGTGTCCAAGAGGAATGCTTCTTGAATATCCTGGAGGCAAAGCACAGGGAAACAACAGCAGGCAGCAGGAACGGCGAATGCAACAGAAATATCAAAACGATCCAACAAAACTTGAATGGGGAAACGGGGTTTAAATAATACGGGAATGCTTAATTGACAAGCAGTGACAGCTGAGGGATGTGATTGATAAGCGTGTGGACGGGGGAGAACCAATCAACGACGTCTCTGGGAAGAAGCGTGTGAATAGGGGAATGAAATGATTAACAGAAAACAAATGGAACCAGAGCGAGTAGGCTTAAAGGAACAGAGCGAGTAAGTGAGCAAAGGACAAAACCTCACAAATACTTTGTTTTATCATCGCATATCTGCGGCCCACTCCAATTGCAATTAACCTATAGGGATACTATTTGCTTACTATTTTTCATAGTAAGATCTATATTAACTTCGTATGCTAGTCATACGGCTGACACTCCAATTGTAATTAACCTAATACATACTATTTGTATACTATTTTGGCCAAACGCCTAAAATGAGATAACTTTAAAGATAGACTTTTACTGTGCTTTTTTCAACTCATTCTGTGTGCTTTAAAATACACCAACCTTTTTCCTCTGGTTTTTTCTTTCTTGAAATCAGCTCATTTCCTCCATTTTCTGATTGTCCCTGAATCACGCCAACATCTCCTGTTTAACATAACTTCTCCACTTACCCTCTCAAGTTTGTGAAGAAAAAAGTTAACCAAGATCTGCTTTTTGCGTCCCTGGATTTTCGGCACCATTTTGAAGTAGAATTGATGAGGGTAGGCGCTGGTTTCAAGAGGAATTCAGACTGGAGATGGTTTTCAGAGACAATGGCTCAGTTGGTGAAGAAGTTGATTTAATGCAGCATACATGGTTTCCACAGCACAGTAACAAGACGTCCATCTGTGACCCAGCCTCGGCTAGACTGAGTCCCTTACAATGGTCAAACAGGGTTTTTATCTAAATTGTTGACCCCTCTTCGCATCAAAAATGAGCTGCTCCAAATCACATGTATTACAAAGGTTTTCTTTGATAAACAGGTTTTTAACAATAATGCTCTTGTGATCAGGGGTGGGTCAGGGCCCCACCCTGGGTTTGTGTGTGTGTGTGTGTGTGTGTGTGTGTGTGTGTGTGTGTGTGTGTGTGTGTGTGTGTGTGTGTGTGTGTGTGTGTGTGTGTGAGTGTGTGTGTGTGTATGTGTGTGTGTGTGTGTGTGTGTGTGTGTGTGTGTGTGTGTGTGTGTGTGTGTGTGTGTGTGTGTGTGTGTGTGTGTGTGTGTGTGTGTGTGTGTGTGTGTGTGTGTGTGTGACATGAAACTATTGTGTGACTGATTAGGTCAGTCTGGGGGATTGTGTCCTCCAGCCCATGGGGTGTGGCAAGTTAACAACATAGTATGTCTTTCTTAGGTTGGAGACAAATGTGTCTAAAGTCCACATATTAATAGTATTTATCTAGCTAGTTTTAATTTAATCTTAAATCAATGGCCCTATGAACATAAATTGTTACTTCATTCGCAATAAATGCAACAACTTTAGATGAGAGCTCTGCATTCTGCCTGATGATTCTTCCATCACCGTACTATTCTCCTATGGGTAACGCAGCAAGCAACTAAGAGAAAGAACAACAGCAGAGTACTGTACTGTTAAGATAATACTATACTTCATGAGACAAGCTGAATCATGGTTACCACATGACCAAATAAAAAGCAGCAGCACTATTGCATAACTGAGTCATGTTTGCTATGTATTTCTTTCTTTAGGGGATTTTGTTTCACAGTTTTAGCATGATGTTTTATAGATGGCTAGGTTAAACAGGTTTTTGTTTTTAAGAAGGGTTTGATTTAGATTAGATAATTTAGTTATTTTTTTATGTCTGATCTAAAGATAAACAAAGGGTTTTAAAAGTGTTATATTTATCCTTTCTTATAGTACCAGAGAGAAGCTGAGGAGAATCAACCAGCAACAAAAGGTAAATTTGTTTAAAAATAAAAAATATTATTATTATTTTAAATTTTTTTGGTATCGAAATGGTATCGAAATATCGATACTTTTCAAGGTATCGTATCAAAGTCGAAATTCCAGTATTGTGACAACACTAGTGTTATGTACTCTGCATCAAGAGATCTGTCAGTGTTTTGTACTCTGCATCAAGATATCTGTCAGTGTTTAATTATTTAAATGTAACTTTACTCTGAGGCTATATTTAGTGTCGCTATATATAACAATGTTTTTTCACATGATTCTAAGTTCAATAAAACATTTTAAAAACTGTTTTATTCAGTGTGCCCTCTAGTGGTGGAAGTGTACAATGTCAGTGTTGACCTGTTTTGACTTCATGTACTGTAGTTCTATTTCATACTGGCTGCCGCTCAGCGTCATCTGCACTAACCTCACTTCGTGCATATGCACTGAATAAAAATCCACAATGTACCTTTACATACCAACATTCGTCTGGCCACACCCCTATCCGCTACCTTCATAAGCAGGTGTGTGGCCACACACTCGCCTCCTTCTTCACTTTCACCACAAGGAAGTGCCTGTTGTATACATCACTTGACGAGGTTGTTTAAGCTTTTTTCTTGCTTTTTTCTTTCTCTCATAACTTTAAAAAGAAAAAAGCTAAGTCATAATGTTTACCTTGGAGGGTCGCGCTAGCAACGTTACCCTTCACCAGCGGTTCTCCATTGTCTCCTCTGTTGTGCGTCTTGGAGCGGGGTTGAGGCCACTTTCGTGGTCGGCAGCCGCGCCCGGTAGGCGTCCGATAGATAGTTTGCCTCTCCAAGGAGCTGGTGCACCAGCGCTGTCTCCTGTGCGATGGCCTGGTTCCGGCTCTGGTTCCTTTGCCGCCGGAGAGTCGTCCGCTGTTGGGCGGCCGGCTCCTCTGGTGGCGGAGGATTTGAGACGCAAACTTTTTGCGTCGGCTCGCTCCCGTCGTAAGATGGTGGCTTGTAGACGCGAACGGCCTGGTTTTGGTGAGTTGCTGGAGCCGGATGAGGATGCGTCTGATTCTCCATGGCCGATGGAAACAGAGGACTACATGGTAGAAGCAGACGGGTTCTTATTTGACGCCCCGGTGGAGACATGTCCGCCGCCCGTCCAGGTAACACTGGGGGGGGGGGGGTGATAGGTCTCCTTGGGGTCCCTCGTACGCGGATGTTGGGTTAGAACCTTTGACTCGGCGGCGGGATGCCCTGCTATCAGCCACATCAGAATGTGGCTCTGTAACCAGTAGCCTGCTGCATGTGAGGGACGCGAGCTCAATGGGGGAAAGTATGCATGCATGCTTTGTTCCCCGAGCTCATGGCGGCGGCGGCAGTTGCAAACGGCGTGCCCCTGCCGCAGCCACTGCCTGTTCCCGATGATCTCATAGGTCATCTATGGCAACGCCGTCCTGTGAGAGAGATAGGCGTTGTCTGTCCATTTTTCCCCTCGATGGAGGCCTACGTCCGTCAGGGACAGGTGGTCTCCCACATCATGGGCCTCACCCCCGCCTACGTGCGAGTCACGAGGGTGGTGGGTTTGGTAGACGGCATGAAGGAGGGGGTGCCTCGGCTTGATAGGCCGATGGCAGCTCTCCTTTGTCCTGAGGTGGTGTGGGAGCCGTTACGGAAGCCGGTTCCCCAAAGGAAATCGGCGAGGCGGTTGGCTTACTGGAGTGACCAGTCATTTATCTCCGCGACTCAATCTCTGGCTGCCACTTCTAACATCGCGCAGCTGGCGAGATTCATGTCCGGGATACTGACGGGCGGTACGGAGCTGACCGATTTGCAACATGATCAGCTCGCCCAGTCGGCAGGAGCCATCCTGCATCTGATCCAGCCGCAGGCCATCGCCGCTGGGAAAGTACGCGCCCTGGCCACTCTAGTCCAGCGCCACCTTTGGCTGGAGCAGGCGCTTGTGCCGGAAAGGAAGAGGACTCCACTTCTGACGGCACCCCTCTCCGATGCTGGGCTTTTGGGGTCGGCGCTGCAGCTGATGACCTCAACCTGCAGGGAGATGCAGGAGGAGCGTTCCGTGCTCCAGCCTCATTTCCCCCAGCCCGATGTCGCCGGTGGAGTCAGACGGAAGGCTCGTCGTCGGTGTGGTTTCCGCCGCCGTAGCCGCCGCTGCTACCACCTCCACTGCTGGACCTTCAGCAAAGAAGGCCAGGAGGAAAGAGGGCGCCTCCGCCACTGCAGCCGGCCCATCCATGCTCGGAGGTGACGGTAGGGATCGTCGTGACCAGCCTCCTATCCTTTACTGTCCCTCCGGGGCTCCCCGGGGTGGCAAGTCCCGAGCGGCTCGTGGCAGGCGTTGTTAAAAGTTACTTTTTTCCCTCTGTGGTCCCCCCCTGTTCCCTTCCCGGCCCAACATATGATTTTGTAAAGAAATAAAAGGTCCCTCCTGGGAGGGACAATTTTTTGTTACAAACTGTGTGTTTATTCACTACATATGATGGGGATACAATGTGTGAACCTTTCGCTAGTGTGGGTTTGATAGAAGGGCTAGACTTTAAAGGTGCTATGCATTATAAATGTCATTTTTCAGTCTCTAGCATTGTATTATAGTAATAGGAGTTCGTATCAATGTGTTTTTGGGCCTAAATACTATATTGGCGAATTCCTCAGCTACAGCCCATCCCCTCTTTGCCTCTAGTAAATCAGGTCATGTTGATTTGACGACCTGGTGCACGTCACAGGGCGCTGTTTATAGCGCACGGTGATGTGATTGGCTCTGTGGTTTTAGTAATGCCCGCCTCCATTCTTGCTACCTGCAGGGTGGAAGGCTTGTCCAGAAGATCACTAATCAGCTGAAGCCTGATGCGGTTCCCTCGGTCTTCGACAGACAGACCGGCGTTAGCTCTCGGGACTCGGGAGCGATCGCTAGCTACTTAGCACCAGCCGGGGCTGGCGTTAGCAACCGGGAGCGTCGTTGAGCATTCAGCCTGCTGGCTACCTAGATCCACTTCAACCAGCGTCGCGGAGCATTCAGCCTGCTGGCTACACAGCTTGTCGGTGTGCTAATAGCCTCTGCAAGCTAACGTTAGCTGGCTACACAGCTTGTCGGTGTGCTGGATCCTCTGCAAGCTAACGGTAGCTGGCTCCAGGCTATTAGCACATCGACAAGCTGCTGGAGCTCCCGACGCTCGGCTGGTTGAAGTGGATCTAGGTAGCCAGCAGGCTGAATGCTCCGCGACGCTCCCGGTTGCTATCATGTGCAGGTCCTCTTCTCAGACCTGTGTGGCAAAGCACTGCACACGCATCATGCAAGCTACACATCGCTGCATGTTGATCAATGGTGGCCCACTCGGTGCATCACAGTGGGCTACTATTGTGCTAACAACAACCGCGGTGTCCGGCTTGTCGGCCGGCATGAGTGCTCGATTTGGGGTGGTTCTCTCCTCCTTGTGTGCCCCCGTTCTCGCGGGTGTCCTGCCGGGGAGCTTGTGGACGCGACAACAGCGGCGGCCGTAGCGTTAGTTAGCTCATAGCTATTGTGTACCACTAGCGTTACGGCGGGCTCGAGCACCCTACGGCTGCCGCCGTTGTCGCGTCCATGGGCTCCCCGGCAGGGTACCCGTGGGGACGGGGGTGTACAGAGAGGAGAGAACCATTTTGTGTCGGGCGTGCATGCCGGCCAGCGAGCCGGACGTCGGGATATGTTGTTAGCACAATAGCTACCAAGCTAAGCTATGTTAGCTTCTAACGGTGTATACACAATATGTACAACGACACAATGATTTACATTATTACAAATATGGTAACGTGGTTGTGGCTTTTACAAATAGTGGTAACATATATATAGATAGACAGTACTGCTACATCTCTATATTTATGACATACCATATTTGTATGTAACCTGAAACCTAATCTCTGACGGGGAGATGGGCGGAGCTATTTGGTGGGTGGCTGTCACTCAAAGCATTCTGCTAGTATGGTTGGAGCCAAGCCAATAATAGCCTGCTTTCATGAGGCTGAAAAATGCTGGTTTTGAGTACAAGATTAGAAATATAAAACAATGATTATTTTTGGAATAAAAATTACAGATGTGTTACATAGACTCACAGGAAGTGTGTAAAGTTGCCCAAATAGTGCTAGGAATAGCAGTGCATAACCCCTTTAAGTCTTGTTGGTCGCTACATTTCATGTTAGAGCTTAAGCAAGGCCTGCAGCTTACACTCGGTTGAAAAAGGGGTTTTCTGCCTCGACCTGAAGGTTAGGTCTTCACATAAAGGTAGAGGTTAGTTGTGTGCTCTGTTGCTTAAACAGTGATATTGAGCCGCAACACTGTTGTGTTGGTCTGCAGTAATGCTTGTGTGTGTAAAGGTACCGCGGTTCAGGCCGCTCTCTCTCGCTATCAGATTTTCTGTGTCTTGCAACATAAACACGGGAGATAGATAGAGACAAGCCCAACAGGCATTCAACACTAATGTAGAACCACATCTATATATTTACTAATGTAGAACCAACTCTATATTTCTTACTAATGTAGAACCATCTATATATTTACTAATGTAGAACCACCTCTATATATTTACTAATGTAGAACCACATCTATATATTTACTAATGTAGAACCACATCTATATATTTACTAATGTACTGTAGAACCACATCTATATATTTACTAATGTAGAACCACATCTATATATTTACTAATGTAGAACCACATCTATATATTTACTAATGTAGAACCACCTCTATTTTTTTTAATTCATTATTTTACTAATGTAGAACCACTTCTATATATATACACTTTTTTTTTTTAATGTAGAACCAACTCTATATTTCTTACTAATGTAGAACCAACTCTATATTTATTACTAATGTAGAACCAACTCTATATATTTACTAATGTAGAACCACCTCTATATTTATTACTAATGTACTTGTTCTGAAGGGCCAGATTAACACTGAGAATCTACGTTTATTATTTTATATAACTTGTATATTATTTATATATAAGCTATATACCTTTAAGCCTCCGTTTGAATCATAGCATTATTCGCTTTCCTCATTGGACACCGCCCTTGGCATTGACGGCGCCAACAGTCGCGCCCCCCAGACAAGTTCAAAGACATGTCCGGGCAAGTTGAGACATGCCCTTGGCCAGCGCATTGATTCCGGACAAGGAATTCGGTTGCGCTCTAGAAATCTCTCTGAGTATATATTGTGGAAGGCGCTGCAGCCGTAGTGCGAAGTGAACCCAGTAACTAGTGTGAACCTAACGTAGTGTGCAGCAGTAACGAGAAGCGCGTGAACCTTAGCAAGTGTGTGTGAACTTAACGTAATTAGTATCAGAACACGAGGTGAACCTAACAGCAGAACGATTGGACATGTGAGCAGTGGAACCTACCCGCGGTGTATCGTTACGGATAGCTAGTAGCTCCTTAGATACGACCTTGATATTGTAGAACCATTGTTGGTGCATTATAGTGAATTGTGTAAGCGTAGTACCGTGGAGAAGAGCATAGTTAATACCATTGGCGTTTGGATTTAACTACACCTGAAGACCTGCATCGGGCTAGCTTCGAGGACGAAGCTAGCTAGCTATCATCACTGCCGTCGGGCATTGGATTAAGAGCTATTACCCTGCTATCGAGCACTTGGATTACAAAGATTGGATCCGTACTAGACCCCTTTTCTCCAGTGACCAGCAGGAGTATCCGACTATTCTTCAATTCCTCTGGAGCTTACCACTCCGTGGGGGAAATCACCAGTCTCCAGCTATACCCCTCGTTTGCCCTGTATCGCCATCTCACTCCATGCAGCGTTCCGGTCGAGTATTATTAACCTAGGAATTATTCATTCCCACTGACTTTGATACTCTGACATTCTACCATCATTCGCCATAAAAGAGCAACGTACTAATTTCAGTTGTATATTTGATATTGCTAATAAAATACTGTAAACGTTATCTCTTTGTCCCCGTGCCGTCTATTGAGTGTCTGCCATATTTAACTGTACTGTCTGGCAAGTAATAATAATATTTAGTAGTGGTTTAATCTAAACAATCTTTAATACAGTCAGGGTTTTGTAACCCCTCAGTTACAATTGGTCCTTCGAGCCGGAGGGTATCAGTAATAATAATCACATTAATAATAATATGGCCAGCGGCGGACACTCTCCAATCGGCTCTCCCCCACTAGAGCGCCCTAGGCGCCCGCGTCAACCGCCTCCACACTTGGAGAATTACGCGGTAGATCTACCTCCTAGCTTATCTAAAAGAACGTTAAGCAAGGATAAAATTAGTAGCTTAAGTATGCCCAACCTTAACGACCTGTCAACCCCACCGGTAGAGACCCAAGCTAGTTTAAGTGAATCTGACTTAGCTCACGGGGGGGAACAAGCGGGACATGACTTGACTATGCCCAAAGACCACCGCGCCCCCGAGATGGACCTCGGAGCGCAAGAAGATAAAGACAGCGCCGCCGAGATGGACCTCGGAGCGCACGAAGGTACAGACCGCGCCCCCGAGATGGACCTCGGAGCGCAAGAGGATAAAGAATGCGCCCCCGAGATGGACCTCGGCGCGCACCAGAGAAAAGAGCCCCACGGCCTCGAGATGGACCTTGGAGCGCGGGAGAAGATAAAAGACAACGCCCCGGAGATGGACCTCGGAGCGCGAAAAGAGACCAGGTCACCGCCAAGCCCTGCCAACTCCAGATCACCATCATCAGCGTCATCCCCAAGCGAGGCCGACCAGAGGCTAGCGCAAGTCCTGATCGCCACGCTGGCAGCTTCAGCCGAAAGAGACCGCCTCCAGGGTGAGCGTGACCGCTTCCAGGCGCAACAAGAAAGTGAACGTGAACACTCCAGAGTGGAAGAGAGACGTCTCCAGGCGCAACAAGAGAGTGAGCGTAACCGCCTCCAGAGTGAGCGTGAACATTCCAGACTGGAAGAGAGGCGCCTCCAGGCTCAAGAAACCATGGAGCGAGACCGCGCCAATGCACAGCGTGACGCAGCCAATGCGCAGCGCGATGCACAGCGCGACGCAGCCAATGCACAGCGCGACGCCGCCAATGCACAGCGCGAGGCGGAACGAGACCGTCTACAGGCGCAAATGATGGAGCAAGCGCTCCAGAGGGTGACTCCCCACTCCTCCACCCGGAGCTCCCGGAGATCATCACGACAAGGGTCGAGGGCACCCTCCCCCCCCCGACCAATCTACACGGGAAACAACAATAACCATCTTTTCAAACCAATAAGTTCTTTTTAAACATGGTTGATTTTAAACATTAAATATATATTTTAAATAATCAAACGTCTTTTAACGATAGTGTTTACACAATGAATGCCAAAATGTAAAGTATTAAATTACCTTATAAAGTCGACATTTTAACACAGTCTTAAATTAACTCGACATTTTAACCCAATTATTAAAGTAATTTTCAATGAATCATTTCTGAATTGTAACCTTTAATAAATGATTCAAGTTAGTAAACATTTGATTCAAGTCAAGTAAACATTTGGTATTTTAAATTGAATAAGTGAAGAAATATAGCTAAACTTTAAGCTGGTAGATCAGCTCTGATTGAACAAGGCATTTTAAACCTTTAAACATGAGTTGTCGACCTTTTTAGTAGTCTTTCAAATTCTTAAATCATTTTAACATTTCTAACTTGGTCTTAACTTGTAAAGATACTTTTAAACATAAATGAAAACCAACTCTCAAGCAAGTGAATGTGTAGACTGAAACAGTTGGAGCTACTAAACACACAATTGAATTAGCCTGATTTTAACCACATTTAAGCAGAAGTATAAATAAACAGTAGAATAAGTAGAACATAACCGACCATTGGCGTCTTTGGGGGTAGAGCTCCTTGGGTCGACCTTCAGCTTGCTTTGTTTGTTTGTTCTGTGAGTGTCTCCACCACCTTCAGCTTGCTTTGTTTGCTTGTTCTGTGAGTGTCTCCACCACCAGCCTTTAACAGCTGTTCAATCAGCCAACGGCAGCCATCTTGCAGCTGATGCACTCTGGGAGATGTAGTTGGTAGTTGTCTGAGGTGTCTTGACATGCTCCACTCATGAGTTTTAACTCAACACCTCCCACTTGAGCTCCTGTGTTCTTAACCACAGAGGTCACTCAAGTCCTTCACGCCTCTGTTGTTCTTCAGTAGGAAGTAGAATGACCAGCCGTCTGACATCTCGATGCAGAATTGTGGCCGGAATTTTGGTTTTTTCACTATTTGATTTTGTGGGCTTTCCTTTGTCATTTGCTTTCGTGATGGGGACAGGATAGCTGGGAAAGGTCCTCACCAGCACATCTCTTACGATGCCTTTGCGGTCAGCGTTGACACTGACTACTCTAGCCAGCTTGTACTGTCCTCTCAGGGCATTTTGGTCAGCCAACCAGACCACATCTCCAACAGCAACATTTCGCTCTTTGGTGTGCCATTTGTTCCTTATGAACAAATTAGGACCGGCCAATTGGCTCCATTTCTTCCAGAACTTGCTGACTTCTGCCTGAATATTCTGAAGTCTTTTGTATGGGTAGCCATCAAACTGAAAGTCTCCAGGGTCACCTTTAGGATGGGCACGTCCTAAAAGCAGAGAGTTTGGAGTGATGTACTCTATGCAGTCTTCCCTGCTTTGAGTTCTTGCATCGATGGGTCTCTCATTAGCAAGGTTGGCTGCCATGAAGAGAAACGTTTGGAATTCTCCCCATGTGAAAACACCTACTCCACCAAGGTTGCTTAAGGCCCGCTTCACTATTCTGACAGCTGCCTCTGCTGCACCGTTCCTGTGGGGAGAGTCTGCGGGGTGGATCTTCCACAACCATTCTGTGCCATGTTTGGCAGCTCTTCCTTCAAGTTCAGGCCTGTTCAGTTGGTCAAGGAATTTGTAAAGCTTTTCCAGAGCAGGCTTGGCTCCCACAAAGTTAGAGCCAGGGTCTGACCAGAGTTTCCTGGGGTGTCCTCTCAGCGAAGTGAACCTTTGATAGGCGAGCAGGAATCCTTCGGATGACTGGTCACTCACCACTTCAGTGTGCATGGCTCGGGAAGCCATGTAGCAAAAGACGATTCCCCATACCTTGAGTCTGGTCCTCTTTTTGACCTCATCCTTCACTTCATAGGGGCCGAACAGGTCCATGGTGGTGAATTCAAAGGGTGCAGCTGGGCCTGTTCGCTCTGGAGGCAGGTCAGCCATGATTTGTTGACACTGTTTTACATTGTTCTTTCTGCAAACGACACAGCTGTCAACCACCCTCTTGGCAAGTCTCCGGCCTTTTATCACCCAAGCCTTTTTCCTCATGCGAAGAAGGGTTCCTGCTACTCCCTCATGGTTTGCTTTGTGGGATTCTTGTGCCAGCAATGTAGACACCCACGATTCAAAAGGTAAGACTGGCACTGCAGTCTTCACTTCGTTGAACATCTGGATTCTGCCTCCACAAAGTAGGAGTCCAGAGTTCACGTCTTTGTACACTGCCAATCTGCTTAGAGTCGTCTCTGGGAAGGCTATAGCTTCTTGAGCAGCGAGGAAAAGGTCTTCAGATGCGTTGTCAATTTCTTTTACAGTCAACCCAGCTTGTTTGGGTGATGCCTCCCACTTTGACTGCCCTGGCACTTCCTCTCTAGCCACTGCTTGACAGCACGATAGACCCATGCGATGACTCTCACCAGTTTGGACAGGTTGCTGAATCTTCTTATTTCCACAAGATCTTTGACCCAGCCAGTGGGCTTCCTTCTTAGAGGAGTTGGCATTTCCTTTTGACTTTCCTGTGTGGTCAGAGGGTCGTCTTCCTGCGGACTGATTTTAGCTTGAGCTCGTGTGATTGCAGCTGAAAATGCCTTCCTTTGGAGTCTGTTTACGCTCTCCCTGGCCTGGGCAGCTACCTCTCCAGCTGATTTAATGGGCCACTCCTCCACTGGCCACTTCAGGAAATCTGGTCCATTTTGCCAGGTGGAATCCTCTTTTAAATCTTCAGGAGTGCCTCCTCTTGTAATGATGTCAGCTATGTTCAGACCTCCACGGATCCACCACCAGTCCTGCACTGGTGCAGTCTTTTGGATTTCACCCACTCTGTTGGCAAAGAAGCTTTGGTACCCATAACTGTCTCTCTGGATTGCCCCAAGGACCGTCTGACTGTCCAGCAGATGGAACTATTTCTCGATCTTCATTCGAGCATGCTTTTCCACATACTTCCTGATTCTGGCTGCGAAGACTGCTCCACAGATCTCAGCTTTTACAGCTTCTCCCTTTTGATCCAGAGGTGTCAGTTTGGCTTTTGATTCCACGAACCGAACTTCAATGCCATGACATGTTTCCCACCTTAAGTACATCACAGCTCCAAAGGTTTTGTCACTTCCATCAGAGAATGTGATGCCCCAAGGGTTTCCTTTCCAGTCAGCTGGTGTGAGGCTTCTGTAGAATTTCACCTGACCAAGCTGTACATATTCTTCAAAAAGCTGTATGGCTTCTTCTCTGATGCTTTCCGAGAGTGGTTTGTCCCAGGTTTCTTGGGTCAGCTTGCCACCTCCTCCCTCTTGGAATGCCTTTCTGACAAGAATTGCTCCCTTCTGCTTGACCGGTGCTACTAGGCCAATTGGGTCGTACAGCCCGGCTACTTGGCTTAAGAGAGCCCTTCTAGTCAGTGGGTTTGGTGTTTCGGTTCTCACCTCTTCTTTGAGGAGATCTTTGCCAACTCTCATTTTCTTCTTTCTTTTGGAAAAGTTAACAGAGGTCAACATGTAGAGCTTGTCTTCGTCCACTTGGTAGCCGATGCCTAGAGCTTTGTTGTCTTCTTCCCTCATTTGATTTGGGAGAATGAAGGTTTTCCCTTGTTCCTCTTTTAGGACTTCCTTCTCTGTTCCTTTCCTCCCACTTTGCCCTGACCGGACCCATGGTTTGAGGAAGAAGCCTCCAGCTCCCAAAATCTCTTCAACTTTTGCAGTGATTTTGTCGAGTTGATCCAGGTTATTGTGGGAGGTCAAGAGGTCGTCCACATAACTGTCCTCTTCAATGACTCTGCGTTCATCTTCCAAGTGAACAAAGCTGGGCAGGCTCGCCGTTTCTCTCATAGCCAACTGAGCGATGCAACCAGCAGGTTTGTCCCCGATGTTGACTCTGGTGATTGCATATTCACTGATCTCCTCTTCTGGGCTGTCTCTCCAGAGGAATCTGTGTAGATGCATCTCACGCTGCTCCAGCCACACAGAGTTGTACATCTTCTTTATGTCTCCTAGAGCTGCATGCACACCTTCTCTGAACCGTAGCAGTACAGCTCTAATAGGGTTGAGTACATCTGGTCCCTTAAGAAGGATGTCATTCATGCTCACGCCTTTGTACTTCTGGCTGCTGTTCCAGACAATACGAACTGGTGTTGTCACTGAATGGGGGTTTGGCGCCACCAGGTGGCTCACATACCACACTGGTCCAGTCCACTTGTCAATGATGTCATCGGTGAGTTTTATGGCTGCTCCTCGTTCGACCATTTCCTGGATTTGGGTTGTGTATGCGACTTTCCAGTCTTTGCTCAGTTGTTTTTCCATCCTTAAGAAGCAGGCCTGGACTGCACTTTTGTTGTAGGGGAGAGAGACAGGATCTACGGTCCAAGGATATTTTGCATCCCAGTGTGGAGATGGGGTGTGAGCATCCTCCTCTTTGTAGGTGAGGCCTCCTTTAATGATTTCATACTCCCTCTCCTCTGCCAGGGTCATTTCTTTTCCTCCTGGTGGACAGTTTCCACAGCGACATCCTCCACATTTTGGTTCACATGCAGCTCCGATGCTGTCCCAGTGCCACCACTCAAGGAACTCACGGTTACTGGCAACTGTGAATGTCTCTTGATATTTGACTGCTGCTGTTCTCATGGAGCGAGCAAAGTGAGTTCTTGATTCATATGCTTCCACGTCCACCTCTTCATGCAGATCAGGATGTGCTCCACCCACCGTCTTCCCCAGTGAACTCTCCCATAAGACAAGGTCTCCAACTACTTTTACTCTTTGGGGAGCAAGTCTTCCCTCTCGGTGGCTTATGAGTAGTTCAACCTCTTCTGGCCTTTCCAGCTCTTCAAGCTTGACCTCCGGGAAAAACCTTTGCAACCTCTCTGGTTGAATCACTTGATGGACCTTGGCGATTTCATCTAGGCCGTAGCAGACTAGTTTGTGGGTTCTTTCAGTGCCTGTAGGAGTCTTCACTCTAACTTTGAGGAGGTATCTCTGAGTGTCCACCTTCATGGCCATTCCTCCATGCACAATCAATGTTATCTTCTCTCTTCTCAACCCAAGTCTTTCAGCAGCCTTATGGGTGATGTAGTTTGTATCTGACGCTAGGTCAATCAATGTCCCAATTTTCTGACCAGCGTTTGCAGTGACTTTCATCAGCATCATGATGACAGGAAGCTCGGCGAGACCATTTCTTCGCAGTAGTTCAGACTGGCCGGAGGTTTTGAGTGCCACTGTAGTTTTGTTAGTAAAAGCCCTTCTGCCTCGATCTGCCATTTCAGAGGAGAGTTCAGACAAGAACGACTCTTGTTCCTCTGTGAGTTTGCCTTTGTTGCCGTCTCTTCCACCTCTTCCTTCTTCCCATCGAGGCTTGAATTCTCCTTTTGGGCAGAGGATATAGTGGTGGTCTGCAGTATTTCCTCTGTTCTTACAGTCTGCATTTCTGCATAGGAATGTCTCTCTGCAGTATGCAGTTCCGTCATGGCATCCGAGACATTTCCTGCATGCTCCCAGCTTCTTCAAGGCAGCCGTCTTCTCCGAAAGCTTCAGTCCCTTGAACTTCCGGCAAAAGAACAGTTTGTGGTTATGTCCACTGTCGCCACAGACAACACATACGTCAAGCTCTAGTCTCTTTGTGTTCTTTGTCGAGGCAAACTTTCTTTCATTCTTTTTGTCCGGGCGATCTGGCTTGTCAGTCTTCTCCACAATTCTTAGTTGATCAAGCCTCTCCAGTACGTCTTCCTGGTTCTTCAAATATTTCAAGAGCATGTCAAAATGGTTCTCTGCTGTGACATTGCTGCTGGGATCTACCATGAACATCAACCAGTCTCTCTTGATAAAGTCAGGTAACTTGCTTTCAATTGATTTGATCACAAGTGCGTTGTTCATGGCCCCAGAGTTGCCCAATTCAGTGAGATCTGACAGAGCCTTCTCCACAGTTTGTATAAGGTCGATGACCTTTCTTGGCTGGTTTCCTTTTACATATGGTATCCTGTCGAGCTCTTCAAGGATTTCCACAGTGATGCTTGATTTATTTCCATGCCTGTTCTCTAAGACTCTGAAAATGTCTCTGGCTGTAGTGTAGGTAGAAAGTCTGAGTTCTTTGGAGATTTTCTCCTCCACGCTGTCCAAGAGCTGGATCTTTTTAACTTCAGGGGATCCGGATGGCTCTCCCTGCCTTTGCAGGCTTTCCCAATCTTTTCTCCATCTGTGATATTCTCTCTTATTTCCAGAGAAGGTAGGTAGGGTGGTTGGCTTTATCCTCACCAACGGTGTCGTCGGATGGTGTGGTGCAACTCCTGTGCCTTGCTCAGCATTCCTCAGGCTGCGTGCAGATGTAAACTGAGGTTTCCTCATCTTCAGCCTGAGAAGGGTGTCTTCTAGCTTCTTGAGCCTCGCATTCAGTTCATCTCTGGATTCGTCAAGTATCCATTTCTCCCACGTGGACATTATAGAGATGGCCTTGTCTCCCATCTCGTCTGAGAGCGTTAGGTGCTGTTCATAGCACTCTAAGGATTCAGTCCTCACTGGCACAGTTCCTGCTGCTTCACTTACTTTCTCAGCTCCATCAATAGCTGTTTCCAGCTCATGTTTTCCATATTTGGACCACAGGATCAGCTGCACAATGTCTTTGATCTCTCCCATCTTTGTTTCGGCTTCTTTTGAAGTATGTTTGAGGTGGTCCTCTTCCTTCTCGTCAAGCCCTTCATCCTCAGGTTTTACTTCAGCCTCCAGCCCAAACCTGAATTCATCATTTGCCTCAAGCACGGCTCTATAACAGAGTGAGAGTGTGCTGAACTCATCCATCAGCTCGGATCGCAGCATGGTGTCTGCTCCTCTGGCAATGTGGTTGGCTTGTTTGGTGAAGCGGCGTTTTGCTGTGGTCCTCTCCTTCTTTAGTTCTTTGACCTCCGCCATATCTTCAGCCATCTTTCCCTTCCGTGTCAGCAGTATTGGGTCGAAGCAGTTTTATCCTCGTCCTCCACTGCTAGCACTTGGTTTTCAACTGTAAAGTCAACTCTTGCTTTCCACTCCAAAGGACATAAGGAAACAACTCCAAGTTCCAACTCCAAGTCAATTTTTATTTTCAACTTTTCAACAGTTTTACTGCAGTTGATTCTTGACTGGTTGGTTCTTCATATAGGTTGAAAACCTTCGAAAACAAAGAAAAAGGTTTTAACAATGCAATAAACATAAACAATAAACAACAATAACCATCTTTTCAAACCAATAAGTTCTTTTTAAACATGGTTGATTTTAAACATTAAATATATATTTTAAATAATCAAACGCCTTTTAACGATAGTGTTTACACAATGAATGCCAAAATGTAAAGTATTAAATTACCTTATAAAGTCGACATTTTAACACAGTCTTAAATTAACTCGACATTTTAACCCAATTATTAAAGTAATTTTCAATGAATCATTTCTGAATTGTAACCTTTAATAAATGATTCAAGTTAGTAAACATTTGATTCAAGTCAAGTAAACATTTGGTATTTTAAATTGAATAAGTGAAGAAATATAGCTAAACTTTAAGCTTGTAGATCAGCTCTGATTGAACAAGGCATTTTAAACCTTTAAACATGAGTTGTCGACCTTTTTAGTAGTCTTTCAAATTCTTAAATCATTTTAACATTTCTAACTTGGTCTTAACTTGTAAAGATACTTTTAAACATAAATGAAAACCAACTCTCAAGCAAGTGAATGTGTAGACTGAAACAGTTGGAGCTACTAAACACACAATTGAATTAGCCTGATTTTAACCACATTTAAGCAGAAGTATAAATAAACAGTAGAATAAGTAGAACATAACCGACCATTGGCGTCTTTGGGGGTAGAGCTCCTTGGGTCGACCTTCAGCTTGCTTTGTTTGTTTGTTCTGTGAGTGTCTCCACCACCTTCAGCTTGCTTTGTTTGCTTGTTCTGTGAGTGTCTCCACCACCAGCCTTTAACAGCTGTTCAATCAGCCAACGGCAGCCATCTTGCAGCTGATGCACTCTGGGAGATGTAGTTGGTAGTTGTCTGAGGTGTCTTGACATGCTCCACTCATGAGTTTTAACTCAACAGTATGAACCCCCAACCCGTCCCAGTGGGGAGTTTGAGCAACAGACAGCACAGAGGAATAGTGCCTGGGAACCCAGCCTCTGGTTCCCACCCAGCACGACCCAACGACCCCACGCACGGGGAGACTCGCCAAGGAGGCCCCTGCCTCTCCCCCCACGTGCGTCGGTGTCACAGCCATCCATGGCATCCTACATTGGGACACCCACATTCCCGGACTTCACGCGAGAAGACAGAGCGCAGTATACCGAACTGCGCATGTGCTTAGAGACAATTATGTCCGGAGTACAGGACGAGTCTTACAAATATGCCATCCTCCTTAAGCACCTCAAAGTAACCAGAGCGCACAACATAGCGCTGGCATACTCTAATTCGCAGACTCCCTATTCTGATGCCCTGGTGGCCCTCGACGCACGTTACGGACGTACATGGGACTATGTCATTCAGGATATACGTGAGATTGAACGTCTCCCCCCAGCTAAAGACAATCGAGCCCTGGACGACCTATCCATCAAAGTACAATCCCTGGTAGGGATGCTCGGGTCACAACGAGAGAAGGGGATGTACGAGTTGTACGCCAACTCCAACGTGGAGCGTATATTAGAGAAGCTCCCCCCATCCCGCCAAGAACGTTTTCGGCAGCAAATAAATCACTGTGACCCCAATGGCCCAGAACAATCACTCCTGGACCTTGCTGACTTCCTAGCCAGGGAGGTCAGCAGCCTAAGGATCGACACCTTCGCGTGGGGTGGCTCGAACATTAAAGAGGGACCGAGAAGGTTTAAAGACCAAAGCAGGCCCATCAACGTGATGTACCAAGCCGAGGCGGTGTCACGGCAGACGAGTCACAACCCCCACGCCAAGGAGAAATGGAAGGCTGCCTGTCAATACTGCGACAGTGAACACTGGCTGTCACAGTGCGACGCCTTCAAGAGACTGACTACAGCCGAAGTAAGTCAGTGGCTTAAAGATAACCGCCGCTGCTTCCGCTGCGCGTGCGGCCACATGGCAGCAGAATGCCACCTTAAGAAGAAGTGTGGCAAGTGTGACGGCGCCCACCTCGAAGTACTGCACGAGAGCAATAAACGCCCACCAGGAGACCAAAGTAGGCCCATCACAGTGATGTACCAGGCCGAGTCGGTGTCACCACAGACCAGTCTTGACCCCCCCTCCCCTGGTGTACTGACTGCCGCAGCGGACACTGGGAGTCACGGTGCTACGCGTACCAGGCCGAGTCGGTGTCACCACAGACGAGTCACAACTCCCCCGCCACAGAGGAATGGAATATTTATCTGACACAGAAGAGTCACAACCCCCCCGCCAAAGAGGAATGGAAGATTGCATGTTATTACTGCAACAGAGGACACTGGCTGGCACAGTGCAACGCATTCAAGAGACTGACCATCGCCGAAATTTGATTTGATTTGATTTTATTAGGGATCCCCATTAGCTGGTGCGATAGCAACCAGCTAGTCTTCCTGGGGTCCACACACAAAAAAACACACAAAAACAATCACTATTGCAAAAAACAAAATTATTAAAAGTCAGTGGATTGAGGCTGAGTGGATTGAGGCTGACCCCCCAGACGCCACTTACCGCGAATCACTGTGCGAGGCCCCCAAGCGAAGATTAGCTCTACAAGGCAACTCACCAACAGAAGTGCTCCACATCGACCCCGCGTATAGTGGGAGCCCCAGAGTGCTCATCAAGGTAGTACGAGTACTCCTCAGCCGCGGAGACAAGGTACTCGACACCTACGCCGTCCTCGACGACGGGTCGGAGAAGACACTCCTCCTCGCCTCCGCCGCGACCCAGTTGGACCTGCGGGGCCCAGAGGAGACGATGACCCTCTGTACCATTAGTCGAGACTTAAAGACAATAAAAGGTGAAAACGTCTCGTTCACCATAGCAGCGATCGACCACCCTGAGAAGCGGTACAGCATCAACAAGGCGCTCATGAGCTACGACATAGGTCTGTCAAGCTACGATTACCCCATCCCACAGCTGATGGAGAAGTACGACCACCTATGCCTACTGCCCATACCGCTCATCAGCGGAGCTACGCCGACCCTACTCATTGGCTCCGACCACGCGGACCTCATTGTCCCCATCAAGGCGGCCCACATCTGACCCAAAGGATGCCCAGCCGCGGTTAAGACCCGACTGGGGTGGACGCTCCAGGGCCCCCTCTACGGACCTGCCAGCCAATCAATGACCACACGCTGCCTTTACACCAAGGTGAGCGACACAGACAACACTCTCTTACAGCCCGTTGAGAGGATATGGACACTAGAAGCGATGCCATACAAGACCAAACGCAAGATGGTTCGGCCCAAAGAGGACAAGTACGCCATCGCTCTACTAGACCAGAAGACTACGAGAGTCAAGGTCGACGGAGTGTTCAGATACGCAACCCCACTCTTGAAGCGGGCGAAGATGCCGGTGAGAGAGCCGTGGGCCAAGGAGCAGGGCTGGGAGGACCCCATACCCGAGTACCTAGCTACCCCATGGAAAGAGTGGGAGGGTGAACTTATCTCACTCCGCGAGGTGGCCATCCCGCGGAGTCACTTCCCCCCTACCGTGCGACTGGAGAAGTGTCAGACAGACCTGCACGTCTTCAGCGACGCCTCAGAAGTGGCGTACGGAACAGTGGCCTACCTGAGGGCTCAAGAAGAGGGAGTTCTGAACTCCACACCCCTCCGCTACGCTCCAAGCGACGTAGCCGACATCGAACCCATCACCCCAAACCACTTCTTGATTGGGCGGCCGGACTCGGCCCTTCCTCAGACGGTGTACAGACAGGACGAGAGGAACGGACGGAGGATGTGGAGACACAGCCAAGTACTGATCGACCAGTCTTGGGCCCGCTTCCTCCTACGCTACCTACCCTCCCTTCCAGCCCGTCAGAAGTGGGTAAAAGACAGGGACAACCTGAAAGTGGATACCGTCGTAATGATAATAGACCAGTCACTACCCCGAGCTACGTGGCCGGCCGGCTGTGTGAGCAGAGTGATTACTGGTTCCGATGGGAAGGTCAGAGCGGCAGAAGTCATCATCCAAGGGCGGACCTACACCAGACCTGTAGCTAAGTTGATAGAGCTGCCGGAGATCCCTGACTCCCCTGACGACGACCATGACCCACTGACTTTGTAGATTGTTTCCAACTCCTCATAACACAGTATGGAGAAGTTGACTGGACATTAATATTAATCTGTGCCCATTTATTTACTAATTAGGTGCAGACTAATTAGGAGGCGGCTGTTCTGAAGGGCCAGATTAACACTGAGAATCTACGTTTATTATTTTATATAACTTGTATATTATTTATATATATAAGCTATATACCTTTAAGCCTCCGTTTGAATCATAGCATTATTCGCTTTCCTCATTGGACACCGCCCTTGGCATTGACGGCGCCAACAGTCGCGCCCCCCAGACAAGTTCAAAGACGTGTCCGGGCAAGTTGAGACATGCCCTTGGCCAGCGCATTGATTCCGGACAAGGAATTCGGTTGCGCTCTAGAAATCTCTCTGAGTATATATTGTGGAAGGCGCCGCAGCCGTAGTGCGAAGTGAACCCAGTAACTAGTGTGAACCTAACGTAGTGTGCAGCAGTAACGAGAAGCGCGTGAACCTTAGCAAGTGTGTGTGAACTTAACGTAATTAGTATCAGAACACGAGGTGAACCTAACAGCAGAACGATTGGACATGTGAGCAGTGGAACCTACCCGCGGTGTATCGTTACGGATAGCTAGTAGCTCCTTAGATACGACCTTGATATTGTAGAACCATTGTTGGTGCATTATAGTGAATTGTGTAAGCGTAGTACCGTGGAGAAGAGCATAGTTAATACCATTGGCGTTTGGATTTAACTACACCTGAAGACCTGCATGGGGCTAGCTTCGAGGACGAAGCTAGCTAGCTATCATCACTGCCGTCGGGCATTGGATTAAGAGCTATTACCCTGCTATCGAGCACTTGGATTACAAAGATTGGATCCGTACTAGACCCCTTTTCTCCAGTGACCAGCAGGAGTATCCGACTATTCTTCAATTCCTCTGGAGCTTACCACTCCGTGGGGGAAATCACCAGTCTCCAGCTATACCCCTCGTTTGCCCTGTATCGCCATCTCACTCCATGCAGCGTTCCGGTCGAGTATTATTAACCTAGGAATTATTCATTCCCACTGACTTTGATACTCTGACATTCTACTATCATTCGCCATAAAAGAGCAACATACTAATTTCAGTTGTATATTTGATATTGCTAATAAAATACTGTAAACGTTATCTCTTTGTCCCTGTGCTGTCTATTGAGTGTCTGCCATATTTAACTGTACTGTCTGGCAAGTAATAATAATATTTAGTAGTGGTTTAATCTAAACAATCTTTAATACAGTCAGGGTTTTGTAACCCCTCAGTTACAGTACTAATTCTACTAATGTAGAACCAACTCTATATATTTACTAATGTAGAACCACTCTCAGATAGAGATCTGTTTTTAAGAGTGACTGTTTGCTATAACAGATTGCATGTTGAAAGTAACTACGACAACCTGCCTGTCTGTCTGTCATGTCCATCTGCAGCTCTGCCAGCGCATGCTAGAAACTAGCCGGCAACACACTGACTTCTTTGATCAGCAACCAATAGTGAGCACAGAAAAGGCGGAGCTGGATCTATAACGTCCAATAGGAGGCTTTTGTTTTAGAAGGGAGAAAGGAGGTAGTCTCTACTTACTGTATACCTGCTGAAGTGGGACGTGTCGTATATTTCTAAATGAAAACATGAACATAGCAACTGAAATGTACAAGGTAATGATTAGAAAGACAAAATGCTGATTGATTCTGTGACCCTAGGCTTGAGAGGGAGATCACCCCGCACTCAGCTAACTGGAGGACAATCTGCCGTCAGGGTTTCACAGATGATGGTTCGCTGATAGGGCAAAAAGACTGTTTATGACGTTAATGCACATTCCACTGGTTGGTTAGCAGCTGTGGTTTAGGAAATGGCCACCCTCCAACTGACAAGGAAGGAGATCATTATCTTTGAAACAGGAACCAAACGGTCAAAAGGTCATATTTACCCTAAGTAAGCAATTTCAGGTTACGACATGGCAGATGGTCTAGTGGGAGACCAAGTGTTCAATGCATCAAGGTTTAGAACAATAAGAAATGCAGTTGATTGGTAAATATCAGAGGTAAAGGGTTAGACCATTTGCAAGATGTGGTGTTTCATGGAGACTAGTAAATCGTCCTACAAATATGGAAATCAAATAACATGTGGTGAAATGACTAAACAACTGTTTTCAGCCAAGACTACCATTTAGTATTATAAAGGAAAGTGTCCATGTGTTTGGGTTCAAATAAAATGAGTTGATTTGCTAATTCTAAATGTAAAATAATGAAATGGGCTACATTGTATAAACTTAGTCACAATAAAGAATAAAAACTCTTAATACTAGAAGATAAAGGCTGTACAATATTGGTCATATAATTTAAATCAGGAAATAAAGTGTTACTCAGTGAAAAACGGAATCCCCTCATCAATGATTAAACAGGCCGACATATTCTATTGTGAACGGTTGTGTCAGCAGAATAAATTGTGTAACATGGTGTCACAAGACCCTGCAGACAAGTTCCTGCTGGAATGTGGCCAAATAAGGAAGGCAGATGGTGGGGGTTGTGACTAGGCAGGCAGGTCCCTCTCTCTCTCCCTCTCCCTCTCTCTCTCTCTCTCTCTCTCTCTCTCTCTCTCTCTCTCTCTCTCTCTCTCTCTCTCTCTCTCTCTCTCTGATACTCACTTCTCTGATAGGGCTTACGAGATGGAGACTAGAGACACACAGGGGACAGACCCTGGGAGGCGAGCCACACAGAACTCGAGAGCCGAGCAGGACACTCACACCAGAAAGGACCTGGAGAGACACACACACCCGGTGACGGGAGCGAGGAGACCAGAAGGGAACCTGGGGACTGAGAGACATGACCTGGAGCGCTGAAAACCTCCACCGACAGAGGGAGACTCGCCAAGCCGGCTACTGGAGAGCTGATGACACAGAGAGCCATAGACACCAGATGGCAGAGCCGAGGTTCATAGCAGACTCCGCCGACACGAAATCAAGCGCTCCCTGCCTGATCGGCAAGGAACGACCAGCAAACCACGAAGAGAAGGGCTTGTTGGCATGACCACCAAGACAACAACCAGAGAACCGCACAGGAGAAGAAAAACCCTGATCAGCCCTAGCTGATCCAAGAATGGACCAAACAGCCACACCAAAGAGACGATTAGATTGAACCAAAGAGACGATGTACTTGTTTTGATTCCTAAGCTGTGGTATTAATAAACACCGCAGTTATTTTGACCACTTTGTCAGCTCCTCTCTTTACTTGAACCGAACCTCTGAAAATACCTAACCAATGCAGAGGAAAGGGTAATAGAAAACTATACGATCAATGAACTTAGATAGAGATAAATGATGAACAGAGGTTTACTTCAATTGGTGCGGTGACCCGTGCTGCATTCGACCGGAACCGGTTGGAGACGACTGAAAGCTACTTCTGGAAGATGGACCTCGTCGACGCCTCTACGACTGAAATAATCGTCACCACTTCGACAGGCCAGCGGGACTAGGTAAGTAGTGATGGCATTTAAGATTGGTAATGGTTGAAGCAGTCTCGCATTTTGGGGTTGCTAGTTGCTTTAGGTAGAAATGAGATGGAACAGGTTATGTTGGTGTTGGAGGAGTACCGGGGTCCAGGGTTCACGACCTGGCTCTGGTCTCAGCCACACACCGGCGCTGCACTTAGGAAGCGTAGGGGATAGGGGAGGTTCGGTTAGGATACCTATGGTTGGTACAATGCCAAGTGAGGAGTGGATATAGATGTCTATATTTAGTTAGATTAGGAGGATAGGCTAGGGATAGGTAAAATATTTGAAGGGACCGGCGTGGAAGCGGTAGAACGGAGATTGGTCACAGATATGCGGGACGAGGGGCCGTGAAGTGACGAGAAAATTGATGGATAATGCGGGGTAGACAGACATGTCTTAAAGAAGAGAATGTAGTGTAGGGTGAGAGTACCGTGGTGTAGTACGGGAGATCCTGGTTCCGCGAAGAGAACAGAAAAACGGAGTGTAGAGTACTGAGAACAGAGTACAGGGTACGGATAGCATAGGAACAGAGAACAGAGTGATGAGAAGAGGATAGGGTTCGGTCTAGGTTGCCTAACGAGATATAAGCCACACTTAGAATCGGTACGACTGAGTAATGGACTTTGGAAGACGTTCCATAAGCGAATTTCCAATTCTAATCCGACGTCATTTAGGCTCAGATTGGTTAAGGTCGATATCTGAAGAACATCAGCCTCGTGGAGGAATGAGGGAATGTAGAAAAAATCAAGCCGACAAGGGGCTCTACGGGTAGCGGAGAGTACGGTCGAACACACGATTTGGCCATATAACACTCCGATACAAGCCGACAAGGGGCGCTACTAAAACTCTTCACGGGCTACTATACATGAATGGAGTGGGTTTCTCAGGGGTATAGCAAGTCGGACTCAGTAGATATATGAAGCACTTTGGAAGTAGATACTGCACATGTGATTAGAACATAGGAGAATATTGTGTGAAAAAAGCGAGGAAATGCGTTTAGGATGAATGTGCACAAATGAATGGTATGCTTATGAATGGGACATTGTTTTGCTAAGTATATGTGTTTGAATGGATGAATGTTAGGAGCTCTGAGTGAATGCCAAGGTATTTTTTTGTATTATTATGGAACATGGGTGATCAAGGCTGCAGCGGAGAAACCGCAACCCTGTCCGGAAGGAGAGGCGTTTATTTAGCTGCCGGCGTTAGCTGAGGGCAACGGGACTAACGTGTGGACGCTGTGTTGCGTTGTCGAGTGAATTGAATGAATGGCAAGTGTGATGGAACCTAGATGATGTGTAATGTTCGTTAAAATGTTTCAAAACGGTGGTGTGGAAGCGCTAAAAATAATGTAGTAGCGATCATGAGAAACGGAGATTTTGGAGCTGATGACGTCACTGAGAGCGTCTAAGCTGGGGGAGCGTTGGATGTTAAATACTGTGTATTTCGGTCAGGCGGGGCCAAACGGGCGAGCGTACTAGAATAAGGATAATGATATATGTTCTGTGAACGGGGGCTAAATAGGATTAAAGTTATGTTGCGGGGTATAGCAGGGGTTGTGTAAACGTCGCGATGTGTTGTGCCGCTCGGATCAACAGGATAATGGGCCGTTTAGGAGGAGTGATGTTGGATGCTAGGCTAAGCTGATAGGAGCTAGCAGTACTGAGCTAACGAAGCTAAGATGCTGAGCTATCTGTGCTAACAATGTAGCATGATTGAATTCTCGGAGAATATCGCGTGTTGCTACTCTTTGGTGGCTGGCGCGGGACCTTAGAGGGGCAGAGGACAGGGACTTCCGGTGTAGGGGGTTCTGGGGGTTGTAGTTTTGTGGTTGAGGTGGAACGTCAAGTTGACATCTTGGTGTGGTATTACGTGATGACGCACTTGCGGGGGAGGGCGTGGGCGCCTCCTGCAGGACGTGGTGAGTACTGTGGTGCACTAAGGGTGATGAGCGAACGTTCCAGTGGAGGGCAGTGTTGCCTTTTTGATTGTTGCACCACTCCACACATGTGAACGGGGAGCAATAGAGAAGAGTTTGTGATTATTATAGGTTTTGAGTAGCGACCATCTGTGGGGATTTGTAAATTCTTTATATTCGTTTTTTTCAGTTGTTGATGATGTATGTGTATACTTGTTTGGTTATCAATCTGTGATTGTTATGGGCCAAGTGTAATGGCGCTAGTGGGGTTTGCGTGAACCCCCCCCCCCCCTTTTTTTTCTCCTCTGTCTCTTCCTCCCTCGTTCACACTCTCCCCTTCCTCCTTCCCTGTCTCTCTCTCCCTCCATCCCTCTCTCCCTCCTTCCCTCCCTCCCTCCCTCCTTCCCTCCCTCCCTCCCTCCCTCCCTCCCTCCCTCCCTCCCCCCCCCCCCCCGCCCCCCTCCGCTCCATCCCTATCTCCCAGCTTGACTTTGTGAGATGACGGGTGCGCAAAGGGAGTTTTGTTGTTGCCTTTATGGTGGGCTTGGGGTATTGGTTATATTAATATAGTGTTACTTGCTAAATTATTGCTTAGGGATAAATAGGATATTCATGGTCATTTTGGAGCCCTCCCCCCCTCCCTCTATGTCTCTCCATGCGGACTCTTTTAGTCTGATTAAAGTTAAGGTTGATTTGGGTTAAAGTTGGCAGCGGATGATGGTGATAGTGTTTGGAGTCCTGTGGGTAAACGGGACCAGGCAATACGGGGTAATCTGCTGATTGAGTGTAGACGGTTTTGGTAATAGTTGATGTTGCATTTTGTGCCCCCCCCCCCCTTTCCTCCCCTCAGTCCCTGGATCCCTGTATCCCTCCCTCCTATTTCTTTTCCCTGTGTCCCCCTCTGTCTCTCCTTGTATTTCTCCCTGTGGTTCACCATCCCTAGTTTTGTGGCATGTTGTGGGCATTGGTTTGTAGGTTTATTTGAACTGCGTTGTTATTGTGTATGTGAGGTAGGTACCGGATGGGCGCTGGCCTGTCTGGGTGCAGGTGATGGTAGGTTGAGTTTGTGATATTCTTGGTGTGATAAAGCTTGGGGTGTTTCCGTTCAGGTTCGAAACTGAAGGGAGGACGCTTTGGGCTGTGGGTTGACGGTTCTTTGTGTATTCAGGGAACTGGGTGAATATTGCAGGTGGCGTAGTGCGGATGTCCATGAATTTATTAACATGGCCAGCTGTGCTATGTGACGGTCAGGGTTTTAGTGATCTAAGTTGCTAAAAGTTTATTGTTTTCCCTGATTGGTAGTGGGAAGCAGTGACAATACTAATGGGTTTATTAGTGTTGTGAGGGGGCAGTGGTTGTGTGTAAGGATGTAAGTGTGTGTGAAGATGAATGAAATTGGTGTTGTATGAAAGGAGAGAAGGTTAGCACTCCCCTTGACAAGGACGGAAGAGGCCCTTGTGGCCTTCAACACACATACGGTTAAGGCATTGCCACCTACTTCGTGGCATCTTCAACCAATTTTTCAAAAGCGAATAATACATTTAGTCAATACGCTAATCGGGCATTTAAAGTAAGAAATAAGATTAGGATGAACAGATTCATCAAAGCAAAAAGAAATTGGAATCAGATGAAGGACCAGGTTTACCAAGGTTATTAGGCAATTGATAGGCGTGGGACTAATGATTATGTTTCCCAGAAAATCAGCTGAAGGGAACACACAGGGGATTGGAAACCTCCAGTGTTCCTGTTGGAGGAAACGGACAAAAACAAGATAAGCTGTATCGTTGTTTTTCAAACAAATCGCACGTGTCTCTCTAAATATTTTAGTATAGTGTTGCCCGACATTTCCAATGCATAACGAATAGTGGAAATAATAGGGAAATGCCACTGTATTAAGTCTGGATGTTTTTGCTTTCTTTCTGTACAGGTGCTCGGCTGGACAGGAGCTCTAAACGATTTCCATAACCATCTGGGGAAACGGCTGTAATGAGCCTTGGTATAAGTATGAATGATAAGCCAGTTATCAATCCTTGTCTGCACAGTAAAAATTTGACAGTGTGAGTGTTTTAACTCAAGTAAGTAGAAATAGTGAAAGACAGAGAAACTTGTTTTTTCAAACGGTGATTGCAGGAGTGTTTGAAAGTGGAGTGAATAACAGTAACATAGGAAGTTCACCTTAGAGGAACATTGATAGGAACAACTGAAGCGTTAGATGCAATAACAATAGAATAACAACAACAACAATATGGAAAAGGGCCTTAGTGATCAGGCCATTGGGGGGAGAAGGCCGAGAGCCTCTGCAGACATTTCCCAGATAGACTTTACCAGTGATTATAATCTGATTGATTGGAATATGGACTTCTCTCATGTGACCAGTACGACAGAAGGACTTGAAATGTTGACTTTGGTTCCAATACAGGGGAGTGAACCAGTGACAACGGTGTTACTCCAACCAGAACCGATTCAAGCTGGAGTGTCCATTGCAGGCGACTGCAGGTTAACCAAGGGGCAGAAAAAGAGACTGAGGTTACAGCAGTCCCACGAAGTCCACTCTGGCCGGATGGCTGGAACTGAGACCGACAGCAGGTATGGAATAATACACGAACAGTTTCTACAGCCCACCCGTTTCCCATGTCCACCCTGCCCTCAGCACCAAAGCCAAGAGGAGAGGCGGGGCCCAGCGATGGGAAGTCAAACCGCCAGTGCTGAGATGGGGGAAGAGGCAGCATCCTATAGACAACAGAGAGCGTTTGTGACAGCGTTCGAACAACACAAGGCAGTTCATCGAGATCTGATGAAGACAACTGGAGATCGGTCAAGCCGCACACGAGACTCAGAGATTGGAACGAGAACTGGCAAGAAAGGCTGCGCTACTAGAAGCGACAGCTGTTGAGGTCATGCTTCGGGCGTCTGACCTAGGCCGCCGTGATCAAAGAGTGCCCTGTGCTCCGTTGCCCGGACAGGGAACTGGGCCGCGACAGGGTGAGCAGAACCGCAGGAGGGGTGAGTTTCTAGGCCCCTCCCAACAAGAGAAGGCCCGAGGAGAGGCAGCAGAAAAGGACAGGTATGCCCCTCTCTCCTCCAGGCAACAGGACATGCGACCAGAGGACAGGAGAGGGGTTGACCTGGCGAGGACTGTGGGATGCCAGCCGAGAGACTGCGGGAGTCGTGGTAAACTGGAACCCCTGGGATGGCCGGCGTCGGCTGTGTGCTGGAATTGTGGGGAGGTTGGCCATTTCGCTCGGTCATGTGACAAAGGGTGGCGGGCTCAGCAAACGTCCAGTAGAAAGCGAGAGTCCATCAGAGAACAGAGTTGCTGGAAAGGTGGAGAGTTGGGACATTTTCAGAGGGGGTGTAAATAGGGGGTGTCTGCATAGGTCATAGGTTGAATAAGAGCGAAGCGGAAATGCACAAACAAAGCCTTTTGGGTGCTCGAGTAAATAGAGTTATTGATAAATTAAAATGGAAAATGAGACTGATTAGAGTAAGGATAGAGACGAGGATACATGGATAAGGTTTGATTAAGTGTGCAAGTTACTAAAATGGTTTGGAAGACTAACCAGGGTAAGTTGGGGCTATAGAGGGATGACGTAACTGAATATTGCATGGGCTAATCAAACTAACAAAATTAATGGTTTTAGACAGGAACAATGGAACATTTAATATTAGACAGAGTTAGAAACAAAGGACTATTTATAGTAGTGATTACATACTTGATCGAAGGGTGGTCAAGTTGAATGAAAAAAAAAAAAAAAAAAAACACAACAATGTTTTTATTTCATTACTTATTTTATTTCTTTTTGGATTTTTAATTTTGCTGTCTTAGTTTTTGCGGGGGTATTTATGCCTCTAGATGATCGTTAGGTTCTGTTGGATGGGTGTGTAGCATGTAGGCACTCACAATTTTTTTTGTTAATTTGTTTGTTTTTGTTTGGTACACTAATAGTTATAGGAACTGGCTGGCTGGGGGAGTTCTCTCACCGGTCAGGGATAGCAGGTGGTGGTGACACAGCGAGACTGGTAGGAGGTCTGATATAATGAGCTGGAAACTGAGAATGGACGGGAGCTGGTTCATGGTTTGTTTTCCGCTCATTAAGAGTCCAGATGTAGAATCTGGGGGGTTGTGTCACATTTTGGGTTAGGGTAAGTGTTGGGGAAGCATATTTCTCTGTCTATAGAAAGCTCTGTAGGGTTTTGGTCGAAATTGGCCGGAATAGTGTTCATGTAGGGTGCAGACATGTGAATTTGATGATTGACTTATGGGAGACTCTGCACCGGCTTGTTGAAGGCTGGCGGAGTGTGACTGATGTGTGTGTAAAGGGACTGTGGTTTGTTGACCATGCACCTAGGTTCTGTTGGTGATTGGCCTCGTCTAGAGCTGACTGTCCGGACCGAGGAGCTGTCTGGAAACAAGGTATTGATAGTGAAATAATGGATATTCCACTTTCAAGGGTGGAGGTAGTTGTGTTGATCTTGAGATATTTGATCTAGTAAAACAGTACAGCACAAAAAGAAATGAGACAAAGGTGATTTGATTGAATGCTAACGTAAGAAGCTGTGAAATACATAGATAAATAAATTGGAGAAAAATGTATTGTCAAAATGCAGAACAGTAAAAATGTATCTGCAAAAATAAAAGTTTCCAATCTATTGTGTGTTTGTAAATAATAATCCAAAATGCAAAAAAGGACAGAGGGAAAATCGTTTCCTTCTGTGGAAAATCGGAGCAGTACCGAGACCTGCACACAACAAAGAAGAGGCTGTGGTTAGCACAAAAATACAACAAGAAGAGAACGGTCAAAAACGAGTTAGCAGTAAAGGCCTCAGGAGGTTGAAATAGGGATAACTGACAGGGATGAAAGCGAAGAATAATTGAGGCCTCAGTGGTCTTTTCAAGGAGAAGAAATGAGTTATGTGGCTTGTTTGAATTTCCCTCAAATGTTAAGTGTGTTAATATTTTAGTGGTGTGATGTATTAATCTTTTCTTGCAGAGTCCATTACACAAAATAGACATTTAAGCTAATTACATGGATAAAGTAGTCTAAACAAAAAAGCTATTATTGAAAGAGTGTTTCTTGTAAAAACAGGAACAGCTTTCTTAGACTGGATGTTGTATTTATAACTGATAATGTGTATAACTGTGAAATTTTGTAACTGTACAGATGGAAAGGGGTTTGGTAGTTCGATTTGGGTAAATTTTGGATTTTTTTGAAATTTTGGAAAATATTTGCAAAAATTATGATTATGATAAACATGTTTAATTTAGAATATTGATGCTGTATAGGAGGTTATTAAACCCCCTAAGGGTGGATTGTCGTATATTTCTAAATGAAAACATGAACATAGCAACTGAAATGTACAAGGTAATGATTAGAAAGACAAAATGCTGATTGATTCTGTGACCCTAGGCTTGAGAGGGAGATCACCCCGCACTCAGCTAACTGGAGGACAATCTGCCGTCAGGGTTTCACAGATGATGGTTCGCTGATAGGGCAAAAAGACTGTTTATGACGTTAATGCACATTCCACTGGTTGGTTAGCAGCTGTGGTTTAGGAAATGGCCACCCTCCAACTGACAAGGAAGGAGATCATTATCTTTGAAACAGGAACCAAACTAAAAATAACAGTTGAGATCAAAAGGTCATATTTACCCTAAGTAAGGAATTTCAGGTTACGACATGGCAGATGGTCTAGTGGGAGACCAAGTGTTCAATGCATCAAGGTTTAGAACAATAAGAAATGCAGTTGATTGGTAAATATCAGAGGTAAAGGGTTAGACCATTTGCAAGATGTGGTGTTTCATGGAGACTAGTAAATCGTCCTACAAATATGGAAATCAAATAACATGTGGTGAAATGACTAAACAACTGTTTTCAGCCAAGACTACCATTTAGTATTATAAAGGAAAGTGTCCATGTGTTTGGGTTCAAATAAAATGAGTTGATTTGCTAATTCTAAATGTAAAATGATGAAATAGGCTACATTGTATAAACTTAGTCACAATAAAGAATAAAAACTCTTAATACTAGAAGATAAAGGCTGTACAATATTGGTCATATAATTTAAATCAGGAAATAAAGTGTTACTCAGTGAAAAACGGAATCCCCTCATCAATGATTAAACAGGCCGACAGATTCTATTGTGAACGGTTGTGTCAGCAGAATAAATTGTGTAACATGGTGTCACAAGACCCCGCAGACAAGTTCCTGCTGGAATGTGGCCAAATAAGGAAGGCAGATGGTGGGGGTTGTGACTAGGCAGGCAGGTCCCTCTCTCTCTCCCTCTCCCTCTCTCTCTCTCTCTCTCTCTCTCTCTCTCTCTCTCTCTCTCTCTCTCTCTCTCTCTCTCTCTCTCTCTCTCTCTCTCTGATAAATAGGGCTTACGAGATGGAGACTAGAGACACACAGGGGACAGACCCTGGGAGGCGAGCCACACAGAACTCGAGAGCCGAGCAGGACACTCACACCAGAAGGGACCTGGAGAGACACACACACCCGGTGACGGGAGCGAGGAGACCAGAAGGGAACCTGGGGACTGAGAGACATGACCTGGAGCGCTGAAAACCTCCACCGACAGAGGGAGACTCGCCAAGCCGGCTACTGGAGAGCCGATGACACAGAGAGCCATAGACACCAGATGGCAGAGCCGAGGTTCATAGCAGACTCCGCCGACACAAAATCAAGCGCTCCCTGCCTGATCGGCAAGGAACGACCAGCAAACCACGAAGAGAAGGGCTTGTTGGCATGACCACCAAGACAACAACCAGAGAACCGCACAGGAGAAGAAAAACCCTGATCAGCCCTAGCTGATCCAAGAATGGACCAAACAGCCACACCAAAGAGACGATTAGATTGAACCAAAGAGACGATGTACTTGTTTTGATTCCTAAGCTGTGGTATTAATAAACACCGCAGTTATTTTGACCACTTTGTCAGCTCCTCTCTTTACTTGAACCGAACCTCTGAAAATACCTAACCAATGCAGAGGAAAGGGTAATAGAAAACTATACGATCAATGAACTTAGATAGAGATAAATGAAGAACAGAGGTTTACTTCAGACGCTTTACCCAGATAACACACACACACACACACACACACACACACACACACACACACACACACACACACACACACGCGCGCGCGCGCGCGCACACACACACACACACACACACACACACACACACACACACACACACACACACACACACACACACACACACACACACACACACACACACACACACACACACGCAAGTGCTAGCATACATACAAAACAATTGGCCTCCAACAGCCTGCATAAGTACCAGGGCTGGGTTCAGATCCTCCAACAGCCTGTATATAAGTACCAGGGCTGGGTTCAGACCAACAGCCTGTATATAAGTACCAGGGCTGGGTTCAGATCCTCCAACAGCCTGTATATAAGTACCAGGGCTGGGTTCAGATCAACAGCCTGTATATAAGTACCAGGGCTGGGTTCAGATCAACAGCCTGTATATAAGTACCAGGGCTGGGTTCAGATCAACAGCCTGTATATAAGTACCAGGGCTGGGTTCAGATCAACAGCCTGTATATAAGTACCAGGGCTGGGTTCAGACCAACAGCCTGTATATAAGTACCAGGGCTGGGTTCAGACCAACAGCCTGTATATAAGTACCAGGGCTGTGTTCAGATCAACAGCCTGTATATAAGTACCAGGGCTGGGTTCAGACCAACAGCCTGTATATAAGTACCAGGGCTGGGTTCAGATCCTCCAACAGCCTGTATATAAGTACCAGGGCTGGGTTCAGATCAACAGCCTGTATATAAGTACCAGGGCTGGGTTCAGATCAACAGCCTGTATATAAGTACCAGGGCTGGGTTCAGATCAACAGCCTGTATATAAGTACCAGGGCTGGGTTCAGACCAACAGCCTGTGCAGGGCTGGGTTCAGACCAACAGCCTGTATATAAGTACCAGGGCTGGGTTCAGATCGCTTTTATATTCAGTCAAATCCATGTAGTAGATCTTCTTCCAAATAATTTAAATACCCAAAGAAAACACTTGGAATACAAAAACTGAGCTGATAACAAACTAATGTTCATTTAGCAAATCAGCAGGCAGCAAACCTCAGTGTGTTCATGTGTCTCTCTCCACTGATGTGTTCATCTCTCTCCACTCTCTGTTACCAACATGATGTGTTCATGTGTCTCTCTCTACTCTCTGTTACCAACATGATGTGTTCACGTGTCTCTCTCTCTGTTACCAACATGATGTTTCATGTGTCTCTCTCTCTGTTACCAACATGATGTGTTCATGTGTCTCTCTCCACTCTCTGTTACCAACAACATGATGTGTTCACGTGTCTCTCTCCACTCTCTGTTACCAAGATGATGTGTTCACGTGTCTCTCTCCACTCTCTGTTACCAACATGATGTGTTCATGTGTCTCTCTCTCTGTTACCAACATGATGTGTTCATGTGTCTCTCTCTATCTGTTACCAACATGATGTGTTCATGTGTCTCTCTCTCTGTTACCAACATGATGTGTTCATGTGTCTCTCTCCACTCTCTGTTACCAACATGATGTGTTCATGTGTCTCTCTCTCTGTTACCAACATGATGTGTTCATGTGTCTCTCTCTCTGTTACCAACATGATGTGTTCATGTGTCTCTCTCTGTTACCAACATGATGTGTTCATGTGTCTCTCTCTCTGTTACCAACATGATGTGTTCATGTGTCTCTCTCTCTGTTACCAACATGATGTGTTCATGTGTCTCTCTCTCTGTTACCAACATGATGTGTTCATGTGTCTCTCTCTGTTACCAACATGATGTGTTCATGTGTCTCTCTCTCTCTGTTACCAACATGATGTGTTCATGTGTCTCTCTCTCTGTTACCAACATGATGTGTTCACGTGTCTCTCTCCACTCTCTGTTACCAACATGATGTGTTCATGTGTCTCTCTCTCTGTTACCAACATGATGTGTTCATGTGTCTCTCTCTCTGTTACCAACATGATGTGTTCATGTGTCTCTCTCTGTTACCAACATGATGTGTTCATGTGTCTCTCTCTCTGTTACCAACATGATGTGTTCATGTGTCTCTCTCTGTTAACAACATGATGTGTTCATGTGTCTCTCTCTGTTACCAACATGATGTGTTCATGTGTCTCTCTCTGTTACCAACATGATGTGTTCATGTGTCTCTCTCTCTCTGTTACCAACATGATGTGTTCATGTGTCTCTCTCTCTCTGTTACCAACATGATGTGTTCATGTGTCTCTCTCTCTCTGTTACCAACATGATGTGTTCATGTGTCTCTCTCTGTTACCAACATGATGTGTTCATGTGTCTCTCTCTCTGTTACCAACATGATGTGTTCATGTGTCTCTCTCTCTGTTACCAACATGATGTGTTCATGTGTCTCTCTCTCTGTTACCAACATGATGTGTTCATGTGTCTCTCTCTCTGTTACCAACATGATGTGTTCATGTGTCTCTCTCCACTCCCTTGTGACCTCAGTGTCCTTCACCTGTTCTGTCGCCTGGATCTTTAAGAAACAAACACTGATGTAGATATTAGCTGTTTACTATGGCCTTTACTCATTGTCCTTGCATTCATTACTGTCAAGTGAATAACGTTGAAATATCCATAAACTAGTAGATTATATAATACAAGCATGGCATGGCAATATGATAACCCACATTCTTTTTGATTGATGTTCAACTTAAAAGAAAACAGTGCTTTACAGAGGAATGTAGTGGATTGTACTGATCTGTGGTATAAAGACTTGTTTGTTTCTATAAGAATTATTGGAACTCCTGTGACTTGTGGTGGTCTGTTCTGTTTTATGTCATCATAGAGAGAGAGAGAGAGAGAGAGAGAGAGAGAGAGAGAGAGAGAGAGAGAGAGAGAGAGAGAGAGAGAGAGAGAGAGAGAGAGAGAGAGAGAGAGAGAGAGAGAGAGAGAGAGAGAGATGTACTACCCACAACCGTGAAGCAATGTGAATCTACTCCCCCCCCCCCCCACCAATGTACAGTTTCTTCCCCTTCGGATGTATATATTTTTTATGATCTCTTTTTACTACACAGTTCTGTATATCTGTAAGTCTTGTATGTCATAAATGTCCTGATTAATTGAAAATGGGGGAACCCGATGTAAACAAGACGAAAGTCTTTTTCTGGTCTGCATCTTCTTAGCAGTTGTTTTGTATTGAGCCGTACTGTATTGTACCCATTCTGCAATCTGTTAATAAAGTTTTCAATCAATCATGTACAGTGATACAAGTATTAAATACACTAAGGTAATCCATACTGGCCAGTGATATAACTAATAAGAGTAGGTATGAGATATATACTATATAGAGTGGGTATGTAAACTGGAGTATATAGATATATTCATACAAATGTCGTTGTATACAGTGTTATTGTACATGGCTAGGTGGAGGTAGGTAGTCATGACTACATGGAAGGCAGTAGATAGGTATAGCTCTTATATTATCATAATACAAAAGAGGGTTTAAGATCACTGATAATACCTACAAACTACTAAACTACAAACTACTTACAAATCTTTTGCCTGCATCACTGTACCTTGTAGCCATTTTCACTGTTGAAATTCCCATTTAAAGATATTTTGAAAGGCTCTGGGGACCTCTAGTGGACACTCTGGAGTACAGCGACAACTACAGTTAATACAGACCATCTTCCTGTATGGACGGAATGTCACAGGTTCAAACTCAGGGACTGGTGGATTCATTGATTGATTGATCCATTTAAATGCTTTATTGATCAATAAAATACAAGTGGCCCCAAATACAAATAAGTCAAAAGGATGAAGACACAAAGCCTAATTTCCATGGTGTTTTTATGAAATGATGAATGAAACTGGACTTTGAAGACTTTGAAGAAGTGTTTATTTGTAGCACATTGCTACATCGTCATGCAGCGAACACACTAGGGCTGTCCCCGACTAAGGATTTGTATGGTCGACTATGATTGGCAAAAATTTGCCGTCAGTCGACTACTGGTCGACAAAAAAAAAAAAAAGTATAATAATCTTTATTTTTTTAATTTTTTTATTTTTTTATCCTAACCCACATAAATGTCATAATCATACTCCCTTATTCAATAACAATGCATTCTTGATTGGAAAACGACCTATAAGATTCCCTATATGGGAAAAGCAAGGCATACACTCATTAGGGGATGTTTTTAACAAACAGGGTTTTTGTAGTTATGAAGAAATACGCAAATTTTTTTATCTCACCAAGTCCACACATCTTTTTTACATACAATTACTGTTATGTTTGAAGTCTCACGGTGTTCCATTAGAGATACCAATTGAACACCACAGATACCACAAATTCTTCTATGAAAGAGAGACATCGAGAGGTTTTGTGAGGTTTGGTCCGTTCCCCGCCATGCGCTCCGTTCCTTTAAGGTACTATGTTGATTGATGCATTCCCCGCCACACGCTCCGTTCCTTTAAGGTGCCGTGTTGATTGGTGCATTCCCCGCCACACGCTTTTGGAGCAAGTATCGATCTCATCACGCAGCTGTCACAGTTTGTAATTAGCGCCCCTGAAGGCTTTATATACACAGACCTTCTTGCTATCGTTGTCGGGTCGTTCTGGAATACAACTGCTTTGCCTGCTTTTTTCCTGTTGCTGTTTCCTGGTCTATATTCTCTCCAGGACCATTCTGTGGAGAACTGTTTGGAGCTGCGCCTTGTTACCCGTTACGCGTTGCACATGGGTGAGTGGAACCAAACCCCTCTGGATAGCTTGGATTGTGTGTTATTGAAGAAACACAGAAGATATCATTTTGTTTGCTCTGGATAGTTCTGATGGTGTGTTATTGAAGAAACACTGAAGAGATCATTTTGTTTGCTCTGGATAATTCTGATTGTGTGTTATTGAAGAAGCACTGAAGATATAATTTTGTTTGCACTGGACTCAGCCGGATTGTGTGTTATAGAAGAAGCACTGAAGACTTCATTTTGTTTGCACTGACTCTGCTAATTGTGTGTTGGGGAAAACACTGATACCTCTCTCTTTCTCCGTTTCCCACCTCGAGGAAGAGCTGGGAGTATCTGCAGAGCCGCTACAACTTCACCTACCGATTCCCCACGGCTATCACCAAGAGGATTCTGCAGAGCCGCAGATGACTCTGCCGAAGACAGTCTCCCCATTTGTTTGTTAAATTGAACTTTACCCTTTCTTGACTCTGTAAATAAATACGCCCCCTTGTATTTGGCTAACGCTGAACTACCTGTCTGTGCCGTTGCGTTTGGGGTCGGTTTAAAACCATAACAGGTTTTGTTTCAGATTTTTATCATCAATTACTAACGTCCTCGTATGAAACCCTCCACCTAGACTCTGTCTGGAGGAGGGATATACCAGACCTGGAAAGTGACTTTGATTGGCAAGAAGCCTGGGCAAATGTCCGACTTACATCAAGGAACCCGGACCATCAACAAATCAATCTTAACTATATTCACAGGACATACTTTACTCCTATAAGACTGAACAGAATGGGTCTTAAACAAGACTCCAAATGCTCCTTATGTACAAATGGGGACGAGGGGACATTTATGCACATGTACTGGGACTGCCCACCAGTTAAGATATTCTGGAAAGAGGTGACCCAGCAATTATCAAATCTCTTAACTTGGAATATACCTGTACACCCCTCTGTATTACTGCTGAATGATGTTTTTGAGTGTGCAGTACATCCACAGCTAAAGAGATTGGTTTTATCGGGTATCACAGTGGCTAAAAAGCTGATAGCATCATGATGGTTCGAACCGGAAAGAAATTGCCGAAAGGTCTGGATTATTACATATCTCGATGTGATTTATCAAGAAATATCTACAGCAAGAATTCTGGGTCTCAATGAATCCAAAATGACAATGTGGTTAGAAGGGGTGGAGAGAATAAAAGCTAGCATATAATGGTAGTGTCTGGTTAGGAGCGAGGGATAATGGATGGATTATCCAATCCGGGGGGTCCGGGAGGGGGGGGGTACGAGCTAGAGCATATGTGTGTAGGGTATTAGATAGCAGGTATTGGGGGTATATCCTGTATAAGACATTTAACTAAATGGTGATTTTATTGGATGTGCACTGTTAATAATGCTTGTATATCTTATCGTGTGTTGTCATGTTTGTTTATACGTTTGTTTAAAAAATAATAAAAAAATAAAATACAAAAAAAATAATCTTTATTTTTTTAATTTTTTTTTAATTTTAATTTTTTGTATCATTCCATTTGGGCTGTGGGGGGTGCTTAATGTCTGAAGGAGTCGACTGAAGGCTTCTTGTCCTCTGCAAAAGCATGCAATTGGTCCACTGATGGATACATCTTGATATTTGCCTAGTCTAGTGTGTTCATTAGATGGGTGAAATCCTCTTTCAGTGCCTCTGTGCCTGTTTTCATAGGCAGTTAGCCTCTGGTATGCGTGCCATTAGCGTTAGCCACGCTTCTAGGCCTCTTTTCTTTTGGAAATAATGATAAAGAAATATATATATATATATATTTATTTTTTTATATATTCGACTAAGAGGTTGGCCAGTCGACTACGGCTCCTTTCGACCGATTAGGCGACTAATCAACTAATAGGGGTCAGCCCTAGAACACACACATGCTAGATCGATGTCAAGTCAAATGTAGGTGGAGGATGAATTTCATTTTGTTTTTCAATACCCCTTGTAGACCGACTTGAGGATGGTTTTATTGGAGAAAGTTCAATTCATAAATCCGGATTTGTTTTTGCAGTCTGAGAGTTGTATGTTGAGTTGGTTTTTTGAGGAGGATATTTTCAGTTTTGCGGGATTTTTGGAGAAAGCATGGCATTAAGACAAAACACATTCTATCCTCTATCATTTGATATGAATTCCTCTTTGTTCTTTGAAGTACATTGTTTACAGCTTGTTATTATGTTTTATTTTGTTTTCTTTTTTGCGGCCATCTTGATCACTTACTGTTTATGTGTCTTGTAAGCCCATATGGGCTGGGCATACATCTGAATGTAAGACACAAAAATAAAAAAAGATCAATCAATGTATAGCCCAAAATCACAACAAGTTGCCTCGATGGGCTTCACAGATCCACAATATATATAAAAAAAACATAAAATCCACAATTTTACAACATCCCCAGACTCTACCCAATGAAGATACGGAACAACTCTCTGTAACCTAGCAATAAGAAAAAAACTCAGATGGGCTTCAAAGGGTGTCGGTGATATAGTGTTGCTGCCTATGGATGATAGATGGATGGAGAATAGAACAATAATTTGTATAATTTGTCTTAAATACTAAGTATTTAAGACAAATAAAGTTGAAAGAATAATAGAAATAAGAACACTAAAGCACAGGAATACAAGCCCTGATGAGGAATCTGATCAATCCTGGGGGTCCTTTTTGACTCTGAGCTGAAACTCGACAAACAAGTGCGAGCAGTGGCTCAGTCCTGCTTCTTCCAGCTGCGCACCATCGCTAAAATAAAAACATTCCTCTCCCCCAGCGACCTTCAGAGGGTCATCCTCACTCTGATATTTTCAAGACTGGACTACTGCAACGCCCTCTATTCTGGTGTGACAGATACAAACATATTGATTGATTGATTGAAAACTTTATTAACAGATTGGAGAATGGGTACAAAACAGTTTATTTAATACTTAGGAGAGAGATCAGCTCAGCTAGTTATTATATGTGAATACTTAGGAGAGAGATCAACCCCCTCCAATGTACAGTAAATTACCAAGTATGGTTTTGTCAATATTCCAATGTACAGTTTTGCTTGTACAGTGTCCCCCAGTGGCGGCTCTACCACTAGGGGCGCTCGGGCGCCGCCCCCCCTCAGCTCCTACCCTGGTTATATGAGAGAACAAGAAAAATAAGTTTTTAGTTTTTTGTTTTAAAGCCCTATAAATAATATAAACATGTTTAAAATTAATAATATTTACTCATTTTAAGTATGTTTGTGTTTCCAATGCACAATATAACGTTATTATATTAAAAAAGAAATACTCGTTTTCTTGAACATGAAGTGACGTTTTTTTTTATTTTTTCGTATTTCTCGCCCGGGCTAGAAGCGATAGCGCTCTGAGTGCGCGTCACAGTTTGATCGCTGTCTCCGTCACAGCCAATCAGTGCATACGGCGTTGTGCGTTGAAATATGACTATTATGTTGGAATCCGAGCGCGATTTGAAGCGGTCTAGGCTGCAGCGTGAACTTCCGTGAAGAATTTCCATAGCCGCATTTCGCGGAGACGCTCTCTGATTGGCCGACGCCAGTATTTTTTTCCATGGCAGAATTTCACAGAGACGATCTCTGATTGGCCGAATCCAATTTCTAATGTTCCAATTCTAGCTTCTAGCTTGGTTCCTAGGTTGGTCCTAGGTTGGTCGGTGGAGATAGTTGTGTTGTTGTGAGATGCATGCAGCTGTTTGTCTTAGACGAGCGTGCCGCCTGTGACTGCAAGTTCTTTAGACTGTTAAGCTTAGGCACTCTTTCAAAGTTGGTTAAGGTTAGAGTTTGTCTTAGAACATGGCGATAGAACGCCAGGTAGTTTGCAGTCTGTTCGAGCGGAAATGGACAAAGGAATGTACTTGTTGAGTGTTGTGCTAACGAGCTCAGCTAACACTTGGCTAACAAGCTATATGGCGGATTATACACGTTTATCAAGCTCTCCTGCCCTGGACGTTTCAACTAAACAGTGAGTCTCTCTCTCTCTCTCTCTCTCTCTCTCTCTCTCTCTCTCTCTCTCTCTCTCTCTCTCTCTCTCTCTCTCTCTCTCTCTCTCTCTCTCTGTGCTTAACGTTAACGTTTGTAAATAGTTTTTTTAGGAGCAGTACTACTGCTGGCCATTCATGAAGCGAGACATTGCTGATTGTTTATTTATTTTATAACACAAGACTATGACTACCAACTGCCTAGCCAGCCGTGTATCAATCTTGGATGCAATAATAACGTTACTTACCACACTGACTATGTCGATGGCTCATTGATTTAACTACTGCAGCTCTCTCGGATTGAAAATACGTGGATTATGGCTTGTTCAATATCGTCTATGTTTGAATGAATGAATGAATGAGAACTTTATTAACAGATTGCAGAATGGGTACAATACAGTACGGCTCAATACACACAATTGTTAAGGGGATGCAGACCAGAGAAAGACGTTTGTCTTGTTTACATCAGGGTCCCAGATTTTCGATTCATATCGATAGTTTAATAGCTAGCCTTGGCTCGTTTAACAATATGCAAAATATGTGTACAGCCCTGTACTCATACTGAAGTTATTCTTGGTATATAATAGGTCTGATTGTGTAACGAATCGATTCCACGTTGCGCTGTGTGTGAGAGAGAGAAGGAGAGAGGGAGAGATCTGCCTGTGTTTGTAGACGGGCGAGTTTTGTTTCTAACTTTTCTATTTATATATTGTGTTTCAAGTTGTGAATTAGAGTCTAGACTATACTTTATTTGACTGGTTGTGTGTTGTTGTAGTAACAGCTGAGCGACTCGTTCATAAGAGCCGATTCATTGCCGTGAGCGTGAGTCGAATCGCTCACGTCTTGCCATGAGTGTTGCGTGGTACTGTACTGTACATGTTTGCATTTTGCAAAACGTTTGGTATAGCGCCCCTAGTGGCGAAGTACCCAGCGGCCGCCACTGGTGTCCCCCCCCACCCACCCAACCCCACCCCGCCTACCCAACCTCCTCCAATGTACAGTTTCTACGTCAAATGTATATACTCTCTTTTCTGGACTCTTTTTGTATCACAAACAGTACTGTATTTGCAAATCTGGTATGTCATAAATGTATAGATGTAGCAGTACTGTCTATCTGTATGTCGTGTGTGTCATATATGTTATGATGAATTGAACATGGGGGACCCTGATGTAAACAAGACGAAAGTCTTTCTCTGGTCTGCATCCCCTTAACAATTGTATGTATTGACCTGTACTGTACTGTACCCATTCTGCAATCTGTTAATAAAGTTTTCAATCAATCAATCAATCAATTCAGCTAGTTATTACTAAGTATTCACATAGGAGAGAGATCAGTTCAGCTTCTCTCATGTGAATACTTAGTAATAACTAGCTGAACTGATCTCTCCTAAGTATTCACATAGTAATAACTAGCTGAACTGATCTCTCTCCTAAGTATTCACATAGTAATAACTAGCTGAACTGATCTCTCCTATGTGAATACTTAGTAATAACTAGCTGAATGAATGAATGAATGAATGAATGAATGAATGAAAACTTTATTTAACAGATTGCACAATGGGTACAATACAGTACAGCTCAATACACACAATTGTTAAGGGGATGCAGACCTGAGAAAGACGTTTGTCTTGTTTCCATCAGGGTCCCCCATTTTCAATTCATATAGACATTTATGACATACACAACATACATGACATTTATGGCATAGGGACATATAGGTATTTAGTACTGATACATTTGTGACATAAACGGTATTCAAATATACAGTACTGTTACCCCTAGATCCTGACAGAGTATATACATATGATGGGGAGGGAGGGGACTGTACATTAGGAGGGGGTGGGTGGGTGGGAGAGAGATATACATACGGCGGGGAGAGAATATATACATGCAGTGGGGAGGAGACTGTCTATTAGGAGGTGGTGGGGGTTTTGGGCATTTACGGTGGCCAGTTTAGAATTGCAGCCTTCCGTAGGTGCTCTTTAAGAGCGGTTTTGAATGTGGGTAGGGATTCACATTCCTTTACAGCTTTGGGTAGGGCATTCCACATTGATGTGGCATAATTGCTAAACGTATTTAGTCCCTTGTTTGAGCCGAATCTGGGTTTAACATGATTTGTTGAGCTTCCTCTGGTGTAGTGGTTGTGGTATTCACTGACCTTTGGGAAGTATTTTGACATGTACATGGGTACATGTCAAAATGTACCCATGAGCTGATCTCTCTCCTATGTTTGATTGATTGATTGAAAACTTTATTAACAGATTGCAGAATGGGTACAATACAGTACAGCTCAATACACACAATTGTTAAGGGGATGCAGACCAGAGAAAGACTTTCATCTTGTTTACATCAGGGTCCCCCATTTTCAATTCATCAGGACATGTCATATGTGAATACTTCAGCTCAGGTAGTTATTTATTACTATGTTACACCTTATAATAATAATAATTATTATTATTATTATTATTATTATTATTATTATTATTATTATTATTATTATTATTATTATTATTATTATTATTATTATTATTATTATTATTATTATTATTATTATTATTATTATTATTATTATTATTATTATTATTATTATTATTATTATTATTATTATTATTATTATTATTATTATTATTATTATTATTATTATTATTATTATTATTATGAGAGATCAGATCTAAATGTTCCCAGACAGAAATCTCCTCTTTCTTGTTGCTTCCATGACAAACAAAGAAGCGGGAACTGATAGCAAACACACGTGACGTCATAGGAGACTATTGTGTTTCGTCGCGCGCTTTATTTCCTGATCAGTCACGTGGTACGGCGCGCGAGCCTATCAACGTGATCATCTACGTCATCAACACGAGACTCAATACACTCCACGTGATCTCCCTGATGCGTGATTACGAAACCTAGCCGCATTTCTCGGAGACGCTCTCTGATTGGCCGACGCCTGTTTCTACACTGGTTAAGCTTAGGCACTCTTCGAAGTTGGTTATGGTTAGAGTTTGTCTTAGAGCATGACGATAGAACGCCAGGTAGTTTGCAGGCTGTTTGACGTGGAAATGGGAAAAGACACAGCTCGTCACGGATTGGGCAAACATGTCAGTGGCCAATCAGAGAGCGTCTCCGAGAAATGCGGCTATGTTTCGTAATCACGCCTCCCTGATGACTCGACACACGCTTTGTGTTTTTACTGTGTGAGGTCTCTCTCTGCAGAACTCGACCGGACCAAGAAAGACTTTCTACTAAAACATCTGATCCAAACCTTCTTCTTGTGGAAACAGATCACACTGTGGAGGACACCACAACATCTGTAAGTACATTATATTCACATTGTTCTCCTCTTATCGCTCCTTCCTGCAAGCAGCGCCACTCGAAAGGAGCCTCGACGTTGTTTTGATTGATTGATTGAAACGTTTATTAACAGATTGCAGAATGGGTACAGTACAGTACAGCTCAATACATACATACAATTGTTAAGGGGATGCAGACCAGAGAAAGATTTTCGTCTTGTTTACATCAGGGTCCCCCATTTTCAATTCATCATAAGACACACACGACATACAGATAGACAGTACTGTTACATCTTTACATTTATGACATACCAGATTTGCAAATACAGTACTGTTTGTGATACAAAAAAAATCCAGAAAAAGAGTGTCCATTTGCCATAGAAACTGTACATTGGAGTTGGGGGGGGGGGGGGGGGACACTGTACACTGTACATTGGAATACTGACATACATTTGACATAGAAACTGTACATTGGAGGAGGTTGGGTAGGTGGGGTTGGGTGGGGCTGTACATTGGAGGTGGGGGGGGGGGGGGGGGTAGGGGGGGGGGCACTGTACATTGGAATACTGACAAGGCCATACTTGGTCTTTACTGTACAACTGGGTTAGGACATTTGTAGGGGCCAGTTTCGAATTGCAGTCTCCCGTAGGTGTTCTTTGAGAGTGTTTTTGAAAGTGGGTAGTGATTTACATTCCTTTACAGCTTTGGGTAGGGCGTTCCACATTGATGTGGCATAATTGCGAAACGTGTTTAGTCCCTTGTTTGAGCCGAATCTGGGTTTTACATGATTTGTGGAGTTCCCTCTGGTGTTGTGATCGTGGTATTCACTGACCTTTGGGAAGTATTTTGACATGTACATGGGTACCTTGGTCGTGTAGTGTATCTTGTAGACCAGGCCCATTGCAAGTTGCTGTACTCTGTCGTCTACTCTAAGCCATCCTAGGTTGGCAAAGTGGGCAGGGGTGAGGTGGGTTCTAGGAGTCAGGTCAAGCAGTAGTCTGACTAGTTTGTTTTGAGATGTTTGTAATTTGGTTTTTGGTGCCTTTGAGGTGCTTTGGTACCATGAGGTGCAAGCATAGTCGTAGTACCCTTGAATGAGTGCTCCTGCCAGAGTCTTCAGGGTATTATTCTTGTTTACCAGAGAGGAGATCCGGTACAAGAATCGAGTTTGTTGGTTGACCTTTTTTATTACATTGGATGCCATTTTGTCACAGGAAATATTAGCCTCTAGGATGGAACCCAGGTAGTTAATTTCATCTTTCCTTGTGACAATATTGTCACCCACTGTAACTGAGAAGCCGTCGGTCTTGCTGAGTTTGTTATTTGAACCGAAGAGAATGGACTCTGTTTTGCCCATGTGTAATGATAGTTTTGTTGTCGGCGAGCCATATGCAGATTTCGCCTAGTTCCGAGCTGAGGGTTTTTTCAACCTGTAACTTGTTCTTGTCAGAGACCAGCAGGGCTGAGTCGTCCGCAAACAGGAACAAGTTGCAGTCACAAGCTGACGACATGTCATTTGCATAAATTAGGAACAGTTCAATCCAGCTTCATTGTAAAACATGCCAAATGTTTTGTTTTCATGTGTAGTACTTAACCATCTCCGTGGTCAACTAACTGCTAGCATCTGCAGCGACGTGATTCTCTTCACAATAAAATATTACATTTCTCCTGATACCGGAAGCTACCCCTGATTGATGAATGAATGAACATTTTATTTAACAGATTGCAGAATGGGTACAATACAGTACGGCTCAATACACACAATTGTTAAGGTGATGCAGACCAGAGAAAGACTTTCGTTTTGTTTACATCAGGGTCCCCCATTTTCAATTCATAATAACATATGATAAACATGATACAGATAGACAATACCTACTGCTACATCTATACATTTATGACATACCAGATTTACAAATACAGTACTGTTTGTGATACAAAAAGAGTTACAAAAAAGCATTTGACGTAGAAACTGTAACTACATTGGAGGTGGGGTGGGGTAACTGTACATTGGATTATCGAAGAAACCTTACTTGGTCCCTGGGTTAGGACATTTATTGTACATTGGAGGTGGGGGGGGGGGGGTTACACTAATGGCCATTTTTTGTTTCGTTTTCAGGGTCAGTTTAGCTTTTCAGAACGCAACGTAATGGCAGGCAAGTTAGACATTGTTTTTGCCTCCTGAGCACAGTGATATATATGTATATGTAGTACAATGCCAAAGCAGTAGGTGGTAGGGATGGGAATTGATAGGATTTTATCGATACGATTCCATTATCGATTCTGCTTATCGATACGATTCTTTATCGATTCCCTTATCGATTCCTGATCAATTGTGTTGGTGGGAAAAAAAGAGTACATACAGGTTTATTATTGTAACTTACTTTTATTTCTTAAATAATCTATAAAAAAACAGGTAATAACATTTGAACATGTTAAATTACAGTGCTCCTTTTTTAAAAGGGTATAACATGGAACCAAAATAAAACACTTACTTTTATTTCTTAATCTCTGAACAGAACATAAGCATATACAGTAAACCATTTTAAATAACATAAGAACAAAACAAAAAAATAGGTAATAACATTTGAACATGTTAAATCACACAGTGGCAGTGCTCCTTTTTTTTTAAAGGGTATAAGATGGAACCAAAAATAAAACTGGCAAATAAAATTAACAATTCTTCTGCAAAGAAATAAGCATGTCTGCTTTCTCTGGGAGGATTCTTGATCTTTCTGGGCTAATGGTGTCTCCAGCCGTGGAGAACACCCTCTCAGACGGGGTGGAAGACGCCTGAACACATCTAGGTTTGGGCCAGATTTGACAGCAGGGGCAGAGTGTCTCTCTTTTGCCACCACCAGAGAGCAGCGTCACCTGATATGGGGATGGAAGGCAGGCATTTGTACAGCTGGACTTCTTGATCCACTCTCTCTGTGATGGACAGGGTGTGCTGTTGTACTGTTGTCTGCAGCTCTCTGTCCTCCTCTGCAAACAGTTCCGCCAAGGCTGTCAAGTCAAGTCAAGAGTTTTAATTGTCACGGCATACAAGTATACAATGAAATGCGGGTGGTCTTGCCCGCAACGATGTGCAATACAGTCAGGGACCGAAACTAAAGCCCGCCGCCCGCCAGGGGCGGGCTGTTTTTACCTTTGGCGCATGACACTTAGAGGGCTGCCCGCCGTGTGGCGTGTAGACGTGTAGTTCATAACTTCATAACGATACTCTTGAGTACAGATTATAGCCGCTCGTCTTTTTTTTCTCCGCCGCAAGATCGTTAAAAAACTACAAGTCCCACATCGCACTAGGTCCAATCACAGTAGAGTGACGTGACTGGTTTCATGAGAAAAAAAGCAAATGACCAATCGGAAGCTATCTGGCTTGTTTACTTCATCTGCTCTAGTCTATATCGGACCTCCAAGAGCTAACGTTACTGTTTAAACAATGACCCAGTCAACTATTCACTTTTAGTTTAATACATGACGAGGCATTGTCTAACGGTATCTAGCTGGCTAGCTACTGATAGCTGCTGATATCAACAAATGCTCCAGCAATAGTCTACTCGAGTGCATAATACCTCCGGTCCCTCGTTAGCTAGCTTAGCTAGCTCACGTTGATCCATATGTCCCAGTAAACTAAATTGTCTTAACGTTATCTACCGGGCTAGCAGTAGCTACAGATAGCTCCTGATATCAATGTCTTATAACATTGATTGAATGCATATTCTAGCTGAGGGCATGTTGAATGTGATTTGACAAAAGAACGGTAACGTTATAAATAGGTCCAGCTGCATCGCCGGAGAATCCTTGCATGCTGAATGTAGGGTCTAGCTGAATATAGGGTCTAGCTGCAGGGCCGGAGAATCCTTGCTGGAGCTGGAGACTACTCAAGTATACACACAGACAGTGGAGCTGTTTGCAGATAGCAAGCATTTTGACTTATTGCGTGGTGGCGATGTCTCGCAGATAATACAACTACAAGTATGATTATATAATATATATTTTATTTAAATTTTTTTTTAATATAAAATATATATATATATTTTTGTAATCAAAAAAAATTTGGCAGGTAAGAAATATGCTTGGCGGGTAGACTCTTCCCATCTACCCGCCACTGGCCGGTGAGTCAAAAAGTAAATTTCGCTCCCTGAATACAGTGTTACAACATATAATAGAATCCAATAAAAAACAACATTGTGCAATAAACAGGTAACGGGTAACATGGTGTGACATCTCGGTATCTGTACATAGTTATTTACAGAGCATATATAGGACATGCTAGGTAGCTTTGGTAGTGCAATACACTAGGGCTGGGCGATAAACGATAAATATCGCGATATATTTTAATAATCGATATCGAATATCGAAATAAAAAAAAAATCGAAAAATCGTTTTTTTTTTTTTTTTTTTTTTTTTTTTCTTCCTGCAACAGGGCAGTTTTAAAACCAGAGACAGTGGACAGACTTGTCTTTCTTGCCTGCAACTTAAAGTAATGGCTTTGCTTGTCCAAATGACAATACTGACCAAATTCAGATTTCTTTTTCTCTTGTCCATTTATTTTGTTTGCTTTCTAATTTAAAATACATTTTGAAACCGTCTGTACACAGTAGGCTATGTGTGCTACCAGAACTAGACTCCAGTCACGAGTCACAGTGCACAAAAAAAGTGCACCAAAAAAGCGCCAAAAGATGGAAAATAAACTAGCAGAGCCAGAACTGTTCAACTCCTCTGGAGCCACAGCCAGCAGAGAAGCCGGTTTACTTTAGCTTTTAAACCAGCTGCAGCCTGAGAACTGGAGTGTGAGGGGATGTAACACTAAAGATGGCGGCAATGACAAAGAATTGCTGCAAAATAAACATACATCTGTTGTTAAAAAAAAAAAAAAAAAAAAACTTTTTTTATATACTTATAACAATTCGATAATTATCAATATCGAGAAATAAAATAAAATTATCATATCGTTATCGTGATATGATTTTTTTCCATATCGCCCAGCCCTACAATACACTGTTCCTGTTATTCTAATTTAAAGTGGCCTTTCCTTTTGGCCATAAGTGTGCGGCATGTTTATTCCATTATAACCGAAATCTGTGATATGATATCTCTGAATTCTGATGGGCTGTCAATTACAGAAAGGTGTTTATTCTCGAGATGCCAACGTTTGCTAACGCTAGCCATAGTCTATCCTACATGTCTGATCAATACATAGAACTATCCTACATGTCTGTGATCAGTACATAGAACTATCCTACATGTCTTATCAATACATAGAACTATCCTACATGTCTGATCACCAGTACATAGAACTATCCTACATGTCTGTGATCAATACATAGAACTATCCTACATGTCTGTGATCAATACATAGAACTGCTGTAAATTAGCCTGTCGTTTTTTTTGGCAAATAATCCACTGCGTCCACCATGATGAATTTGTTTTGTGCATCTTTGTGTCAACGTCTAGAGAAAACCCTAATGGATTGTCCAGACGTCCACACGCTTCCCATCACCCGTGGCAACAAGGATGGTCTGCTGGACATAGACGAGCTTGCCAGAGGTGATCATTTTACCACTTCATTTACATTCTTTACATTCTTTAAAGTAATTTTGTTCTTAATTTCTATCATTCCTAAACACCTCATGGATGTCAATCAATCTACATTTTATTACGGACTCAGGGTCCGTATAAAAGACAGGACAATACATAGAATAAATTACATATAAAAGCACCATACAATTTTTTTTTTAAAGATAAGAAATTACAGATTAATGTCTTATATAAAGACGACTGTCTGTGTTTCCACTGCTGTGTTTGAAGTACAAAACCAAAATGATCTCATTTAGAGTAATTTACCCAGCAAATACATTTCTACATAATATTTCTTAAGACCGCGGCTGGGTGGCGCAGCGGACATTGCGCTCGTCACTAACGCAAGAGACACCGGGTTCGACTCCGGCTGTCTGCGTTGCCTCCGGCTTGGGCCAGCCGTCATACTGACTCAATTGGCAGAGTCAGCGGGTGGAAGTTGATGGGTGGTAATCTGGACGTTGTGGACAGCGACTCCTACAGGTCGGTTGGGGCGCCTGCACAGCAGAGACAGGAAATGGCGGGGGTAGTGTGAGCCTCCCACACGTTACACCTCGCCAAAGAGTCCGCGCTGGCAGGTGAAAAGATGTGACAGGCTGCCTCCTCGTGTATTGGAGTGTAGTCTTTTACCAACAAACTTGCATTTTTCCGCGATCTGATTGGCCACTGATGTTTTTGGTCATGTGACATCTGCGCCAATCGTGTGACGCCTGTTTCTATCACTGGTTAAGTTTAGGCACTCTTTCGAAGTTGGTTAAGGTTAGAGTTTGTCTTAGAGCAGGGCGATAGAACACCAGCCCTGATTCCAAACTCTAACCGTAACCAACTTCGAAAGAGTCGCCTAAGCTTAACCAGTGATAGAACTAGGCGTTAGGTAGTTTGCAGGCTGTTAGAGGTGGAAATAGGCGCAGAAACAGGCGTCACACGATTGGTGCAGATGTCACATGACCAGAAACGTCAATGGCCAATCAGATCGCAGAAAAATGCAAGTTTGTTGGTAAAAAACTAGACGCGGAGGGGACACGTGATGCAAGGCTTCTATCCTCCCTACAACCGCCCAGTGGGGGGCATATGCGAGCAACGTTCAAGACGGGAGGGGAGAATTGGCACAATGAAATTAGGATGGGAGAAAAATAGAAAAAAGGAGAAAAAGTGGATACAAAAAAAAAATTCTTAAGACCGCTTGGGATGGAAGTCCTGCAGCCACAAACATCTTACTTGTACTACACCATGTAGCCCTCTAAGTAATATTATCATGACATCCTTATGAGCTACTTTTTTTTTGCAGTATAGAGTGGTGTACAATATTCTCTGAACAGATAAATCTTCACTACATCTGTACACATACTGTACTAAACTTACTGAGATAATATAGATTCAGTATTTTCCCCAACATATAGTATTTTCCTCAACATAGATATAGTATTTTCCCCAACATAAAATCAGTATTTCCCCAACATAGATATAGTATTTTCCTCAACATAGATTTTTGCTGGCTTGTTGCAGTGTTCTTGCTTGATGCAGACATTGGCTGTATATCTTTTTACTGTCCAGAGTCGTCGGAGGAGGATGAGGAAGAAGACGATGAGAGCGAGGAAGACTGGAGCTCACATAGTGGACTTGCAGCAGAGGAAGATAATGGAGGAGGTGGTGAAAACTCAGAAGATGACAGGGGTAAAGAAGAGGAAGATGAGGCAGAAAGTGAAAAAGAGGAAGGTGAGAATGACGTGGGATGGGAAAACATAGTCTAAATTAAATACAAGAATTAGAATTTCTTGGATAGTTAATCGAGCTTTCAAATATTTAGTTTCAAAAGTGTGGCACTATGACTTTTAATTGGAATGCTATGGATTTGCACAAAGTTACTTATCATGTACCGTAGAAGACAGAGTGTATTACAATGGCAGCATGTCTAACTGCAAAGGGCTAGATTGTGGCTTGCCACAGGGCAGCTGTCTTGGACCACTCCTGTATTCCATATCAGGGCTTGAAATAAAAAAATTTACTTGGTAGCACTGGTGCTCCCAACTTCAAAAAGTTGGGAGCACCAGCAACATTTTTGGAGCACCCACCAAAATGTAAGGAGCACCAACAATATATATATTTTTATTGATAAAAAAAAAAACGACAATATAACAGTACTGTAATGCAGTAAAACAGTGAAAGTAGCCTTAAACTATAGTATAGTGTAGACCTAGTAGTGTAGCCTATAGTGTAGACTAGGCATGTGCCGGTATGACATTTTGAGGGTACGATAACCTTGGGCAAAAATACGACGGTTTCACGGTATTCTGTACATAAAAAAATCCCCCATTGAACAACTTATTACAGTGCACAATAAGCTTTTCTGTAAGTGTCATTTATGAATGTGTGAAGACTGTCTGTATTACACACAGAGGGAACTGTCTGACCACTTTCAAACTAAGTACAGAATATAAAATACTTCCAAATAAACTTTCATGATTATGAATATGTAGGCTACATGTCAAAAGGGCATTTTGCTAATGTAATCTCCTCGCAAAGATGTATGTTATAGCCTAGTACTATTCTTACTGGATTAAACTTTGGATTCATCTTTTGTGGTGGCTCAACATAATTCACACACGGAACTATGTGTTGATGATAAGGGTTCCGCACGGACCATATTGTTTGTTACATTGCTGTCTGCAAACTAGCTCAAACTGTTGACGTTGAGTTGATGTTAGCTGCTAGCAGGCTACCCGAATCTACAAAAGCCAGGCAGCCAACCGTACAAAATACAGTCTGAGCCAATCACATCGATTTGTACAGTTAGTTAGCTCCATGCATTAAAGCGTTCCGTCTCCAGACCGATTTCAGTAAATTTGATTTTGAGTTCCGTAAATTTGATTTGGAGTCTGACGGAATTGGCTACCTGGTATAATATGATTTGTAGATGCATACAGATTGAAACAAAATTTAGCCAATCAGAGGCGTCAAATATCATGAAAAAGGGATTTTTTTTCTATCGCGGCAGGGCCGCACCAAGCAGTCATTTGTGAGCTGCGGGGCAATAATGGCAGGACGCAGCGACTCAAGAGACAGGATTACACTAATAATTCGTCGTCGGAAATGTATAATAATCGCAGACAGTGTTGGATCTAAATACATGGATTTATGGACACATTTATGCCCGGGCCACAAAGCTTATTGAATGGTTAGTGGAGGCGCGACGGCTCTACCTGAGCCCGTCAACCTGTTATATGAAAATGTAATTGTGCTGCCTGTCACTGTCAGACCCTGATACGGGTTGTCTTTTCCTTTTTAGCTAACGCTCCATAAATATACAGTAGAGGTTAAAATAAGAATGACTTTGCCTGAAAAAAAAAATTCAGTTTTGACGGAGATGACTCATCCCCGCGGGAATAGACTTTACCATAAATCATAGGGTGACGCTACATTCTCTTTAAACATATAAATGTTACAGGACAAAAGTAATAGATTTAATCACTTGTATTCTTTTAAACTTGGTCTGACCGACCTTCAGCATACATAGACCATGAACAGGCAGTAGATCCATTAGTAGAAACGCATGTCAGAAAACACGAGTGCTCCTATTGTCCTAAATGTTACAGGACAGTTTTAAAATGCTATTGCAGGGCTGTACAGTGCGACTGTGATTGTGCACGCAGTCGCAGCTTGTAGATGCCAGTCTGATTAGCTACTAGGCTAAAAATGAAGAAAACCACCAGTAACGTTAGTATTGCATCATATTTTCGACGTGTTGGACCTAGTGAGCCGTCTAATGAAAATGTGACAGAGAACAGTGAGCCAGCAGTGGCAGTAGCCACCATTACAGGTATGGCTAATGTCATTAGCGACAGCAACATGACTAGCTCTAGTATCGTTAGCACTGAGTCTGCAGACGCCGACGTTACTAGCGAAGAAGATGAAGATGGCGAGATAGCTGCACCCGCCACCACTGTCGCAACTAAAAAGGTCCACAAGTTCAGGTCGGATTGGCTCAAACTATTCCCCTGGCTAGTATTTGAGAATGACCTTATGTTTTGTAAATACTGCAAGGGACAGAAGCAGGCGGGGAAAACTGCGTTTGTAACGGGAAATCCCAACTTTAAAAAAGATGGCTTAACTAAACACAGTATGTCCCATTGGCACACAGCCTGCAGAGACAGCTACATGATGCAAACCAATACATCGTCGTCTACGGTGACAGCAGCCTTAGGTAGGCAAGTTCTTATTTCCGAGGCGGATCAACGGAGGCAGCTTAAAATAAAAATGAATATCGCCTACTTCATCACCAAGGAAGAGGAGCCGTTCGTGAAGTTTGGGCCACTCATTACTCTTCACAAGAAGAACAGCGTTGATATAAATCCAACCTACGACAAACATGTCAGGTAATATTTTTCCAATAATAGTAATGATGCAAGCCATTCTGAAGGTGTGTTCACACCGAAACGTCATGATATGATTTCAGGCTGCCAATAAATTTGGAAAAACCTGGAGTGCGTCCCTTGACATTGTTTCCCTATTTTTATGTATGATATCAGAGGTTACAGCACCCAGTGTCAAGTCTAGTGAGGTGAGCGCGTTCTACTACCTTTTTCCAATAATAGTAATACCTTGCATTTAAATTATTTTAGTTTTTTCTAAATGCTACCCAAAACAATGTAATGGCATCTTAGGATGCGAGTGTACCATGATTAGTAATGTAATTGCATGTGATGTGTCATCATGTTATGTGACTATAATATGTACATCATACCATAGTAGGCTTCTCAATTCTTATAAAAAAAATAAACATTAATTGGCATAGATTTCTATAAACGGCCCAACACATTGATCACTTTAGGCACACACTGAAACCAGTAACATCACAAATATGAAGCAGGTAATTGCCCATAAAAATAATAAACCTTTCATGGGGTTATTTACAATAATAATAATTCATTTAATTTCTAAAGCACTTTTCATTGTGAAACAAATGTATAGTTTCTTGTACTCCTGATTAATGCAATGGTGTGTGTTGTGATGATCTCATTCAAGGAGCACTACAAGCGCGCACACACACACACACACATTGTTGTGTTTGTTCTATTAGTGATTTACACACTCAGTTGGTTCATTATAAAAGATGTAGAGGCAGAAACCGACTTGGTGGATTTATATATTATTATATATATATTATATTATATATATTAGAACCATGCACTGAACCATTTATATATATATATATATATATATATATATATATATATATATATATATATATATATATATATTAGAACCATGCACTGAACCATTTATGTTTGAACACTAGGGGGCTCACCACCCAATATCTATAAGTATCCTAGGTGATTACTATGATCCTATGCACCTGCAGAGGATTTACCTTCAAACACTGTTTCACTGTTGGAACTGACCACGGAGCAATTGACGACTGTTCTGTTTAACCCTTCATTCACTATCATTTACCTTTGGACAACAATAAACCCTGTAAACTGAACCGGCGGCAACTTTGGACATTCAATTCATTCAACACCACAACTTTGGTAAGGCACATTAGCGGGTGCATTGTGGACGACTGTCAGCACACCCAGGAATGACAGTCGGCCACTACAAAGTTTGAAGGTGTCCTCACGACAGAAGGACGCGAGTACAAAGTTTGAAGGTCTCCTCATGAAAGAAGGACGCAAGTAAAAAGTTTGAAGTTACCCTCACTATAGAAGGACATGGGAGTATAAGGTTGGACAACCTCCCTCACAAAAGGAAACCAGAGGTAAGAAGATTCATAAATAATACTTTTGTTGATGAAGACCCGAATAACGGATTTTGAAGGACGTGGAAGCCAAATGGCCTACCGCGATGTGGAATTGTTTGGTGGACGCTGCTGTATTTATGAATGGAACTGACTCGGGGGACATTGCTACTTGTTGCACTTCCTTGCGAACGCTGTGGAGCATTCTAGCGTCGGACTAATTAAATTGTGATGCTGTGGATTATAACGGACTATGCGCCATATTAGAAAGTGGAACCATCACAATTAATGTTACTCTGGACGTGTGGAAACTGGACACTAAATATGACGCAATGGACTGTCTGATTTAATTCCGATATATAATACAACAGTGGACAGTGCAACGGAGAATTAAGTGTGGAACCATTGCAATTAAAGTCACTCTCGACGTGTGGAAACTAAATAACGTCGGCACATTGACAAACTAATGCTGTGGATAATGGAACGGACTATGCGCCATATTGATATGTGGAACCATCACAATTAATATTGTATGGACGTGTGGAAACTGGACACTAAATATGACGCAATGGGCTGTACGATTTAATTCCGATACATACAGCAGTGGACAATGCAACGGAGAATAAGTAGAACCATTGCAATTAAAGTCACTATCGACGTGTGGAAACTAAATAACGTCGGCACACTGACAAACTAATCTGACGTCACACCACGTCGCCATGTGATTGTAACATTTAAAGCTACAAACGATATATGTAAAACATAAAATAAATACAGTAAAAATGCCTGAAGCCAAGAGGCAAACCAGCAAATCTGTGCTAAGAGAGGCTGAAGCTGAAAAGGTACGCCGTGCCCATTTAAACGCTTTAAACCTTAAAGATTTGAAATTGGAATTGGAAAGAATAAATAACAATATCTGAAGCCAAGATGAGAAGGAGGCAAATTGCAATTAAAGAAGAAGCCCTGCTAAGAAAGGCTGAAGATGAAAAGGAAAGCTTATGGGTACGCTCTAGGCTAAGAAAGGCTGAAGATGAAAAGGAATGCTTATTTATACGCCTTGCCACTGTAAACTGGCTTCAGAAACAACAAAGTAATTGGAAACATGAAACTGCCCTTGCCAATGTAAACGTTAAAGATTTGAGACACAAGTTGGAAACCAGGATAAAGAAACAACAAAGTGATAGGAAATTGGAAGAAGAAGAAAAGCTCTCAGCCGAACACGCAGCCAGGCGCACAGCCGAGCGAGCAGCCAAGCAAGCAGCCAAGCAAGCGGCCAGGCGGGCATCATCGATGGGAGTCTTGGCTGAGAGGCGCAACATTGTACCGGCCAATGATAATGTTTTTACTAATCACTGTGTTGATTTCAGCTCCAAGGACTGCGAGCACAAAATACACAAGCTCCCCCTTGAACTTCGCAAACCGTGGTCGGAGTCCAGTGGAGAGGACAGCGATGAAGAAGAGTACAGCGATGAAGAAGAGGACAGCGAGGATGAAGATGAGGATGACTATTCGATCGCACCTCATGTCCCCTCCAGGGAGTGGATGGTGGAGGGTGACCTGTTGGGTCCTACCCAGAGACGTCCTCAGAATGAACCAGATGACAATGGTGATGTGGGCGGTGAGGAAGAGGACGGCGTCGATGATGACGTCGATGATGATGAAGAAGAGGACGACAAAACGAGCGCGCCTCATGTTCCCTCCAAGGAGTGGATGGTGAAGGGTGACCTGATGGGTCCTACCCAGAGACTCTCAAAATGAACCAGATGACAATGGTGATGTGGGCGGTGAGGAAGAGGACGGCGTCGATGATGACGTCGATGATGATGAAGAAGAGGACGACAAAGCGATCGCGCCTCATGTTCCCTCCAAGGAGTGGATTGTTTCTCAGACACTTCCTCAGAATGAACCAGATGACAATGGTGATGTGGGCGGTGAGGAAGAGGACGGCGTCGATGATGACGTCGATGATGAAGAAGAGGACGACAAAGCGATCGCGCCTCATGTTCCCTCCAAGGAGTGGATTGTTCCTCAGACAGTTCCTCAGAATGAACTAGACGATGATGATGATGATGATGATGATGATGATGATGATGATGGGGACGGTGAGGAGGACGACGTCGATGATGAAGAAGAGGACGCCGATGATGAAAACAAAGAGGAAGAAGCAGTGACAGAGGAAATCACTGTGGCAGACATTGAAAGGGAGAAATACAGTGTGGCAGCTGTGGAGGAGAGTGATGAAGGAGAGGAGGACAGTGATGAAGACGAGGAGGAGGACAGTGATAAAGAAGAGGAAGACGATGGAGTAGAAGAGGTGGACCAGTGGCCAAGCCATACTACTAAAACAAGATGTGCTGCCCCTGCTGGTCGAAGCCGGCATGTGCTGCCAACAACCTCTCATACCCAAGCCCCTCAGTCTCACACTGATCTACATCAAACAAGCATAGAAGTGCATCTCCCACAACGTAGCTCTACTCTGCAAGGACCTGCTGAGGTCAAGAGTGTTGGAGGAGATGACAAGCCAACGGGAAAGAGCAGAACCAAGATAGAAGTATCAGAAGAAAAGGAGGCGTGTTCAGTTGAACACCATGACAAAAGTGTTCCAATATCTGATGAAGATGAAGAGGATGAAGGACAAAAGACTGTTGAAACGGGTATGTCAACCGGCAGTGGAATGGTTTCTCTGGAAGCCGGTGATGACCAAACACTTTTGAATATGCCAGTTTCCAAGAGGAGAAACTACAAAAGACGACGGCGTAAGGAAACCTGGGGAAGAATGGCTGAGACCTCCCGACCGACTTACCGCCGACAGCCCATGATGACCCTGATGGAGAGTCACAACCAGTAAACATTGGCTATATGCCTATAGAGCTATAGGGCTCTGTTCACCATTGATTAGACATTGGCTGTATGCCTATCGGAGCTATAGGGCTCTGTTGAACTTTGAATAGACATTGGCTATAAGCCTATCGGAGCTATAGGCCTATGGCTCTGTTTGTTAAAACAAAACAAAAAACACTTTGAATATTATCATTGAGTTACCTTGACTGTTATTTGAGCCACTAATTAATTTGTTCTTCCCATGCACAGAGACAACAAGCGAAAACCAGGACCCAGTCAAGCTTCTTCGTGTTTAGAACTGTGATTTCATATTGTTTATTATTATTGAGGACATTAGCATTGACTGTAAGTTATGTCGGCTTCTTTGCCTCTTTGATGCATATATAATTTTATAATTGTGTTTTGGTGCACAATTAACACTTTGGGTGCCGGCCAGAAATCCGGAAAATGACTGTGGATTGCCAGCTCTATTTGTCTATGGAGAAGTTCCCCTCCATAGACTAGCTCTCACCTCCATAGCCATGAAGTGCTTTGAGAAGCTAGTAAAGGGCTACATCTGCTCCTACCTCCCCATCAACATGGACCCCCTGCAATTTGCATACCACCCCAACAGGTCCACGGAGGACGCCATAGCCCATGTGCTGCACACAGCAGCATCACACCTGGACAAGAGGCAGGGGAACTATGTATGAATGCTATTCATCGACTACAGCTCGGCATTCAATACCATAGTCCCCTCCATACTCATAGCCAAGCTCAGGGACCTGGGCTTGAACTATGACCTCTGCCAGTGGGTCCTGGACTTCCTGACGGGCAGACCCCAGGTGGTGAGAGCAGGCAACTGCACCTCCTCATCCATCACCCTCAACATAGGGGCCCCCCAGGGCTGTGTTCTGAGTCCCCTCCTCTACTCCCTGTACACACACGACTGTGTGGCTCAGCGGAGTAGCAATACAATCATCAAATTTGCTGACGACACAGTGGTGGTGGGCCTGATCTCTGCCAACGACGAGAGGGCCTACCTGGAAGAGGTCAAGGTCCTGGCGGGATGGTGCCAGGAAAACAGCCTCTCCCTGAACGTCAGCAAAACAAAGGAGATGATTGTGGACTTCAGGAGGTCGGGGGTCAAGGACTACAGCCCCCTCAGCATCGACGGGGCACCGGTTGAGAGAGTCAACAGCTTTAAGTACCTCGGAGCCTACATATCCGAGGACTTGACATGGACCACACACATTGACAGTGTTGTGAAGAAGGCACGACAACGCCTCTACTTCCTCAGGCGCCTAAGGAAGTTCCAAGTCAGTCAGAAGATCCTTAATGTACAATAGAAAGCATCCTGACTGGCAACATCACCTCCTGGTTTGGGAATAGCACTGCACAAGACCGAAGCAGACTACAAAGAGTGACACGTTCAGCCGAACGCACAATTGGAGGGGGGCTCCCCACCCTCCAGAACATTTACAACAAGCGTTGCAGGGGCAAGGCTAAGAGAATCATTAAAGACTCCAGTCACCCGAACAACTGCCTCTTTGAACTGCTGCGGTCAGGCAAGCGATACCGGAGTCTCAAGGCGAGCACAGAAAGACTCAGAAGAAGCTTCTATCCCCAGGCCATCAGGCTGCTAAACGAACAATGAACACTACACAACAACAACCATCAAACGCACATAGCACACACATCCACACGCACACACTCACTTTAAACAAACACACTGTAGCACCCACCCCACACACTTTATAGCACACACTCACTTTAAACAAACACACTGTAGCACCCACTCCCCACACTTTATATTTATTGATGAAGGATTGCACTACAACTCGTACACCTTACTGTAAATTGTACCTAAATTGTACCTCATCCCATTTCTGCTTTGCACTATATAGTACTGTACATTAGTACACTGCATAGTATTGTATATTATATGGTAACTCAGTTACGTCTATCCTGCATCGAACATTGTACATATGTCCATACTGAACACTGTGACCTCATTTTCTATTTTTCTACTTCTAAATTACATGCTATACTATGTTATTTGATACTATATTGTCTAGCACCGTCTCTGGAGCGTAACAGTAAGAAGCATTTTGTAAAGTATTCTGTACTTCTGTATGACAACTATTAAAGAAACTTGAAACTTCTTTGCAGGGCTATAACTTTTTAGATTATATTGCTAGATTGCCATTATTAGGGCCCATTCAATGTCCTATATGTAATGTTCAGGGTGAAGCAACGTTAAACTTTTTCATTCACATATTCATACTAAAGTATGGTCTAAAGTATAAGTATGTTTTCATCTCTTTCTGCAGCTTTCTCCAGAACGTGATCTATAGCCCCAAATGCATTATATTGATGATGAAATACAGTTTGATAGCGATCTGTGCCAGATAATAAATTTCAACTGCACGTACTTCTGGAAGTTACTACACGTCATCTGATGTTGACCGGATGGCCGAGGGGGCGTTTATAATTCCGTGGGCAGCGTTATACCATTCATCTAATGTGGGTCAAATGTTTATCATAGCAGTTAGTATCGAACACATTGAAAAATAACGCTGAATCTTACCGTATCTTCCTCTCGCCGTTGGGCGATGAGCGTGGAGTAGACAGTTTTAGATTATGGGATGTTGAAATACCCGGTCCATTTCCAGGTTGTATAATAGTATATACGTCCAAATCATGTTGTTTATCGAGTTATTGGCAACGGATCGCTATGTATTGTATCGAGCGCGAGTCCCGGGAGCTAAAGCGAGTGCCCGGAAGTAATATGGGTGATCAGCACTTCATCCATATGACTTCCTGTTTGGCGATTGCGCCGATCGGCCACCAGATGGCGCTCTTGAACCGCTAGAGAGTTCAGTGGGGCTTTTCTGTGGGTCTCAGGGCAGCGGATGGGAAATATGATTCCGATCACAGATTTTTTAAATATTGATATCAAAGACGAGTTACGGCGTCTTCGGCAACTTGAGCATGGCTAGGAATGACGTCTTAACACGTCTTTCGGCACTCAAAGTGTTAAGGGGCCGGTGTGTAGAGGCAGAAACCGACTTGGTGGATTTATATATTATTATATTATTATTATATATATATTATATATATATATTAGAACCATGCACTGAACCATTTATATATATATTATATTATATATATATATATATATTAGAACCATGCACTGAACCATTTATGTTTGGACACTAGGGGGCTCACCACCCAATATCTATAAGTATCCTAGGTGATTACTATGATCCTATGCACCTGCAGAGGATTTACCTTCAAACACTGTTTCACTGTTGGAACTGACCACGGAGCAATTGACGACTGTTCTGTTTAACCCTTCATTCACTATCATTTACCTTTGGACAACAATAAACCCTGTAAACCGAACCGGCGGCAACTTTGGACATTCAATTCATTCAACATCACAACTTTGGTACAGCGTGAAAAGGCACATTAGCGGGTGCATCGTGGATGACTGTCAGCACACCCAGGAATGACAGTCGGCCACTACAAAAGATACAAACCTGAAAACAAAAGCACTTACATGTTAAATAAAAGGACCACAGTAATGAGGCAGGAGGAACATATTATTTTGCACTATAATGGTAAAATTGTTATTTAAAAAAGTGCCCCTAAAAATATTCTGTGGCCCTAAATTTTTTATTTAGGGGCACCTGTGCCCCTAGTGAAAAAGCTTAGCGTACAGCCCTGTATTGTTTTACTGTATTTGCCCTATACACGATACATAATTTGAACTATACACAATACATCATTTGAACTATACACAATACCGAATTTGAACTATAGGCTACATAATTTGAACTATACACAATACTGAATTTGAACTATAGACGATACATAATTTGAACTATACACAATACTGAATTTGAACTATAGACGATACATAATTTGAACTATACACAATACTGAATTTGAACTATAGACCATACTGAATTTGAACTATACACAATACTGAAAAGTTACAGTATGTAGATTTGTTTATTTGTATGACAAAGTCAGTCAACCCTTGCAATCAGTTTCATTTAATGAATTTAAAACAGCATTGATATTACGTAAAAGCAAACTGGCAATAGAAAAGATGTTCAAAATTATCTAGTTCCCAAACGCTAACGCTATTAAATAAAAATATATAGAGGAGGTTAAAATAAGAATATGACAGCCTGAAAAAAAGTTCAGTCAGGAGATTTTTATTTGCTTTAATTGTAACCTTGTTCCCAGTTGTATCTCCTCCGTGAGCACAACAGCTACCTAACGTTAGCCACAGCTGCAAAAACTAACACCAATGATGTTATGAGCTATCAGTAGCTAGCCAGCTAGATAATGTTAGACAACGCCTCGTGTATTAAACTAAAGTGAATAGTTTACTGGGCCATTGTTGAATGCTTCAGTGATGTTAAAAGAGGAGCTGCACGCTTGCTATCTTCGGTGCAAATGAGACTGGTCTGTGACAAGATGGATCTGTGAGGGGAAGGGGCGCGTGTGGCTTTTTCCCAATCCAACAGTGCAAAAATGCGGAAGCATTCGTCACCGCACGCCACTACGGTAAAGCGCCTTTCTTTTCAGGCCCGCTTTGGGAGCTGTCGTGCGGAAATAGGCTGTCTATTGCCATTCTCTTTGACAAACTCTAACCTTAACCAGCTCCTTAACAGCGCCTAAACTTAACCGTTCTAACCTTAACCAACTCCGAAACAATGCCTAACCTTAACCTTAACCTTAACCATGCCTAACCTTAACCATAGAAAGAATATTGCCATTCTCTTTGACAAACTCTAACCTTAACCAGCTCCTTAACAGCGCCTAAACTTAACCGTTCTAACCTTAACCAACTCCGAAACAATGCCTAACCTTAACCTTAACCTTAACCATGCCTAACCTTAACCGGCGAAAGAATACACGTTAAAAAAAAATCACGTTAAAAAAAATATATTTGACGGGATTCGAACTCACCAGCAACTAGCTGTAGGATCCACAGCCATGGCGTCTTGCCAATTGAGCTATTTCTGGATACTGAATTTGGGGCGGTGACTTATATATATTGTTAAGGCGGGATCTCATGCGCATGCGCGAGCACCTCGCGAGCACGCCGGCGCACGCACGCACCTGAGCGAGCACGCCGCCGCTGGGCGCTGCGTGAAGGAAAATGAAAGGCGCATTACCGCACGCCACTACGGTACCTCCGGTGACGAATGCGGAAGCATTTTTGCACAGTTGGATTTGGAAAAAGCAAAAGGCGGAAGGGGCAACGAGGGCACTGCATGCAGCGTGTGTGTGCATCAACAAGAGGAGGAGGGGGGGGGGGGGTCGCACCAGAACAATTATTTGCACTCGCACGAATGCTCCCAATTATATTTTGAGGTCGCACAGATGCAATTCGGTCGCAATTTCGAGCCCTGCATATTCACAAATGACTTACCATCTGCTTTGTGTAAAGCAAGTATACAAATGTACACGGACGATTCCACACTGTATTATGCTGCAAACACTAGTGTTGATCTACACAGTTTTATCTTCAGAGTTATATGCAGTAACTAATTGGATATAAGCTGGTATTAAATATCTCAAAGACCATATCCATTATCCTAGGAACCAGTCACAAACCAGGGCTCTAGACTAACTTTTTCATTTAGGTGGACCAGCACATCATTTAGGTGCACCCAAACATTTTCACCGCGCCTTTTGCCGCTGCAATACATTTTAAGTGTTACCTTTACTGTTACTGTTACCTTTACTTTTTTGTCAGTTCCCATACACATTAGTAATTTCTTAAGATGTTAACGGCAGCTCTTATTTGGCGATATTATAAGCCGCGTTAAATTTTATCTTAATTTCGACCTCATCACTTCTTCTGTTTGCTGCTGTCTGGCTATTGGCTAAAAACTATTTATTACATGCGTATTATACTGTGTGTGTGTGCATACTAAGGGACACACATCTGTGCAATAGCACATACCACCAAAATCAAACATTGGCCAATGCCTACTAGACGCAAAGGATATTGGTTGTCCAGCTGCTTTTGTATGTTGTAGTGTTGTCACGATAAACATTTTGACTTTGATAGGAAAGGTAATGAAATATATGATTAGATGACAAAACATGGACAATTCTTTAAAGGGGACATGCATTGCTATTCCTAGCACTATTTGGGCAACTTTACACAATTCCTGTGAGTCTATGGAAGACATCTACAGTATAAGGTTTATTTAAAAAATAATCATTGTTTTATATTTCTAATGGAGTACTCAAAAGCATAATTTTCCAGCCTCAGGATTTTAGCCTGTTATTGGCTGGGCTCTGCCCATAAGCACTTTCAGTGACAGTCACCCACACAGCGTGATACGAGAGAGAGGGAGAGAGATATAGAGAGAGAGAGATGTAAACAGGGCTGCGTCTGTGAGATTAGCAGGTCCCCATGTCTCTCTCTCCTCCCGTGTCAGGAAGTGTTGCACTGTGCCGCGCGCTATAGACGGGGCGTTAGTTATGCTCCCGAATCGAGAGAGAGAGAGAGAGAGCACTGTATAAACAGGGCTGCATGTGTGAGATTAGCAGGTTCCCTTGTCTCGCTCTCTCCCTGACAGTGCGACGCGCGTGTGTGTATGTGCTCTGTCGCAAGGGTGTATTTCTCCCTTTCTCTCTCGTTCGCTCGCGCTACAACCACAGAGCCAATCAGATCACTATCCGCTCCATCCTCGCCACGTGACGTCACCATTTTTCGACCAGGAAATGGTCTGCCCTGAATGAGAGCAATCCGCCAATATGGTATTTAGAGACACAGACACATTGATACTAACTACTATTATATAATACAATGCTAGACACTGAAAAAAGACATTTATAATGCATGTCACCTTTAATTAATTATAATCTTTATTCATATTTTGACGCTGTTGAAATGTAAATACTCAAATAATAAATGTATTCTGTTACAGCTGCTGAGCTATATACTATAGCTAATGTCCATCAATATCTTCCTTTTGAATGAAATACTTTCAAGAAGGATTGTTAGCAGAGAGGGAGGGAGGGGGCGGATGAACGAATGAATGAACTTAGCCCCCACTTCCCTCACTATTGGATGCCTCTGAGAGTTCCCAGGGATAGTTTAGTTAGCGTTAACACTAACATCCAACATTAGTTAAGGTTTTAGCACAACGTGGGCATTCCAGAATGGCGAGGATGAAAAGCATGTTCTGACAATTGGACCCGTTGCTTGCGGAGTTTACATTACACATAGAAACAGTGCGACTCACGAGAAGTTGTCACACAGCTGTCAAATGCAGGGCTGAAGACTCGAGCTAGATGTCATAGCTTCTAGAATTGAAGGTCCGCTCTGCTCTGTGTCTATTATGAAATGACAATTGTGCGTTGACACGCCCACTACGCAAAACCATTACTTGCACATTCGCACATATCTATTTTTAGGGGCAAATGCGAGTGAAATAGTCACACTCTAGAGCCCTGACAGGAGGGGGGAAGATGCTACACGTACACACAGACAGACCTGCTGGAATGTGAGGTGCACTAGTGCGACAAGGGAAAATATTCAGTCGCACTGCACAGATTTTTGGGTGTACAGTGTGACCAAAACAGTTGCACTCTGGAGCCCTGCAAACTATTAGTCTGCACTTGTCTGGTGAACCCATACAACAGGTTGATAAGGTTAAATTACTGGGAGTCATAATAGATAGTCAACTGACATGGGTAGAGCACATTGACACATTGGCTAAGAAAATGGGTAATGGCATTTATTAAAGATATAATGTTTGTAATGTTTGTGCTGGACCCACTTGATGGATGATAAGGTTTATTCAGTACAGGTGATTTCCATCCAGTTTGTAAAGGATGAATGAACAATGAGCATCCACACGAGGATGAGAATGGTAATGAGTGGATCTAGCAGAGAATGAGTGAGTGATTGAGTGGTTTTCTGCAACACATAAGCAGAACATACAATAATTAGTAGGGATGCACGATAATTATCGGGCCGATATCAGCAATTATGACGTCATCCCAATAAACCCGATAACATTATTGATAGCTCCGATAATATAATATATTTTTTGGTTAAAAGAAATCTGGTGTGGGTGGATTGGGATGAAGGGCATTTGTTTTTACTGTAGGCTCCTCCCGTTTTGCCAGTAGCCTACTGTGGTACGACTGATAGCGTGTGGTTTAGGAAGAGGGAGTTTTTCACAAATCCAGCTCTCCCTTTCTCATGCCTGGCTGTGATGTAGTCGCGTAACTTTCAGAAGCAGCACAGATAGTAAACAAAGATGGCGTCGTCGGTAGTGTGGGACTATTTCAAAGTTTCAGAGGAAAACAGTTTGCTTGCTATTTGTAACAAATGCAGAAGTTCCACGAGGAGAGAAAGGGGCAACAAGCTATAACACCAACCTAATAAGTCACCTGAAACATCACCACCCCTACGATGGTGTATTAAAATCCAACGACGGCGCGCAAGCAGCTAAAGGCTAAGCTGCTGCGAATCCAAAGCCAGCTGCAAAGGAACCGGCGCGGCTTGTACCTATTGACAAGGCGTTTGCAAAATTAAAGACGTTTGACAGATGATTTGTTTGGTTTATTTAATTCTTTTTGAGGTGTGCTGTCCTATAAATGCCAAGTAATAGTTGTGTCATGGACCAAGACCACAACAGTCTCCTCTTCTATAGCGTCAAATGTTTTCTGCTGAGTCCTGACAAAGCACAATACCTGTTGGTTTTTAGTTCACTCATTGTTCAGGGAAACACATTGTTAATGACATTGACGGATTGTGAATTTTGTGATTGACTCAAATTATATTTATTTGGACAAATAAATATAGTCACTTTATTTGAAGAGTCAAAACTGTTCTCTTGGCTTTGTTTTGTTCATAGTAGTAACGCTCATGTCATGATAAATCTGGTTAGGTCAAAACTACAGGAATATACATAAAATAAAAAATTATAATACAATAAATATATATATTATTATCGGTTATCGGTATCGACCTTGAGGAGCAGAAAGTTATCGATATCGGGGTCAAAAAATCAATATCGTGCAACCCTAATAATTAGCAGAGGTAAATATAACATGCTGGTATTCAGAATACAAACAACTGAAAGGATGCTATTCAGCATATTAGCATTAGCACAATTTATTGATGGAGCATAACACGAAGTAACAAACCAAGTCACAATCATATATATATATAGTCACCTAACATAATGCACGCTGTTGGTAACTTACTCTCTTCTCTCACCGTCACCATTGGAACACATGTGGCGGCAAGATGGCCCCTGCATTTAACCACACTAAAGGCCCCCTGGGCTGTCCAGAGAGATGCTTGACTAGAAATAATAGGATCCCTGGGCTGTCAAGAAGTGCCTGACTGGAAATAATATCACACAGCATAACAGATACTGGGGAATTTACAACAGCATTTATATGGCAAGAAAATGCGTTCCTTATGTTCCAGCACATATTCTGGGACAGGTCATTAAGTCATTTGTTTTAAGCCACATAGTTTTAAGCCACACGAACATAAACAGTATGCATAGGGAACTCTTATGGTTATCCGTAGATAAGATTTAAGAGGTTTATTTATCACCTACATACCAGGGTATACAGTGAAATGCGGGTGGCCATGCCCGCTTCGATTGTGCAAGAATACAATTGTAAATAAAATGTGTAGAAGATAATAAAATAGACATAAAATAGACATGATAAAATAGACATGTTAAAAGTCCTGAGATAAATGCAATACAATGTTGAGCTACGAATTAAAGGCACTGGGTCCTATGTACACTACTATACAAGTACACTTTTACGGTAGATAAAAGGCTTGTCTTAAATACAGTCACATTCTACAATAACAGCATCCACACCTCTAAGCCTGAGTTTTTATATAGTCAAATGATCATATGCAGTCACTTACACAATAATTTAATTAGAATGGCAGGATGAGGTAAAATCATGTTACCTCGCCCAAAATCTAATGCCTTACGGAAACCAGTCATTTATCGAGCCATTACTTATTGGAATAGCTGCCCAGAACACAAATGTCAAATATATATATATAAATAGCAAATCATCATTTAAACATAAATTACGAATGTATTACTTAGCTAGTGAGCAGTAGTCCAGTGGTTATTTATTTTAGTTTTTAATTATTTGTTCTTATTACTTTCTTAACTGTGACGAGCTGAAGATGGTAATGCTGCCCTTTACAGGCAATAATTAGCTCTTCATCTTTCATGTGCAATATTGTTTTTTTCTTTCTTTTGTATGCTGTCTTTTTTTGGATGATTGTAATAAGTTAGGTTGTTGTATTGTGTTTATACTGAATATGTGTGTGTACGTGTATATGTATGTATATAGTGTGTGTATGTATTAGGGGTGTAACGGTACGTGTATTCGTCCCGCAAATTTACGGTACTGGCTTCACTGTGCGGTACGCACAGCCATACAAAGAATACGTCTCATACCACTAGGTGAAACTAGGGTTGCACATTTTACAAATCTATGCTCAATATCTTTTTATTTTTATTTTTTTTTATCTTTTTCCCCCTCCTTTTTCCTCCGTTTTTTTCCCATCCCAATGTTAATCGTTATGCCAATTCCCAATCCCCTTCCTGGTCGCGTGAACACTTAAGGTAACCTACTTGCGTTCAGCGTTTCTCTGATTGGCCACGATGCCCACGTGACCGCGCGCTAGCCCGCCCCCTTATCACCGCCTGCCGCTCCTGTGTGTTGCAGCGCGGCACGAGCGGCAGAGGTCCCTCGCGGAAATGAAATGCGGAAATGTAATGTTATGTTCGAATTGAATCGCTAGAATACACAACATATTTATCAAAACAACTACCAAATTCACTCATAACGTTATTTCGCGTGACAACACAGCCCAGCTGTCAGAAACTGTACATTGTAACGTTATATAACGCAACGTTATTTCGCGTTTTTATTCATAACGTTATTTCGTGTGACAACACAGCACAGCTGTCAGAAACTGCCCATTGAGGGGGTTTGAATCACTGTACATCAATGGAGGCTGCTGACTGATTAACTAGAAACTGTACATACATAGTTAAGTGTACTGTACTGTACAATACAGAGTTAAGTGTGTACTGTACATACAGAGTGTAGTGTACAATACAGAGTTAACTCTATGTACAGTGCACACTTAACGCTGTATGTACAGTACACTCTATGTACAGTACACACTTAACTCTGTATTGTACAGTACAGTACACTTAACTCTGCATGTACAGTACTCACTTAACTCTGTATGTACAGTACACCCTTAACTCTGTATTGTACAGTACAGTACACTTAACTCTATGTACAGTACAGTCCACTTAACTCTGTATTGTACAGTACACTTAACTCTGTATGTACAGTACACACTTAAGTATGTATGTACAGTACACTTAACTATATGTATTGTACAGTACACTGTATGTACAGTACACACTTAACTTTGTATGTACAGTACACTCTTAACTCTGTATGTACAGTACACTCTTAACTCTGTATGAACAGTATACTCTTAACTCTGTATGTACAGTACACTCTTACTGATTAACTAGAAACTGTACATTGTAACGCAACGTTATATAATGTTATTTCGCGTTTTTATTCATAATGTTATTTCACGTGACAACACTGTACATCAGTGGAGGCTGCTGACCAAATTTTTTGGTGAAGCACAAATTATTATTATATTTTTTAAACATCCCCAACGCTGCAACACCCCCATTCCTCCCAGGTGTCAGGCTCCTCATTCGCTTCCATTCATTTTGGGGACCATGTTTAAATATCGGAGATTAACGTTATTTCGATTGATATGAATAGCTAGTTACGTTTATATAGAGAGATGATAAATTAATTAAACGTAAAAAAGAAAAAAATAATTGAAGTGATTCGAACTTGTCACCGACTGACCATAGGCTCTACAGCAAGCTGACGAACAAGTTGAGCTATCCGTCGATATTAAAACTGAGTGACGAATGTATAATTTACACTTGTGCCAATTGCCTACTTATTATTAAGCTAGGTATTGCGCGAGCGTTGCTTGATTAACCTGCGTGGTTATTATGTAGGGGGGATTACGAATGCATAATGCCGCGGCAACCTATTAATATTACCTATGCGACCTACAGTATGTGACACATTAAAGATGGCGGCTTGCGTTCTGAACGAGCGTATTCGCGAAGGAGAGCGCTCTGCCGCGGGGGCGTGCTAGGCGTGGTCACGTGGGCGTTGTGGCCAATCAGAGAAACGCGGAACGAAACGCTGAACGCAAGTAGGTTACCTTAAGTGTTCACGCTTCCTGGTCGCTGCGCACCTACCCCCCACAGTCGGTCTGGGAGAGTGGAGGCTATCACGTGCTTCCTCCGACACACGTGTAGCCAATCAACCGCTTCTTTTCACCTGGCAGCGTGGACTCTCACTGAGAGGGTGTAACGTGTGGAAGGATCACACTACCCCCCTTAGATCCTATCCTCGCTGAGCAGGCGCCCCCCGACTGAACTGTAGGAGTCGCTGTTTACAACGACCAGGACCTACCCACCAGCTTTCCCACCCCTAACACTTCCAATTGTGTTAGTATGAACGACCAGCTGATTCAATGCGTCTCCTGCATTGGTGGCGAGCGCCCTATGCTCAATATCTTTACTTTACTTTACACTGGCTTAAATTGATCTTTAACATTGAATATTAAGCTTGTATTGCCAAATGTAGATGATGAATAAAACGTTGAAGCTTGCTTAGGCACACTGACAAGCGGACAGAAAAAATTAACAACGCGCACTGACACTCTGCTCACAGCTCTCCCCTCCTCCGCTCACGTTTACAACACAGCCTAGGTGTCCCTAAAACAAAACCATTAATGAATTATTATGTTTGTAACACAGCAGGGTCATTAAAGTTTTACAGTTTTCTTTAGTTTTCTTGTTCACCCAATAATGGTAACCAAGGGAGCGAACACACACGCAGACTTTCGCCGCGGACTTTCTCAGTCACAGCTGATGAAAAAAATATGAAAAAAAAGCACTACATACTTTTGGACTGATCATCTGAGCTCTTCTCCAGTTGCTGCTACTGTATTTAAATCCAAAATATTGATAAATCCTCTGCTAATGCCATTGTTGTGTAACTGTTCTTTAGTCTTCTTCAGTCTCGGCTTCACATGAAGTTAAATCCTCTCTACAAGTGAAACTGAAACTAAGTTGTTGCATAAATTGTTATCTCATTGGACGCCACTCACGAATAAAGTCAGGTTAACTTGCCGACGGTTGAGCGCCAAACCCGAGAAAAGTCGGGTTTTCTATCGTTATTTCTTTTATTCGATATTCCCATTCATAATCCATCGAGGGAGCCTGTGTTATCATTGGGAATTAATCTAAGATCGCAAACGTCCAATACCGCCGCCTTGCGGCCGGTATTGCACATCCTTGGAAACTCTCTGGCTTGGGCTGTACGTTGATCTAAAAAGTCCGGTCCAGGTTTTCCTAGTCGGGCATGGCGAGCGGTTATAACGCATGGATTGAGGATAATCAAGCACTCCCGGTTCATGTTCTTTGGTGGATTATGTTGGCAACATGATCGACATCAATACTTGGAATGGCGATCAGATAATTGGAATATTCTTTTTGCAGTACATCCTAGTTGTTACAAAGGATCAGATTAAACTGAATATATATATTTATTGATTGATATATATTGCATAATATTTGTATATCGTTTGATATCCCTTGTATATTCCTTGTACATATACACGGAATATCCCTTTAGCCTAGTACAGACCATAATATTTCATTCTCCTATTGGACAGCAGTCCACAGGCGCCAAGGCCATGCCTCCAAAGTCAGGTTCAAAGTCACCGCCGGGGACATGCCTGGACATGAATGGTATTGCGCAAGGATATGAGACAGGAATAAAGCTGGTACTAGTTTATTCATCTAAGCGTATAAATACGGCGCAGGTGAATACAGAAGTATGTTACCCAATAAGTTGAAGCCTCACCCACGATACTACGTGCGGTGAAGTATGGCCTGTTTGGCCCCAAATAGAGCATTGAGACCGCGTGCGAATTAATAACTGAAGTGTCAGAGTTTGGCGCTACACCGTCGAGTGCGACATATTCTATTAAGTCAGTAATAGTCTAATTGTGTATAGTGTATCGTGCGGCTAAAGTTCTACAGTGACCAGCATCACCAACGTTTTCCTCGTATCAGCTAGAGTGCTTATCCAGGCTGGGCTGCTTTCATGGCGCTTTCACCCGAGGAGCCCTAGACGAGGACCGTGTGGACATGTACACTGGATTATCTACCCGACGACTGCATAGCCCTTTACGGCTGGATTATATTTGCTTTTGGTCCTGTGATTAATGGAGCGGAGAATCGCCGATGCCCACACGTGTGTGGGATTTACCCTGTGAGGAGCCACGTCGAGTCTGCCCCTCAGAAGCCTGAGGCAGGCTAGCTTTCTTCCCTGTGGAGCTACAGGCTACGGAGAACAGCTGTATTCGTCTGTGGATCAAGATCTTATTGCACCGTCTCCCGTACTCGGAGTCTCCTTATCATCGTTGACCCAGACTCTATTACCGACAGATCCTCTACCCTTGCTGGCTTACAACCGGGGGGACCCTTCCAGTATCTCCCGCTATATTACTAGTGTACCATAGATATAATTCCCTAAGATTCAGGTTGTATAATTACCTCCTGCGTAACCAGAGAATGGACATTCGTTATTGATTTGCCTACGCACATTCCTTTGCCTTATAAGCGCATTCAAAGTGAAATAGAGAAGTATATTATGTACCTTTTGCTGCAATAAATACTTAATTACAACTTTGTGTGGAACCGATTTCATTGTGGGAAGTGTTCATCATTATATATATCATGTACTGTATGGCCAGTAATTAAAGTGCATAAGACGGTAGTGGTTTAATGATACCATACTTATCAATACAGTCAGGGAATTGTACCCCGGAGATGGATCTCCTCGACTCGCCACAGGAGAACGGATCTCCAACGAGTACTACCAGGAGCGGATCACCTCAACCAGCGTCTTCCCCCAGCGAGGCGGACAAGATGCTGGCACAGGCCTTCCTCGCCAGCCTGGCAGCCTCAACAGAGCGCGATCGACTCCAAGCACAGACGCTTAGTGAGCGCGAACATTCTTCCATGGAAAGAGAACGCCTTCAAGCGCAGCAACGGAGCGACGAAGATCGTACACGTCTAGAGATTAGACGCCTTCAGACGGAAGAGAATATGGGAAGAGACCGGGCCGAAGCCCAGCGCGCCGCCGCCGAAGCCCAGCGCGCCGCTGCCGGTGCCCAAAGAGAAGCAGAGCGCGACCTCGCTCTCACCAAGCGCGAAGCCGAGCGCGACCGATTACAAGCGCAGATAATGGAGCAGCTGATCACCAGGGCAACACCCCCTCCCTCCGCACGGGGCTCCAGGGCCTCGTCAAGACAAGGGTCAAGGGCACCCTCCCCTACCCGATCAAGCGACCCTGAGCCCAACCACCAGAGAGAGCCTATACCCCCCTCCGAACCCCTTCCCCGTCCGGTCCAAGTGAGACCCAGCTACAAGGAAGAAACGGTCTACACCGCGGAGAGGCTAAATAGACGACTACAGGATCTAGATGACCTGCCAGAGGAAGAAGAGGGAGAGGAGGAGAGTCAAGCCCAACAGCAGCACAGTACTCCACAGGACCAGGAGGTCCAGTACAGCCCAGGCTTTACCCCCGCGGCTCTGCGCTACAGACCCCCGACTCAATTCACGGGTGAGCTTGACGCACGACCAGCCCCGAGGAACAGCACCTGGGTACGCAGGCCATGGTATCCAGCAGGTACCAGCCCACCAAGAGGCGTAAGAGGAGACTCGCCTAGGAGGCCTCTCTTCCAACGCTCACCGATGTGCCAGCCATCCATGGCATCATACATTGGCACACCGACGTTCCCGGACTTCACACATGAGAACAGAGCACAGTACACAGAGCTACGAATGTGCTTAGAGACAATGATGTCCGATGTAGCTGATGAACCGTACAAATATGCTATCCTACTGAAGCACCTCAAGGTGCCCCGAGCGCACAATATAGCGCTGGCCTATGCCACCTCTACTACCCCATACACCGCGGCTCTAGCAGCACTCTACCAAAGATATGGACGCATATGGGACTATGTAATACAAGAGATAAGGCATATTGACCGCCTACCCCCAGCAACAGACAATCGCTCACTAGATGACCTGTCTATCAAGGTACAATCCCTGGTAGGGATGCTGGGGGCGCAAAGAGAAAAGGGTATGCACGAACTGTACGCAAACTCTAATGTCGAGAGGATTTTAGAGAAGCTTCCGCCCGCCCGACAAGAGCGCTTCAGGCGGCAAAGAGACCACCGTGATCCTAACGGTCCCGAGCCATCCCTCCTAGACCTAGCCGACTTCCTGGCGAGAGAAGTCAACAGCCTACGGTTGGATACGTTCATGCGGAGCACACCAAGCTCCAGAGAGGGACCTAGGAGAGCAAACGATGGCTGCAGATTGGTGACCGTCATGCACCAATCAGAATCAGTACCGAGCAGCAAGAACCACAGTACCCCCTCGATGAAAGAGAAGTGGAAGATGGTGTGCCCGTACTGCGAAAATGAACACTGGCTGTCACAATGTGACACGTTCAAGAAGATGACCGCCGACGAGGTGAGTCAATGGATAAAGGCCAACCGACGCTGTTACCGATGTGCGCGCAGTCACATGGCAGCCGATTGCCGCTTAAAGAAGAGGTGTAGTCGGTGTGACGGAGCCCACTTAGACGTCCTACACGACAGTAACAGAAGAAAGCCTGCACCCTCAAGCAGCACAAAGGCAAGTGTTATGTACATTGACCCCGCCAGCAGCGGGGGCGCCCGGGTGCTCTTAAAGGTGGTCCGCGTAACATTGAGTTACCAAGACAAGGTCATGGACACTTACGCCGTCCTTGATGACGGGTCAGAGAAGACCCTTCTCCTCGCGTCCGCTGCGGCCCAGCTGGGGCTGCGGGGGAGCGAAAACCAGATGACGATTCGGACAATAAGAAGAGATCTAAAGACGATAAAGGGCGAGAATGTCTCCTTCACTATCGCAGCAAGCGGGCAGCCAGAGAGACGGTATAGGATTACTAACGCTTTCACCAGCCAAGAAATAGGCCTGTCGCAGTACACCTACCCCATCGCCAAGCTGATGGATAAATATGTGCACCTGCGTCAACTACCTATACCGCTCATAGACGGTGCCACCCCGACCCTGCTGATAGGCTCCGACCATGCAGACCTCATCGTCCCGATGGACCGGGTCCACACAGGGCCCAGAGGCTGTCCTGCAGCAGTCGAGACCCGCCTAGGATGGACACTACAAGGCCCCCTCGCTAGGTCCCTTAACCGAACAGCAGCCACTAGCTGCCTCCACTCCAGAGTGACAGAAGAAGACACCACCCTCCTACAGCATGTCGAGAGGCTATGGACACTAGAGACAATGCCCTTTAAGAACGAAAAGAAAGACATTCGTTCCAAGGAAGACATTTACGCTATAGCCCTCCTCGAGCAGGGGACAAAGAGAGTCAAAGTCAACGGAGTGATGAGATACGCAACTCCACTCCTGAGGCGAGAGGGTATGCCTACCTTCCACGCCCCAAAAGAAGCGACGGAGCGGTATCTATTGAACACAGAGCGGCGCCTAGCCAGAGACCCCGCTCAAGAGACTGTGTACCGCGCTGAGATTAACAAGCTAATCACAGCGGGACACATAAAGAAAATTGACATTAAAGAGGCCGATCAGACGACCGAATCATGGTACGTGCCGCACCACAAAGTCCACCACAACGGCAAGGATCGTATTGTGTTCAACTGCAGCTACCAGATCGGATCACAAAATCTGAATAAAGAGCTCTTGCCCGGCCCAACACTAGGCCCCTCTCTACTAGGCGTGTTACTACGTTTCCGCCAAGACAAGGTGGCCATCAGCGGCGACATCAAAGGGATGTTCCTGCAGGTGAGACTAGTGGAGGAGGACAAGCCCCTGCTGCGGTTCCTATGGAGAGAGAGGATCGGGGACGAGCAACCAGCCATCTATCAATGGGAAGTCCTCCCTTTCGGAACCACATGCAGCCCATGCTGTGCTACGTTTGCACTGCAAAAACACGTCGCAGAGGACCCAGCAGCTGATGAAGAGGTCCGACAAAGTGTAGGAAATAGTTTCTACGTGGACAACTGTCTGCAAAGCGTCTCGACGCCAGAAGAAGCCGAGGCCCTTCTACTCAAGCTCCGCGCCTCCCTGATCAAAGGCGGCTTTGATCTCAGGCAGTGGGCCAGCAGCGACCCGCAAGTATTGCGCAGCCCCTCCCCCAAGGACAAGGCAGCAAGCAGCGAGACCTGGATGGCGACCATCCCAGGAGAAGCCCAAGAAATGACATTAGGACTAGTCTGGCGCTTCAAAACAGACTCACTCCATTATAAACACACACCCCTGACCAAGGAGCAGGGAAGGTCGACTGCACTACCGACCACCAGACGGAGTGTATACAGAACACTCGCCAGACAATATGACCCGTTGGGATGTATTCTACCTTACACCACCAGGGCAAAGATGATTGTAAGAGCGTTATGGGACAAGGACCAGGGCTGGGACGACCCCATACCCGAGCACCTTGCATCTACATGGAGAGAGTGGGAGACAGAACTCAGCTCACTCCCAGGTGTCAACATACGCCGCAGCTACTTCCCACCCACAGTGAGGCCGGAGACGTGCCAGATGGACCTGCACGTCTTCAGCGACGCCTCCGAAGTAGCCTACGGTTCGGTGGCCTACTTGCGTGCCCGAGAGGAGGGAGGAGAAATACATACTGCCTTCATCCTGGCTCGCTCAAGAATAGCCCCACGCAAGCAACAATCTATCCCGCGTCTAGAGCTCTGCGCAGCCCTAGCAGGAGCGCAACTCGCTACGTTGATCCAACGTGAACTCACCATCCCGGTGCAAAGAACAATCTTGTGGTCAGACTCCACGACAGTACTCGCATGGATCCGGTCTGATTCGTGCAGATACAAGGTCTTCGTGGGAGTCAGAGTCACAGAGATTCAAGATTTAACAGAAGTAGCAAGCTGGAGGTATGTGGACACAAAACACAACCCAGCTGACGTCATCACCCGGGGAATGTCCCTGGATGACCTCACCCGTCACAACCTATACAGTGACGGGCCAGAGTTCCTCAAGCTCCCGGAAGAAGAGTGGCCTACACCCACCCCACAGGCAGCGAGTAAAGAGGAGGCCGAGAACAAGAAATCTATGCTCTGTGGATTGACCACACTCGTCTCCACAGACCCCGACATAGACGATTGCCTCACCCTAGAGAGTGCGCAGCTAAAGACATTCCTGTGGCACCACCCAGAGGTTCAGCTCACTACTGACATTACTGCAGCTGACTACGAAGAAGCAGAACTTCTTCTCCTACAACGAGCCCAGAGAGACTCGTTTCCCGATGAGCTAGACTGTCTACAGGGAGCCAAGCCCGTCCCATCAGACAGCAGATTGCTCCACCTAGCCCCCGAGAGCGACGCCCATGGTCTCATCAGAGTGGGTGGTCGTCTGCGGAGAGCTCCAGACTTACCGGATGACGTCAAGTACCCGACACAAGGTCACAGAGCTGATCATAAAGAAATACGACGAGGATGTGCATCACGCCGGGGCAGAGAGAGTCTTCGCGGAGATCAGACGTCGTTATTGGATACTGCAAGGGAGAGAAGCAGTGCGGCGCTTCCAGCGAACCTGTCTAGACTGTCGTAAATGGCGAGCGCAGCCCAGTATACCCCGGATGGCTGACCTACCTCCCTGTCGCCTCCGACTCGGCGACAAGCCTTTTCACTCCACCGGTATGGACTGTTTCGGCCCGCTGTATGTAAAGAAAGGAAGAGGAACCGAGAAGCGGTGGGGTATTGTATTCAAATGCATGACCACCCGAGCGATGCATATAGAACTCCTTCCAACCATGAGCACAGACTCATTCCTTATGGCCTTTCGAAGATTCACATCGCGGAAAGGCAAACCGTCTATATTATTGTCTGATCACGGGACAAACTTCAAAGGCGGAGAAAGAGAGCTGAGAGAGAGCTTCCAAGCTATGGGCCCAGAACTTAAGACCCACCTCGCTCCATACCAGATTGACTTCCAGTTTAATCCCCCGAATGCACCTCACTTCGGTGGAACTTGGGAACGAGAAGTACGTTCAATAAAGACAGCCCTGTACGCCGTGCTTGGGGCCCAGACCGTGGCGGAAGAAGTCCTAATGACAGTCCTCACGGAGATCGAGGGAGTATTGAACTCAAAGCCCCTCGGTTACGTCTCAAGTGATGTAGCAGATGTCGACCCAGTCACCCCCAACACACTCTTGATGGGGTGGCTGGACCCCGCGCTACCACAGACAATGTACAGGCCTGAAGAAGCGAACGACCGAAGAATGTGGAGGTACAGTCAAGTATTGGCTGACAAGTTTTGGAACAGCTTCCTACTCCACTATCTACCGTCTCTACAGACCCGCCAGAAATGGGTGAAAGAGAGAGACAATTTGACAGAAGGAACAGTCGTCATGATTATCGACCAGTCACTACCCCGAGCTATGTGGCCGGCTGGCCGCGTAAGCAAAGTGATCACCGGTGCCGACGGAAAGGTCCGAGCAGCCGAAGTGCTCGTCCAAGGGCGGATCTACACCCGACCCGTGGCGAGGCTAATAGAGTTGCCAAGGCTCCCCGATACTATTGATGACGACCATGACCCCATGACTTTGTGAACTGCCCTACCCCTCACAGCGGACATTGAGTAGTGGACAGTGCGGTTAATCTGTCTCTGCTTAGCTAATTAGGTGGGACTAATTAGGAGGCGGCTGTTACAAAGGATCAGATTAAACCGAATATATATATTTATTGATTGATATATATTGCATAATATTTGTATATCGTTTGATATCCCTTGTATATTCCTTGTACATATACACGGAATATCCCTTTAGCCTAGTACAGACCATAATATTTCATTCTCCTATTGGACAGCGGTCCACAGGCGCCAAGGCCATGCCTCCAAAGTCAGGTTCAAAGTCACCGCCGGGGACATGCCTGGACATGAATGGTATTGCGCAAGGATATGAGACAGGAATAAAGCTGGTACTAGTTTATTCATCTAAGCGTATAAATACGGCGCAGGTGAATACAGAAGTATGTTACCCAATAAGTTGAAGCCTCACCCACGATACTACGTGCGGTGAAGTATGGCCTGTTTGGCCCCCAAATAGAGCATTGAGACCGCGTGCGAATTAATAACTGAAGTGTCAGAGTTTGGCGCTATACCGTCGAGTGCGACATATTCTATTAAGTCAGTAATAGTCTAATTGTGTATAGTGTATCGTGCGGCTAAAGTTCTACAGTGACCAGCATCACCAACGTTTTCCTCGTATCAGCTAGAGTGCTTATCCAGGCTGGGCTGCTTTCATGGCGCTTTCACCCGAGGAGCCCTAGACGAGGACCGTGTGGACATGTACACTGGATTATCTACCCGACGACTGCATAGCCCTTTACGGCTGGATTATATTTGCTTTTGGTCCTGTGATTAATGGAGCGGAGAATCGCCGACGCCCACACGTGTGTGGGATTTACCCTGTGAGGAGCCACGTCGAGTCTGCCCCTCAGAAGCCTGAGGCAGGCTAGCTTTCTTCCCTGTGGAGCTACAGGCTACGGAGAACAGCTGTATTCGTCTGTGGATCAAGATCTTATTGCACCGTCTCCCGTACTCGGAGTCTCCTTATCATCGTTGACCCAGACTCTATTACCGACAGATCCTCTACCCTTGCTGGCTTACAACCGGCATATATTACTAGTGTACCATAGATATAATTCCCTAAGATTCAGGTTGTATAATTACCTCCTGCGTAACCAGAGAATGGACATTCGTTATTGATTTGCCTACGCACATTCCTTTGCCTTATAAGCGCATTCAAAGTGAAATAGAGAAGTATATTATGTACCTTTTGCTGCAATAAATACTTAATTACAACTTTGTGTGGAACCGATTTCATTGTGGGAAGTGTTCATCATTATATATATCATGTACTGATATATACATATATATATATATGTACATTACTGTATGGCCAGTAATTAAAGTGCATAAGACGGTAGTGGTTTAATGATACCATACTTATCAATACAGTCAGGGAATTGTACCCCTCAGTTACACTAGTCAAGGTAAGGGCTATATGGTATCAATCTTGCATTGATAGAAGAATCCCTTCCCCGCGATCCGAACGTATGTGTGTAATGTGTGTGTGTGTAAGGTATTCCGTTGGTGACTATCAAAGCATAGAAAAACGCCCGTCCCCCCCACCCTTTCACGCATTCATGATGAAACATAATACCGATAATATAGCATTGATTTCAGATTGATTGTTGATATATGCAAAAAACACCACGGTTTCCAGTGAAATGCAGCGTTTTCTGGGATTACACTTGATTACTCTAAAACTATATTCATATTCACCACGGTATAAAACGGGAATGTATGGATGAATTTTTTTTTCTCACAAATTGAATGATGGATACTCGATGTCAAATGGGCAATCGTTTTATATCCATTGCTATGATATAAAATATATTTTGAGCCCTGCAAACACCGCCATGTATCCCTATTCTTTAAAGCGGTGGCGTTCTTACCACATGGTAAACGGCGAACTCTAGGCGCTGATTGAGTTAAGGGGGCAGTAGGCAATTAATTTACTCATTGGATGCCTGAACACAGAATGACACCAGTATCACTGACTACCATGGCAAGCTTATAGAATATCATTCTATTTAATAATAATAATTATAAATATATAATAATAATTATAAATATATCGTACTGAACTGTGACACCAATACCGAGGTACGTACCGAACCGTGGCTTCTGTGTACCGTTACACCCCTAGTATGCATGTATGTGTATACAAGTTTAAAGTTTCAAGTTTCTTTAATAGTTGTCATACAGAAGTACAGAATACTTTCATACAAAATGCTTCTTACTGTTACGCTCCAGAGACTGTGCTAGACAAGATAGTATCAAATAACATAGTATAGCATGTAATTTAGAAGAAGAAAATGAGGTCACAGTGTTCGGTATAGACATATGTACAATGTTCTGAGTTACCATATAATATACAATACTATGCAGTGTACTAATGTACAGTACTATATAGTGCAAAGCAGAAATGGGATGAGGTACAATTTAGGTACAATTTACAGTAAGGTGTACGAGTTGTAGTGCAATCCTTCATCAATAAATATAAAGTGTGGGGAGTGGGTGCTACAGTGTGTTTGTTTAAAGTGGGTGTGTGCTATAAAGTGTGTGGAGTGGGTGCTACAGTGTGTTTGTTTAAAGTGAGTGTGTGCGTGTGGATGTGTGTGCTATGTGCGTTTGGTGGTTGTTGTTGTGTAGTGTTCATTGTTCGTTTAGCACAGGGGTGGCCAACCCGCGGCTCGCGAGCCGCATGCGGCTCTTTGCCCGTCAATGTGCGGCTCTTCCATCCATAATTTTTTTTTTTTTTTTTTTTTTTACTTTTTTTTTTTTTTATGTCACTCATTCCATAAGGACGTAGAATAAACATTTACAATTTTTTTTTAAATGGTCCATTTGCATGTTCTTGGTATCTGAATCTAGGGACATATATGGATCAGTGTCAGAAATAGTGTGTCTGTTACTAGGCTTGAGTAAATTGTAATGAACCAAAGGAGAATATCAATTCTATTTAAATTTTTTTTTATCTTTGACTGTAAATAACACCATGCTAAAATTGACCAGACCTGAAAAATCTAAGCAAATGAATAAAGGGAAGATGATTAAACAGAAGGTTTTGTAGATACAGTACTGAATTCTGCCATCTTTTTTATAATGTAAATTTCTCCACCATTTTCATCATATTGCAACACCGTTTTTTGCAAGACGTTCACAGAAAGGTAGAGAAACTAACTGCGTTCTGTTTTATGACAATAACGTTCAGGTTTGTGGGAGATAATCCCAAAAAATAAGAGAAATTAAAAAGTAAATCCAGAAGTCAGATGATTGACAGGGGCTGGTGTGAGCTGGGTAGGGTAGTTTTTCAAAATTTGAAAGCCCTGCGTCTCTTCCTTCAAAAGACTACACTCACTTCTGGCTGTGCCACTTCCTCCTGTCAATATGCGCCGGTTTCCGACTCAATGCCCTGAGATTTCTATAATCTTATATTTCACTAATAACAGTTAAAATAATTGGTAAACAAACATAATGCTGAAAATATACACTTTTACTGTATATCTCGGGCTTAAGAGGTTAACCCTGTGAGGCCCAAATTAAAAAGAAATTAGCAACTTCAGAGGCCAGAGGGTGGGACATATAAACACATTTACTATCAAATAGCATTGTGAGGCTGAACAACAGGACCAATTGACTATACATGTGCTTAAAGGGGAACTATCTTATAAATGGCTTTTTTCAGTGTTTACCATTGTTTCTTAGCTATGTGGACTTATATTAATAGGATATATGTCTCTAATTCTCATATTGGCGAATTCTTCCAATTCTCCTCTCACAATATTCACCCTCACTGAACTGAGTCATCTGAAAATGTGCATATCTGTGATGTCAGAGATTTCTCAGCTGCATAATAATGTGGCAGTTGATGTGGCAGTTGGCACCAGGCCACACAGTGGTTGGAGCCCAGCCTCAAAACGGCTTAAGATCTTGAGGTAGAAAAATTCGGTTTTTAGTACTTGATTAGAAATACAAAACAATGCATTTAAAAAAAAAAAAAAACCTAGGTGTTCCATAGACTCACAGGAATTGTGTAAAAGTGCCCAAATAGTGAAAGAAATAGTAAAATAGTTCCCCTTTAAATTTTTTTAAATAAACATTATTTTTTTAAATGGCTAAAAGTGATTTTGTAATTTTGCAACCGTGGGTCTCACAGGGTACTTTTAACCCTGTGAGGCCCAAATAAAAAAGACATTAGCAACTTCAGAGGCCAGAGGGTGAGACCTATAAACACATGAAGGGTGCCGTGACTGAAAAAAAAGGTTGAGAAACGCTGGTATATGGTGTGGCTCTTTGTGGTACCACAGTAATTTTTTTGTGGCTCTTAGTCTCTGACTGGTTGGCCACCCCTGGTTTAGCAGCCTGATGGCCTGGGGATAGAAGCTTCTTCTGAGTCTTTCTGTGCTCGCCTTGAGACTCCGGTATCGCTTGCCTGACCGCAGCAGTTCAAAGAGGCAGTTGTTCGGGTGACTGGAGTCTTTAATGATTCTCTTAGCCTTGCCCTTGCAACGCTTGTTGTAAATGTTCTGGAGGGTGGGGAGCCCCCCTCCAATTGTGCGTTCGGCTGAACGTGTCACTCTTTGTAGTCTGCTTCGGTCTTGTGCAGTGCTATTCCCAAACCAGGAGGTGATGTGATATACATGTATATATGTGCGTGTATATTGATATGTGGGACTTCGGACCCCAGGAAGACTAGCTGGTGCCATTGGCATCAGCTAATGGGGACCCTTTTTTAATAAACAAATACAAATATGACGGTTCTCTGTTTCAGAAAAGGACACAGACTGGTTTGTAATCCAAGGTTATGAGGAGCTTGGAGAGAAAAGTGGAGCTAAACTACAGACAAGACTCTTGGAAATCCCGCTCAAGAGATTGTCAGCGGTAAGCGAAAAATATTACATTGGGAGTTGTTTTGCATGATAAAAAATATAGATATACTATATATATATATTAAGGCTGTCAAAGTTAATGCAGTTTTAATATTTATATTTATATATATATTTAACTTTTTGTTTTTTTTACTAGACTTCACTCTGGTGTATTATTGATACTCTCATGATACTATGAGATAGAGAGAGAGGTGGGGGTGAGAGAGATGAGGAAGGGGACAGAGAGCTGGGAGAGTGTGTGTGAGAGAGGGGGGGGGGGGTGGCGGCCTGTGAGTCCTCAGCCCTTGTGTGGGTGAATGTAACAAGTTCCTAACGTTTTCTTTCCCCTATTATTTCATGCACACTTTATTCATTGTTTTAAATTATTATTTTATTTTAAGTTATTTTGTGCATCACTCTGTTTTGAATTTGATGCGAATTTGGAATGCATGAGGGTCATCCTTTTGTGTTAAATGGCTGCATAAAGCAATAATTTGTTGACTCATGTTGATAAGAGTATTAAAACTTGGAATTTGAAAAAGTTCCATTTAACCTCTTAAGCCTGGAGCCTTATTTTCTGAAAATCCGCCTAAAATACATACCTAAGTAAATGGAATATTGCTCCATTTCTACAAGTTCATTTGCATATTCTAGGGACATATGGACCTCAGTGAATATATTCCCAGTGTCAGAAATATTGTGTCTATTACTAGGCTTGCTTAAATTGTGATGAAACAAAGGAGAATATGAATTATGATTTTTCTTTGCATCTTTAACAGTGAATAACACCATGCTAATAATGACCAGACATGAAAAACGTCTACCTTCTTGAGATCATGTGTACAAAAAATCTAAGGAAATGAATAAAGGGAAGATGATTAAACAGAAGGTTTTGTAGATACAGTACTGAAGTCTCCCATCCAGACCAATTCAATTTGAAATATTATTATAGAATATAGAATAGCAGGCTTATAAATGATCTTATTATAGCTAATTTGTACATTTATGGATTGTGCCAAATCTTATATTTCAAATGCCCGAGTTCAATTTGGATTTAGTATCACCAGGCGTGCATAAGAACAGATAATGAAATCTACTGTATGTACAGTAGCTTTTTATTTGTATCAGGGTGCCACCATCTTGAAACTAATTTCAAATCTAATTGTTGCTGCATGCTAAAAATAGGGAAGAGAAACTAACTGCGCTTCAATATATGTCAATAACGTTAAGTTGTGTGGTTTATTATCCCGAATAATAAGAGATATTAAAAAAATTCATACAGAAGCAATTTGCTTGAAACCCCATAGAGGCTTTTGGGAAGTGTCGTTCGGGGGGGGGGGGGGGGGGGGGGGACGCTCATCGAAAGCTCTCGGTGGCAGCAAATGGCAGCAAAATAACTACAATTCCAGACGTTCAAATTTTCCAACGTGGTTGACTTTCGCGAACTAAACAAGACCAAAATGAAAATCTATCTAATAACACTTTAACCTGGTAAACTAACGTATTGATGATAATATACATTATAAATGCTGTTGTGACATGGTTATGATGTTTATACTTTAATACGTTTGAAAAATAAAACTATACTATACGATCATTTTAACAGTCTAGAGAGATTGATTTATGACGATGTCATTTGCGGTCCGCCGATGGAATGCACGGGTGGAAGAGGTTATGGTAGATACATTTTTTATTTTGTATGCGATTAGTTTGCGTTTAATCGCAAGTTGACTATGGACAATCATGCGATTAATCAGATTAAATATTTTAATCGATTGACATCACTAATATATATATAAAATTAAGTCTAGTTCTTGGCTGGGTCTTGCTTAACTAAACTTGCCTAGTATCGTTCTAGACTGGGTCTTGTTTAACTAAGCTTGCATAGTCTCGTTCTTGGCTGTGTCTTGCTTAATAAATCATCTTAACACGCAACGGCCCGTATATGGGCCCTCTAGCGGCTTGGGTGTGCATATCTTTTAATACAATATATAGATCAAATTAAAGCCATATTTGTCGATTGACGTTTCAGGCGACAAAATCCGTTCAGCGGTTCTCGAATTACATGCCGATATGCGAGGCATGCGCCAAAGTCTTTAGCAGGCTTTTTATCTTTTCGAATACCACTCCAGTCAATCATTTGGCGATCTAGAAAATTATTGGACAGGGTTGTATCCAATGAGTGTGGCTTTCCAATGATACCCCACGTGGGGATGAATGAATCAGGGATCTAGGTGAAAATTCACGAGCGGAAACAGGAAGTAAAATATGCGCCGACTGCATTGGAGTGTATGAGAAAATGGAAACCGGCACACCTTTTTTTTCTCACTTTTTACCAAAATCACTATCACTAATTTCTGAACGGATTATTATGAAATCTGGACATGTACTACACAAGACGTCAGGCTATGGACCCAGGGTGTAAATTTTTTTGGGATATACTACTTTGAATATTGCAACTACTACAGAAACATTTTAGTAACAAGTTTTTCTACAACTCAAGTTCAGACCTACATTACTCTATTTCATTAGCACTAAAAGTTAATTATCTTTATTGTATCAGAAACTTCAGAATGTCATCTTTCAAAAGGGACCAGGCTCATGCATGTGCTATAAGTATAAAGTATAGTATTCAAAAAAAGTATGCAGTCCTCAAGTTCAAGTAAAAAAATTGCCACTTTTGGGGGTGCCTGTGCTTGCCTAGTCTTGTTCTTGGCTGGGTCTTGCTTAACTAGGCTTGCCTAGTCTTGTTCTTGGCTGGGTCTTGCTTAACTAGACTTGCCTAGTCTTGTTATTGGCTGGGTTGGGCTTGACTGGGTGTCTGTCTGTAACCTACTGTCTCTTAGTGAGAGAGAGAGAGGTGTGGAGAGAGAGACATTCTAACCAAACACATTCAGTTTATTTTGCGCAGCAGATTAAAGTAGATACTTTGATAGTGGTATGTACAATGTACTAGGGCTGGGCGATATGGCCAAAAACGTTATCGCGATAAAATTATAAAATTATTTTCATATCACTCGATATCGATAATTATCGTCGATATAATTTCTGTCAAGTTTAATTAATTTCTTATGCCCGGCGCCGACGGACGGGCTATTAATAGACTCACTTGTTTTGCTGCCACCAGGGGGCAACCTACCGCCACTGGATCATATGCATTATAAGAATGGAACTAACAGTTAGCCAGAGCAAGCGGTGTATCCCACGACAATGTACTAACTATCACCCTAAAATACTCCGTTCCGCCCCAATACATTGCAACAACGTCCACAGCATACCCCACACTACTCTAACCGTTACCATAAAAATTCACGCCACACACCCATTCCGCACGTAAACTATAAAATAGCGGCGTGCAAGCTAATGATCCTAGCCAGCCTTGTTTCCAATGTACTAACTATCACCCTAAAATACTCTGTTCCGCCCCAATACATTGCAACGACGTCCACCGCGGCGCAGCATACCCCACACTACTCTAACCGTTACCCTCAGAATTCACGCCACACACCCACTCCGCACGTAAACTATAAAATAGCGACGTGCAAGCTAATGATCCTAGCCAGCCTTGTTTACTACCCAGAGGTGCACCGCGGGTCTCCTTCGCTGTCACCATCTCCTTCACTGATTGGTTGTTAGTGCGTGTGCTTATATCCAAGCTTGGAAAATTGATATATCGAAACTTTGCGACCACGTTTCATGCTTATTTCGAGGAAATAATATATCGCGATAGTTATCGTTATCGTTTTATCGCCCAGCCCTACAATGTACCCCTGTTGTGTACCTTTTTTTAAACAAATCTCAGACCAAAACCCTGCTCAGTGTTTTGAGTGTGAGTAAAACCCCGCTCAGAGACATTGGTGTTGGATTATTCCTGATTCTTGGATGATTAGTCAGTTAGCTAAGATACATCCAAATAAATCAAGCAAATCAATAAAAAATGTAGATTGCGGTTGAGGCATCATCTAGCCATAATATCAGTTCTAGTGAGTGTAAACACTGCTACTTTTAACAATACAAGTCAGGGTTCTAAAGTGGTGTTTTGACTTTTGTGTCAGAGAATTAGAAAATCAGAGCGGTTTTAACTTTAAAGCCCAACGGTCAAATCTGGGTCGGATAAGAGTTACTTTATCTCTTTATGTCTCTTTCTTATGTGTGTTAAATGGTAAATGGTAGGGGTGGGAATCACCAGTTTCATCACGATACGATATCGATTCTTTGGACAACGATACGATATTTGCCGATATCACAAAGTCTGCCACGATACGATACGATTCAGGTGCCTGCGATCGATATGAGACTATATTATGTGCCCATTTAACACAATCAGTCACATTTAGATCAACTAAAAGAAGGCTACGGAAATATCAATTGACGTTTAAATTTTTGAGCTCTTCCAGACATTTAAATGTTTATCTATTGTTTTTAATACAAATAGACCTCCTGTTCACCGTTTTTGGTTCGTTTTTCTTAATATATTTATTATGTATTCATGTTTAAATATCAACATTATCTGTCCATCCTCAGTAACACACACACACACACACACACACACACACACACACACACACACACACACACACACACACACACACACACACACACACACACACACACACACACACACACACGCACACACACAGAATGCCCCTCCCCCAGTCCCCACACACAGAAAGGTAGACTGCCCCCGCCCCTCCTCCTTCCCCTCTCCTCTCTCCTGTTCTCTCTCACGGTTAGCTGCTTAGCTTAAGCAGCTAACGTAACGTTAATTTATATCTGCCCACGCAACGTGAGCATAAAGGAACGGCGACGATGCAAAGCATGTTAGGGTGCTTTCACACCAGAGCTGTTTGGTCCGGACTATCGGACCAGAATTTGATAGTCCGCTTTTTTGGGGTGGTGTGAATGCGCAGTGGAACTCTGGTGTGGACCAAACACGCAAACTCTGGTCCGCCAAAAAACATAGGTCTCGGTTTGCTTCATCGGACCAAATGTGGACCAAATATAGGAAATCACCTGATAAACTGTGCATCTTGGGTAGAACTACCGACCAGCCAAGACGCTGCTGCACGCCGATACACCTATACTGTAGAAGGAAGAAAAAAACACTGCGGCGCGCGGCATTCACTGCAAAACAAGCACACTGTAAACATGTCTCGTGGACAGACTTGGGCGAATGATGAAGTGAAAGCCCTGATCGACATATGGGCAGAAGACCAAATAAAACAGCTGCTTGTGGGCACTCACAAAAACAACGAGGTAGGGCTGGGCGATATAACGATAACGATAAATATCGCGATATATTTTAATAATCGATATCGAATATCGAAAAAAAAAAAAAATCGAACAATCGTTTTTTTTTTTTTTTTTTTTTTTTTTTTTTTTTTTAATTTTTTTTTACCTGCAACAGGGCAGTTTTAAAACCAGAGACAGTGGACAGACTTGTCTTTCTTGCCTGCAACTTAAAGTAATGGCTTTGCTTGTCCAAATGACAATACTGACCAAATTCAGATTTCTTTTTCTCTTGTCCATTTATTTTGTTTGCTTTCTAATTTAAAATACATTTTGAAACCGTCTGTACACAGTAGGCTATGTGTGCTAGCAGAACTAGACTCCAGTCACGAGTCACAGTGCACATGTGCGGTGGTTTGTCCACCAAAAAAGCGCCAAAAGATCGAAAATAAACTAGCAGAGCCAGAACTGTTCAACTCCTCTGGAGCCACAGCCAGCAGAGAAGCCGGTTTACTTTAGCTTTTAAACCAGCTGCAGCCTGATAACTGGAGTGTGAGGGGATGTAACACTAAAGATGGCGGCAATGACAAAGAATTGCTGCAAAATAAACATACATCTGTTGTTAATTTTTTTTTATACTTATAACAATTCGATAATTATCGATATCGAGAAATAAAATAAAATTATCATATCGTTATCGCGATATGATTTTTTTCCATATCGCCCAGCCATACAACGAGGTGTACAAGTTGTTTAGCGAGAGGATGGCGGTAATGGGTTATAATCGAACGATGGATCAATGCCACGTCTCTTCTACTATCATGCTTCCTGCGGCTGTTTGTGTTTTCGCGGATTTCACTTCCTGAAGGGGAGGGATTTCCACTCTCCATTGTGTCCAATAGACGAGCGCCCTTTTCGACCGTGTGACATTGTTCAGAAAGTTTGGTGCGCTTGACAAATTGCAATGTGAATGCAGACGAACCAAATGACGAATGCAACAATGTTGCAACTTCACCACCAGAACCGCACCGTGTCCACCAAAACTATATGTGAAAGCGCCCTTAGATGCATTTGACCCATTGCGGGGAAAAAACTGCACAGACTTATATCGGGTCACAAAATAGACGCTCTGTAGCGTAGGGCTGGGCGATATAACGATAACGATAAATATCGCGATATATTTGAATGTTAGAGAGTCTGTTTGACACTGTGGTCTTGTTTGACCAGCTGAATAATGTTAGAGAGTCTGTTTGACACAGTGGTCTTTTTTGACCAGGTGTAGAGCATTAGTCTGTTTGACACTGGTCTTGGTTGACCAGGTGGAGAATGTTAGAGAGTCTGTTTGACATTGTGGTCTTGGTTGATCAGGTAGAGATCATTAGAGAGCCTGTTTGACACTGTGGTCTTGTTTTACCAGGTGTAGAGCATTAATAAGAATAATAAACTTTATTTGTATAGCACCTTTCATACAAGAATTGCAGCTCAAAGTGCTTCACAACAGAAAAAAGACGGGCACAAAATGAGCACATAAAGTGCAGACATATAAAATCAGTTTTTCACATTAGGATCTAACATCCCAATATGCCACCTTGTTTATTGTTTACTTAATAATTTGGTTTGTAGCTCCTTCTCTCTCTCTGTGCTTCAGCCCTCTTCTGTCTCGCACGTCACCCACATCCTCGACATTCACGAAAGCCACCATTAGTCCTTTTCAGCTCCTCCAGGACTGTGTTAGTTAAGTCCGGGTTGGTTAGCTGGCTGTGGAGCGCCGGCTGGTTGCGTACAGGGGAGGAAATTAGGCCACTTTACTCACCAAATGCGAGTATTTTTTACGTTTGGCGAGTGATTCATGAAGACCACTCGCCAGTCTGGCGAGTTGACAGTGCCACGAGAGCACTGCACAAGACCCGCGGACATATATAATGTTTAATAAAAGTTCCCGCAGTACTGGCCAACCCGCGGACATATATAATGTTTAATAAAAGTTCCTGCAGTACTGGCCAACCCGCGGAAATATAGAATGTTGAATAAAAGTCCCGCGGTACTAACCATCAGTCAAAGAAGCACTCGCAAACAGATAACGTTAAACACAGCAGCAGATGGAAAACAGACAGACTGACCAACGGGGAACTGCATCCAACCCTAGTACAACCCTCGAGTCTAAGGCAAGGACACATTTAAATCACAGAGGTGTATGTTAGTCTATTGGAACTGTACAGTAGTTAGCTTCTAGTTAGCATTTTAGCTATAGAGCTGCTTGCTAGCTAACGTTAGCCCCGTGTGCGCGTGTGCTCAAAGCAGCCAGCCCCATGTTAGCTAGGTGTATCTGTTATGACTATAATGTTTCCAAAAACGCACCGGACTACGACGTAAGGTTAGACATTTTATTTCATGCTCAAAAGCCCCTGGCTTGCACATCGCAGTCACGAACCAGTGCACAACAGCACACCAACCCAACTGACGTTACCACAACACTTGACGGTACTTCACAGCACTGTCGTAAGGCCACCGTGCCGTCTTAAAGGCACAGTGAACACTCGGATGCATACACAACATTGACGCGGCTTGACAACCGAGGTTCAATGTTAACTTGATTGATTGATTGAAAACTTTATTAACAGATTGCAGAATGGGTACAATACAGTACGGCTCAATACACACAATTGTTAAGGGGATGCAGACCAGAGAAAGACTTTCGTCTTGTTTACATCAGGGTCCCCCATTTTCAATTCATCATAACATAATGCCATACACGACATACAGATAGACAGTACTGCTACATCTATACATTTCACATCTATCTATACACTTCACAACATACTTCGGTTTTTTTCTTTCACTGCCCAACCCAGTCCAACCCAGCATCTTTCACTGCCCAGTTCAGCCCAACCCAGTCCAGAATAGATCCCTCTTTCATGTTAATATGTTTTATGCTAATATTGTGAAGAGTAGAGACACTGTTATTAATGTTTTATGCTAATAAATATTTTAAAGAGTAGAGACACGTGTGATTATTACTATGATTGAAAATCAATTTAGAAGAAGACATACAAAGAAGTAATTATCACAATTAGCGATTTTTTTTTGGCTGGTAAAAAATCTGTTTCTCTGGTAAAAAAAATCAGATACTCGCCAGTTGGCTGGTAAGCCAAAAAGTTAGTTTCCTCCTCTGGTTGCATAGCGACAACAGCTGACCTCATGTAAACAGAGGACCCGGACGCTCCGATCAGCTGTTGTCCACTTGCAAACTTGAAAAGTTATTCCACCATCAGCCAGACGGACAACAACTGTTCTAAACTGCGTGTTTAGAAGGGCATAACTTAAATAAAAAGGACTTGTGTCCAGGTAAAAAAGAAGAAATATAATAGAAATGTAGAAGTAGATGAAAAGTACAGAAATAGGTAGAGCGATCTGCAGCAGTGGCTGTCTCAGGCGACGCATGCACACAAATGTCATTGTCCACAATTTGGAAATAGGTCTTTTGTCTCACCTTTGAACAAACAAACAACAACAATGACAGCAGACATTATACATATACATCAGGGTTTCCGTTGTCCGGTAATTACCGTTTTTTTACCGGGGAAATCTGTTGAAGTCCGACATATTTAAATATCTCCGGTCATAATGTCCTGTGAAAATAATTCCCTCTAAGCACAATTTGAATTGTATTAAAATAGTTCCATTTGTTTCATTGTTGCTTCACCAAGCAGGTCTAATAATGACAACGATGTGTCAGCGGGAGCTTGGTGCTAGATTTGCGAGAAGCATGCAACTGCAGAGCCGCAGAGCTCACAGAGCTGTGCCCGCACAGTGCAATACTCCAATTCAGCCATTGGCAATTCAGCTGTTGGGTGGGTGGCGCTGCTGAGAGGTCCCCAGACCGAACCTGAAAGCACCGCTGGCTCTGCGGCTCTGCAGTTGCTCGTTTATCGCTTCGTTGGAGGCGGAGATAGTCATCACGCAAACTCACGACAATGTTGCCGTCTCTCTCTGCCAAATTTCTCAGTTCTTAGCTTGATATAATTAATACAAATGTCCAATTTAACGGAATTCATAAAAATGTGATTATAACAGACTGCTGTTTATTAATGTCGGGCCGACTGCCCACAGAGACACCTATTTGATTTCAAGTCGGCAGCAGCACGGAGTCTCGAGGGACTTATTTTATTTGGAATATATTAAAGTAGCCTAGTTTTAAGTTAAAATATTATAAATCTACATGCCTTGAGGATGTCATTCTTTATATTACCTGCCTATCAATTGTTTTTAAGCTCAATAAACTGATCGGAATTGATCCCATTTGTCCGGTAGATTGAAATCTTGCAGGATACGGAGACCGGCAACAATTATTTCTAACGGAAACCCTGATATACATACATCAGTAATGGAGAAGTGCAGAGAACGTAGGAATACAATACATCAACAAGGACCGGCTCTAATGAGTGCAAGATTCTTTTCATGTCAACATTCACACGCACAATATACGCTTACCTAGGATTTGACTTGATTCAACAACGAAGCAGTCGGGGCAATGGCAAGCCGAAAACGGTCGAAAGTGTGGTTATTTGAAGTTTGGATTTTTTTCCCACAACTGAGGTAGGTAGATTACATTTTTAGAGACTAAAGTACAAAAAGGTACCGTTGGGTACCGGTATCGATTCACAGGTACCGGTACCGTATCGGTTCAAATGTGAACGGTACCCATCCCTACTTGCTCCATCGTTTGTCCGTTGATCATGAGAGGCTGCACTGAGATACTGTTATGTATGACAAGTTCCTTAGTTTTACTTACATTCATCTCTTTACACCAGTTCAGGAGAGATGACACATGGTCCCTGTATGTACTAGGGCTGAACGAGTAATCGATTTTAAATCGAAATCACGATTTGAAATGATGCAATTAGCAAATCGCAAAAAAAAAACAGGAAGTCTCATTGAGATACAAGATCTCCTTTGCAAGTTGTTGTTATTGTTGTAGGAACGGTTTGGGAGAGGGAGGTAAGGGGTTTTAGATTGTGTGTGTTGTGAAGTTTAGACTTCAGAGAGTGAGAGTAAAGTACAGAAAAAAGGTACCGGTATCGATTCCCAGGTAAAAAGAAATGTTCAGGCTCGGTGTCCCGAACAGACCCACCGTGTAGGCCAGATGCAAGCCGCATTTTACAATAAACCTCTGTGGGGCTGCTTAAAAAAAATATTATAATCGCAAATTGTATTGCAATCGCAATATCTATCAGAAGAATCGCAATTAGATTATTTCCCAAAATCGTGCAGCCCTAGTATGTACCCTCTCATGGTCCCTGTATGTACCCTCTCATGGTCCCTGTATGTACCCTCTCATAGTCCCTGTATGTACCCTCTCATGGTCCCTGTATGTACCCTTTCATAGTCCCTGTATGTACCCTCTCATGGTCCCTGTATGTACCCTCTCATAGTCCCTGTATGTACCCTCTCATGGTCCCTGTATGTACCTTCTCATGGTCCCTGTTTGTACCCTTTCATGGTCCCTGTTTGTACCCTTTCTCATCCCTTTTCTTCAGTAAGGCAACCAAGGCCATATCGTCTGCGTATTTAAACATGCAAAAGTTATCACAGTCAACTTGGAACTCGTTTGTATACAAAGAGAAAAGTAAAGGAGATAAAATGGTCCCCTGTGGTGCTCCTGTGTTGAGCGTAGTGACATCAGATAGACTTCCATAAACACGGACCCATTGAGGGCGGTCAGAGAGGAAGTCTGATCCTGGGTTAGAAATTAACTTTTTTTTTTAAGGGCTTTTTTTGCCCCCCTTAATTTATTTTCTGGGGCTTTCTTTACAGTCTTCGTCCCGCCGACAAAAACATCCACGCAAACTGCTCCTTGCACACTACCAGCCAGTCAGATTTTTTTTACCAGCCAAAAATTCTAAAACGAATTTGTGTCTCATATATATACAAAATGTCAGTACATTTCAGGTAGATAAGGTATTACATTCAAGTAGATACATAATACACACTTAAATAAGAGTCCAGAGTAGCATTTTAAGCAAATTCTTTTAATATATTGATTGATGATTGATTAATCAATACAAGTCAATCTTAAGCTTAAATTGTAACCTAATGTAACCTAACCTAATCATCAGACTCCTCACTCTAGCCTCTTTGCAGGATTTAACAGATCATAATAAAATGTGAAGGTTTTGTAAACCTAACTTAAACCTCCTCAATCATGTCCTCATCAGAGTCCACAATCTCATTGATTTACTACAGATGACTGTGGTGTTATGTTAATGTGTGTGCGTTTGCGTTATACGACAGGCCACCGTACTCGGGGTCAAGGGGCAGGTACGGGAGGGGCGAGAGAGATACACCTGTGTGATGTTGCTACGGAGTTAAGCTAATAAAGGATACTCGTCACAACCACAGCAGAGGACTCACGTATTTGTACTGTGAAGTAACACGACAATGACAAACGTGTTGTTTCTGTTTTTCTTTTTGACATACTTGCGGCACACGGAACAAGTTAACTCACCACTGTCTACAGCCCCCGCATCATACTGTAGCCTAGTCTCTTGAAACTATCTTCAAACTTCCACTGCTCTGGAAACCTTCTTTTGTCAGGTGGTCCCACTCATCCTTTTCATCTGAGAAAGCCGCGTTGGGTTTTCTTTTTAGCGGCCGCCTTACTCCTTCCATATGGTTCCACATATTTATAACCCATTAACGTTATTAAGCTAACGTTAGCTAATCGGGCGTAACGTTACAGTGCAAGCAGTGTAAACAAGGAGAGATTGAGGGCTGCAAAAAGGTGACTGTCCTTTATTTTACTATTTTGTTCAAATCTGCCCGCCATTGGCGCTTTGCGGGTGCTTATTTTGTTCCCTGTATATATATATAATTGGTAAACTGTCTGGGGCGTTTTTTGCCCCCCTTAACTGATTTTCGAGGGCATTTGGTCAATTTGAGGGCATTTTGCCCCAAGCCCCCGTTAATTTCGAACCCTGGTCTGATCAGATGGATGATATCTCCATTTACCCCTGTGTTAATAAGTCTCAGAATGAGAGTGTGTATCTGCATGGTGTTAAAAGCAGACATGAAATCTATAAATGTTAGTTAGCTAAGATTTATAAAATATATATATAAAGAAGGGCGGCTACGTGGCGTAGTGGGCAAGGCGCTCGCCACGAATGCAGAGACGCTGGGCTCGCCTGTTCGAGCCCAGCGCTCCACATTGCTTTCAGTTTAGCTGGTCGTTCATACTAATACACATTGGCCGTATTAGGGGGTGGGAAACTGATGGGTGGGGATCGGGCGTTGTGGACAGCGACTCCTACAGGTCGGTTGGTGCGCCTGCGCAGTAGAATCAAAAAGTGTCGGGGGCAGCGTGAGCCTCCCACGCGTTACTCCTCGCCACTGAGAGATCGAGCTGGGCAGGTGAAAAGATGCGACTGCTGTTACCTCAAGTACCGGAGGGGACTTGTGCTATGTATGACTTAGTCCACATTGCAGCCGGCTTGTGGGAGGCAAGAAACAGCGTGCGTGACAGGGGAGGGTTGAATTGGATGATACGAAATTGGGATGGGAGAAAAATATAGAAAATGGGAGAAAAAGTGGATACAAAAAAAAAAATATATATATATATATAAAGAAAAAGTCAAAACGGGTAGACAATTTCCTTTGACAAGCAAAAAAACACTCTTCAATGTAAAACATACTTACAACTTTTCTCATGTACTTCTCTCCATCACATCCAGATAGAAACGATGGGTGCGTCCTGAATTTATGGCTGCATGACAAAAATGTGTACAGGGGGCGGGTCAACTTACCCACTGGCCCAGTCTCCCTAAGGCTGCGGTTACACTATGGCCAGTTTTCGTTTAGTTTTCAGGGTCAGTTTCGCTTTTCAGAACGCAACGTAATGGCAGGCAAGTTAGACATAGTTTTTGCCTCCTGAGCACAGTGATGTATATACATGTAGTACAATGCCAAAGCAGTAGGTGGCGATGTAGTTCAAACATGAAGGCAATTTTCAACCAATCAGAAAAGTTGAATGTGCCAATACACTTCCTGCTAAAAATCAACAATCCACCATCTTTAAATGCCTCGCGTGAGCCATTTAGCCAACGTGTGCTGACTTTTTTCCCACAACTTTACATATCTATTTGAGTCAAGCACCCGTGACTATACTTTGGATTTGCGTGAGTCTTTTTCTACTCCATTTAGCCAACGTAGCATTTATTTTTCAGCAAAGAAAGTGCAATAAACAAAACGGATACATTCACTGTGTGTTCTGCCTCTCATTTGTTGATGAAACAAAACTAACATCAACACAATTGACCACCAAGAGCGGAGTTTAGTCTCACAAAAAGATCGTCGCCGATTTTGTTAGCTTACATGCTAACGTGATTGGGATATGCCAGTATAACAGTATAGCATTGTGGCTAGCAGCGAAGTTTGTTAGCTATTATCGTACTTGGCCATCGCGTCCTGCTCTTAAAGCCTATCGAGATACCTCATCTCATGTACCTATTGTACTCCATCAACGAAAAAAACGCGTACACCTACACCTGCCGGGTCCCGCCCCTATGGAAGCGTAGCCTATAAGACAGTGGGCCTGGTCACCAAACACTCTTACTCTATTTTCGTCTCCATCATAACGGATGCAGTGCACCTTATGTTAACTAGTTGTTATGAAAAGATTAGAGAAATTGCGTAATGTTGAAAGCTTACCGGAGGTTTGCTTACCCCTGGCATCTTCGAGGCATGTTTCAGCGACACGTCGGGCCTGTGTTGATGTTTCCTCGTCTGACGGCAGCAGACCAAGGGGCAGCGTACAAGGTTTGGCTATCGAGCCGGCCAGGGTTAGAAATTAACTTTTTTTTTCAAGGGCTTTTTTTGCCCCCCTTAATTGATTTTCGGGGGCTTTTTTTTGTATTTCGGGGGCACAATTTTTATAATGAAAATTAACATAAATATTATAAAACATTGTTGACACTTTTTTTTACAGTCTTCGTCCCTATGTTTGATAACGTAATGTTAATGTCTCCATATATAGGGCTCTACGTTAACCTTTTTCCCAAGGAGCACATGTGCTCCTAAATCAAATTTAAATAAATAAAATCTAAATACAAATTTAGGAGCACACAAAGAAATTTAGGAGCACAGTGACAATTGTTCAAGTAACACACACACACACACGATGTGTGACATGGCTTGGTTTCATGTTTTGAGGTACCTTCAATTATCTGTAAATAATACATACATACTCTATCTAAATAGATTAAATGATTGTCCCCGAGGGCAAGTTGTGTTGTTGTCTTGATATATCTACAAATAGCAGACTGGTTGCCTCTGGATCAATGAATGTCTAATATTGAATAATATTATTAGCTATTTTATTTTTAACATCCCTAATTCCAACAATCAAGAGGCTTGTTTCAAATTGATACAGCACTGGAACGTTTGAGTATAGGCTCTGGCCAGAGTGTCAATGAAATACGTTGCGCGCTCAGCGCTGTGGAATGAAGGAAATGCGCATCGGGATCGGATTTGGATGTTATTCTTTGAAGTTGTGTTACAAATGGAACGGTCTTTCCCCGCCGAACACAAGTTACTTAACGTTACACAGGTCGCGCTATGCAGATGCTTAGCTTGCTAACGTTAAGATAGCAGTGTAATGCTTATGGTAATGCGAAGGTATATGGATGACCTGGCAACAGAGGCAGAGCAAGCAGCAAGAGAGGGGAATATGAGAGAACTGTACAACATCACCAAGAAGCTGGCAGGAAAGTACAGCAAACCAGAACGACCTGTGAAGGACAAAGAGGGAAGACCGATAACAACGGGAGAGGAGCAACAAAAGAACAGATGGATGGAGTATTTTGAAGAACTTCTAAACCGGCCAGCACCACAGAACCCACCAGACATCGCACAGGCTGACACAGACCTACCCATAGCCTGCAACGCACCAACCAGGGAAGAAATTAGGAAGGCTATCAAGCAGCTGAGGAACGGAAAGGCTGCAGGACCAGACAACATCCCTGCGGAGGCACTGAAGTCAGATATAGAAACCACGGTGAAGATGCTCCACCCACTCTTCATGAAGATATGGGAGGAAGAAGACGTGCCAGGAGATTGGAAAGAGGGCTATCTCATCAAGATCCCAAAGAAAGGCGACCTTAGCAATTGCGCAAATTACAGAGGGATCACACTGCTATCAGTGCCAGGGAAAGTTTTTAACAGAGTAATCTTGAACAGGATGAAGGACCTCATCGATGGACAACTCCGCGATGAGCAAGCTGGTTTCCGCAAGGACCGATCCTGCACAGACCAAATTGCAGTGCTGCGCATCATCGTGGAGCAGTCGATAGAGTGGAACTCGCCCCTGTACATAAATGTTGTGGACTATGAGAAAGCCTTTGACAGCCTAGACAGAGAGACCCTCTGGAAGCTTCTCCGACATTACGGGGTGCCGACCAAGATTGTTTCCATCATCAGGAACTCCTATGAGGGACTGACATGCAAGGTGGTCCACGGAGGGCAGCTCACAGAGGCATTCCAAATGAAGACCGGGGTCAGACAAGGTTGTCTGCTCTCGCCCTTCCTCTTCCTGCTGGCCATTGACTGGATAATGAAGACCTCCACAGCACAGAGAAGGTACGGGATTCAGTGGACACCTTGGACGCAACTTGACGACTTGGACTATGCTGACGATTTGGCACTACTGTCGCACACCCAACAACAGATGCAGGAGAAGACCAACAACGTGGCATCCACTTCCGCGCAAGTGGGACTCAACATCCACAAAGGCAAGACTAAGATCCTCAAGACCAATGCAGCAAACAACACCAACACAATCATGCTGGATGGCGAGGCTTTGGAAGAAGTTGAAGCCTTTACCTACCTTGGCAGTGTTATTGACAAGCAGGGCGGCACAGATGCTGACATTAGAGCACGAATAAGGAAAGCACGTACAGCATTCGTGCAATTACGGAACATCTGGAGCTCAAAAGAACTGACTTCCAACACCAAAGTCAGATTCTTTAACACCAACGTCAAGGCAGTCCTATTATATGGAGCAGAGACGTGGAGAACTACAGCTGCAACCATCAGGAAAGTGCAGGTCTTCATTAACAGCTGCCTGCGGAAGATCATCAACATCCGATGGCCAGACACCATCAGCAACTGCGAACTCTGGCAGAGAACAAACCAGCTGCCAGCAGAAGAAGAAATTAAGAAACGCAGATGGCGCTGGATAGGCCACACCCTGCGAAAGCCCGCAAGTACCATCACCAGACAAGCCCTAACATGGAACCCGCAGGGCAAGCGGAAAAGGGGCCGCCCGAGAAACACCTGGCGCAGAGACCTGGAGGCAGACACCAAGACCATGAAGATGACCTGGAACCAACTGGAGAGAACAGCTCAAGACAGAGATGCTTGGAGATCACTTGTTGACGGCCTATGCCCCAGAAGGGGTAGCAGGCGTAAGTAAGTAAGTAAGTAATGCTTATGCTTGATGAAAGCAGAGCTCTCCCCCTGTCTGTGTTCGCCCCTCTCAAAGCACGCAGCGGGCCCCGCCTCCCTCCCTCATTGCAACAAACCTGGCATTCCACCCAAAAACTGAATTTCAGTCCAGTTTCTCAACTATTAACAGCGGAGCTGTTTGTAATCTTCACTCGCACACTGCAAGTAAATGATTTTTCCGGTTCGCACACACACTTGACACACACATTGACGCTGAAATGGGTCGTTGTTCTAATAATCCCTGCCGCGGGACATTGCCGCTTTTCCCTCCTCTTGCCCGCTTCATTGAAGGTCAGTCGGTTGCTAATGTGGGGGGTTTCGCTGAGTCCTATTTACCTTTTTTACGGGTAAACGGGCTAACAACAGGGTGCAGGCCGGGTGTACCGTGGCTACGTAGCCAGGTAGCTTTGTTCCTGTGCCCCGGTGGGGATGAACGATGTCCCACCCGGCCGATGCTTGAGAGCGAATCGGCTGGGAGGGTGGCAGTATGGACGGATGAGTGGTATACTGTTGCAGGATGGTTTGTAGCGGCGGCCAGTGTTATGGCTCAGCTGGCTAGTTTCCTATCCACATTGGCGTCGGGTAGTAGGGCTATGGGTCCAGCCGACATTGTAAACATGTTGCATGTTTGTGGTGTTATAGAGATTTTGACTCAGTCGCAAGCTATAACTGCGGGGAGGATTAGGATGCTATCAACGTTTGTTGTTAGGCATGTTTGGTTGGAGCACTCTCCTCTTGGGGAAGAGGATAGGTTTTCTCTCCTCACGACTCCTTTTTCCACGGAAAGTCTTTTTGGGCGTTCTGTGGAGGCGCAGGCGGTTGTTGATCTGGGTCCTACACCGCCTCACGCTGTGCAGCCAGAGGTGGGAGCACGGTCTCGTCAACGACTGTGGCGAGATCCTCGACAGGCGGCCATGTTTCCCCCGCCAGTGGTGCCCTGGGCGGAGAGTCAACAGGATTCCACAAGGCCGACAGCCTTGGCGGCCGAGGGATCGGCCATTTTGGGTGAATTCGGCTTGGATAAAACAAGCCGTCGTCACTTTGCCGCGAGCAGCCCGCTCCCTGTTCAATCCTCTCTCTGTTACCCACGGAAGCGGGGCTCTGATCGTTCTCCTTTGGCTGCGGGCCGCGAACCTTCTTTGAAGCGCATGCGGCCCCATTCTTCACTTCTCATGGGGACAGGGGCTGACACCCAGTTGATGGCTGAGCCTGGGTCTGTCCGTGAGAATGTTGTGCTGTCGCGTGGCTCCTGCACCACACGTTGTGTGATGGATGAGGCTGGTGTTACAGCTGCCACTAGCTACGGTGGTCAGCAGGGGGACTCGAGACCTCTTCTGTTGAATGTACAGCAAGGGTTACCCCGGCCTCGCCTTCGCCAGGCGGGGTATCGTGCTGATGCCTCCCACTCCCGTGAGAGCGGCAGTGGTCTGCAAAGAAGAGGCGAGCGTGATTTGGGTGGTAGAAATATCACTGCAGGGCTTCGGCGTGTAGGAGCCCATGGGGTCCTCATGCCTTGCGTGTCTAGCTGCGGAACAACTCCTTAGCATGCGCTAGAGGGGTGTTCAGGGGGGGGGTGTGTGTCAACCAGTTTGATGACAGCTTCTCCCGTATCAAACCGGCCCTTTCTGTCGGGGTCCCCCCTTGGGTGCGTCGCACAGCGGGAGGGACCGGGCCAACTATCTACTGTTCCTTGACGTCAGTTGACGGCGGGTGCGCTGTGGGATTATTTTCACATATGGCGACAAGAATGCCGTTTGGAGGGGTGGATAGAGAGAACGTTGAGGGAGGGGCTTGTTTTGCAGTTTGCACAACCCCACCCTCCGTTTTCAGGTTTGGTGCCGACCCTGTTGTCAGGGTCAGAAGCAGTGACAGCCCTGGCCGACGAGATCCAATCTCTGTTGGCGAAGCAGGCCGTCATCGTGGTTCCGAGAGAGGACGCGATGTCAGGCGTCTACTCCCGTTATTTTCTGGTACCCAAGAAAACAGGGGGGGTCAGACCTATACTGGATCTGTCCGCGTTCAATCGGTTGATTGTAGCGAGACCGTTCAGAATGTTGACCGTCAAACTCCTTCTGCTTGCTGTCAGAAGGGGAGACTGGTTCACCTCCATAGACCTGAAGGATGCGTATTTTCACATCCCGATTTTCCCTCCTCACAGGAAGTTCCTACGGTTCCTGTTTCAGGGCGTAGCGTACGAGTACCAGAGGTTGCCGTTTGGCTACCAAGTGCGTGGCGACTGCGCTGGAGCCTTTACGTCGTCGGGGGATACGAGTTCTATTCTATCTCGACGACATTCTACTCCTCAGTCGTTCGGAGGAGGTTGCCAGGTCTCATACCAGGCTGGTGATGGAATTCCTCACCAGGCTGCGTTTTGCTGTGAATTGGAAGAAGAGTACGCCTCTTCCCAGTCAACAGGTGGAGTACTTGGGCTTGACGTTGAGGTCGAGGCCCATGATTGTAACCCTCTCGGAGCAGCGCCGGGTGTCTATCCTTCGCGCGCTCTGGGGTTTCCGTCTGGGAGGGACGGTCACGGCGCTGCAAGTGATGCGTCTGCTCGATATGATGGCATCTGCTCACACGGTGGTTCCTCTTGGCCTTCTCTTCATCAGGAGGATACAGAGGTGTTTTTTCTCTATGAGAATAGATCCGGTGAGGGACAAATGGAAACGGTTGACGGTTCCTTTGTCGATATGGGGAGATCTCGCCCATTGGAAGAGGCTGGGTATCCTCACCATTGGGGTCCCCATGGGCAGCAGGCGCTCACACGTCACGGTCTTCACAGACGCCTCTCTCACGGGTTGGGGAGGGACGTGTCGGACCCACGCAGTGGGAGGCAGCTGGACGGAGGTTCATGCTGGCCCATCTACCCCACACATCAATGTGTTGGAATTGAAGGCGGTCCTCCTGGTCCTCAAACGGTTCGACCACCTGGTGGTAGGCGAGCACGTTTTGGTCAGGACAGACAGTATGACGGCAGCGGCGTATATCAACAGGCTCGTTGTGATTCGTTCCATCCGCCTGCTCCGGCACGTGGTGTAGTGGTTAACACTGTCGCCTCACAGCAAGAAGGTCCAGGGTTCGATTCCCGCTTGGGGACCAGGTTTCCATGATGCCAGTTACCCAGGTGGGGTATCTCCCAGGCCTTTCTGTGTGGAGTTTGCATGTTCTCCCCGTGCTCGCAAGGGTTTCCCCCCCGATAAGATAAACCCAATGGAAAAACATGCACAACAATAGATCGCTAACGCTGTGGCGTCCTTGACGAAGACGGACAGGAGCACTTGGATTGGTTCCCTGGCGCGGCTCACGTTGACGCCTGTCTGCTCCCGGCTGCCCTTGGGGGGGAAGGACGACGGGATGGGTTAATCGCAGATACGAATTGCATGTATGCATCGCATGTGTGCCGATTGATGACCTCTGAGCAGGTCCTAAATTATTATTATTAACTTTGGCTATGGGCATCTCGCAGGCTGCGCAGTCTGAGGGCGCTCCACATTCCTGGTACAGAGAATATGGGCGCGGATATGATGTCTTGGGGCGGTCCTCGTTACGACGAGTGGGAACTCCGCCCCGACATAGTCAGACAGATCTGGGATCGGTTCGGGGAGGCCTCGGTAGATCTGTTTGCGTGCCGACGCTCTCACAAGTGCCCCTTGTGGTTCTCGGTCAGTCGAGCAGATCATCCCCCCTTGGGGGTGGATGCCTTCTCGACCTTTCCATGACCGCCCGGTCTTCTGTACGCCTTTCCTCCTGTACAGCTGTTGGGTCAGCTGTTGGAGCGGATACGGAGGGAGCGCAGGACGGTGATCCTGGTCGTGCCGGAACCGGGCACGGCAGTGTGGTTCCCGGTCTTGATTCAGCTTCTGGTCGCTCCTCCTTGGGTCATTCCTTGGTCGGCGACGGCCCTCTCACAGCACAACGGGTCACTGTTCCAGTACCCGATGTTGGGCCAACGACTGTTGGTGTGGCTGGTGGGAGGGTGAGTCTGGAGAGGATGGACCCTTCTGTGGTTGATACCATCCGGAATGCACATGCTCCCTCCACTGTCGCGATTTACGCGGGCAGATGGCATATGTTCCAAGAGTGGTGTATGGCGGGGGGCCGGGACCCAGTCTCCTGCCCCCTGGATGCTGTCCTGTGTTATCTCCAGTCTCTCCTTGGTAGACTGTCGGCTTCGACGGTGAGGGTATATGTGGCGGCTATATCCTCCTATCATGAGGGGTTTGAGGGGAATGTCTTGTTCAGCCACCCTCTTGTGAAGCGTTTCCTGCTTGGCGCTCGACGCGTTAAGCCGGTGCAACGCTCTTTGGCTCCGACTTGGGATCTTCAATTGGTCCTCGGTCGGTTGTCCTTGGCCCCGTTTGAGCCGCTCGAGCAGGCGCCGTTGGGACAGCTGTCTTTCAAGACCGCGTTCCTGCTGGCTGTCACCTCCGCTAAACGCGTGAGTGAGCTCTGTGCTCTTTCGGTACGTCCAAAGTGCCTGTCTTTTCGGGCCGATTGCGGTGCCACTCTGCGACCTAATCCTGCTTTCATGCCTAAGAATATCCGGAGTTCCTTCCGCTCCAGGGATATTGTGGTTCAGGCGTTTCGTCCTCCTCCTCACACTAGTGAGTTAGATGCGGGCCTTCACCTGTCATGTCCGGTCCGTGCTTTGGGAATTTACCTCAGCCGTACTCAGGACCTCAGGGTTACCGATCAGCTTTTTGTCTGTCACGGTGGTTCTCGTGCCGATAAGGCACTGTCGAAACAGCGCCTGTCCCATTGGTTGTGCGAGGGCATTGCCCTCTGCTACACGTTGGCTGGGCAGGATCCCCCTGGGGGCGTCAAGGCGCACTCCACTCGTGGGGTGGCTGCCTCTGCCGCTCTCCTGGGTGGGGCCTCGGTGGAGGACATCTGTGCTGCAGCTTCATGGTCCTCCCCGGGCCCCTTTGTAAGGTTTTACCTCATGGACATGATCGGGGGTTCTGTCTCCCAGGCGGTTCTGGGGTCTGTGGCCTTTCCTGCTTCCCGTCCTTTGGTAGGGTAGCAGGAGTGTGTGGGTATGGGCCACAGTGTGTAGGTCACACGTGGTTCCGCCTGTGCTGTGTGTTCAAGGGGTTCTAGTTCCCTCTTGCTCGCACTCAGGTGGAGTTGTCTGCGCCCCCCCCCCTTCATTAGGAAGGATGGGGTGACGGGGCTCCCCAAACCCCTTGATGTGGGCTTACGGGTCCTCAGGGGGTGCATCTGTCGGGCCTTGCGTCCGCTCTAACCCATATCTCGATAGGCTTTAAAGGTCAACCTCCACGTTGTATTTTTGTTCAATAAACAATGTGGACTAGGCCAACAGTGACTTTCATGAAGAATTGTAAAAAAAAGTATTGAAATTGACCCAGTTTTAGCGTTTTTATCAAAACATTTTGTCTGCCCAACACAATCAACATGCACTTGCATATTTTAATCAATGGTTTATAATGTGCACGTGTAATGTCGTCACAACAGGTATTGGTCACCAGGGGTATCACCAGGGGGCGCTGAGAGTCACACAGCTAGTGGCAGGCAGAGAGCCTTGCTACCATAGATATATGCTTGCTACTACTAGCCGAATGGAAATGTATCTGTTTCACCTCACTATTGCTCCGTGATTATAGCCATCCATCCATCTCTAAAGCTAACCACGTTACCATATTTGTAATAATGTAAATCATTGTGTCGTTGTACACATTGTGTTTATAACGTTAGTAGATAACATAGCTTAGCTTGGTAGCTATTGTGCTAACAACATATCCCGACATCCGGCTCGCTGGCCGGCATGAACGGCCGACCCAAAATGGTTCTCTCCTCTCTGTACACCCCGACCCCACGGGTGCCCTGCCGGGGGGCCCATGGACGCGACGGCGGCGGTAGCCGCAGGGCGCCCGAGCCCGCAAAGGCTAGTGTTACACGATAGCTATGATGAGCTAACTAGCGCTGCGGGCTCCGGCGCCCTGCGGCCGCCGCTGTTGTCGAGTCCACAAGCTTCACTCGGTGCATCAGTCACGAAAGGGGCTATGATGAGCTTGGCAAGCCAGAGTAAAACACAGTTTTCATTCAATCAATAACAACATTAACCAGACTCTCGTTGTGTCTATTATGCTAACGCTAACGTTACCTCATTGTGTCTATTCTACACAGATAGCCTCTCGTGTCTATCTGCTAACGTTAGCATTAGGCTAACTAACGTTACGTCCCTAACCCCCAACAACAAGCGTAACTAATCAGCGATCTTTTTGTCAGACTAAACTCTCCGCTCGGTGGCAAATTGTGTTGATGTCGGTTTTGTTTCATCAATAAATGAGGCAGAATACACAGTGACTGTATCCTTTTTTATTCCACTCGTTTCTTGCTGCAAACATACAAAAGATATCCTACGCGAGACATTAAAGATGGCGGCGCGGACATTCTGTTTTCGTTCAGACTCCCCAAACAGTGACGTCACGCGTCTCTCTTCTGACCAATCAGTGGTCTGCAGTTTTTCACGTGTCATTTCTGGAGCTCTCATGCTGATCACCAGCAGCCCCGCCTCCCCACACGGAGACAAACTGAGTACTTTATTTTAGTGGAAAAGCAACATTAGATTCGGCTCATTAATATGCAAGCCACACCTGTTGTGACGTCGGCGTTTTGATAAGCTTTTTTGATTCGCGCGTGCATGTTATTCGTGCGTGGACCTTTTTAACTCTTTCAGAGTGGCATTTCCGGTGTCAAATGGAAATAAATAAATAATGAAATTATATACCAATGATGTAAACTACCCATAATTGATCAGTAGGGTTTAACCTAGAGGTTGGCCTTTAAGAGCGGGACACGATGGCCAAGTACGATAATATAACGTAAGGTTATGTATATAACCTAGTTATATGAGTACTGGCTAAGCGTCCCGCTCTTAAGCGGCCCTGAGTTCCCTTTTGAGGGATCTTTTACTGGAAACGGGATTTTTGGCAAGGAAGAGTGTTTGGTGACCAGGCCCACTGTCTTATAGGCTACGCCTCCATAGGGGCGGGACCCGGCAGGTGTAGGTGTACGTGTTTTTTCCATTGATGGAGTACAATAGGTACATGAGATGAGGTATCTCGATAGGCTTTAAGAGCGGGACGCTTAGCCAGTACTCATATAACTAGGTTATATACATAACCTTACGGAAATAACCATGCAGGTCTCTACTGCGCATGGGCATTGGGAAACAACGGCTCCGTATCCGGCTCACGCAGATTACATGGCACCATTGTTGGCGAGTTTTGGCGAGTATCCAAAACGGAAACACCTTTTCAGCGTTGCCAGTAGGACAACGCGTTTTCCTTCCAAAACGGCGTTTCTTTTTAACTTGGACAGCAAACGTAATCATTCAGCAACAAAAACGTTGCTGTATTCCCCAGTGTAACCATGGCCTAAGTTAAGACGGTGAAGGCTTTTGCAATTTGGTATTTGTTTGAGCAAGTTGTCCAAGTTTAAAATGTCTGGGGTTTTACATGTAGATTTAGGAAATTACCTTGACCTTGAACATGTTCTTGAAACAAAATGTACTTATTAAATAATTAAATAATTATTCACCATGCCTTAGTTAATGTTCCTATGTGGCTTAGTTCCATGGTTATAGTCAGTTTTTGCTAAACATTACCTTGAAAATGACATTTGACCTTGAGACATAATAATTACTTATAAATACAGAAATGTATCCCTTGCACCAACAAACAGAAAAAGTGATATTATACAAGGATCTAGTTCTAATAGGAGCTGAGATATGACATGTTCTCTTTCCGATGGTGGCCATATTGGATTTTATGCATACAGGCCACCAGGCGGCTACCCCAAGTTGTATGCAGTGATTTTTTAAAACCGTATGCCCATACCTAACACCATACCTAACTTTTGCAAAACGTTTAACCAAATTGCAAAACATTCCCTCTCAGCTAAAATGTTTTACATTTGTAGTATTTTACCATGACCATATTCAACATGATGGCGCGACCGAGGTCAGTCGCCGTTGGTTTTGCTCTGCAGAGATTGTGCACACGTTTAGTTATTATGTTTATCTTTAATACTTTTTTCATAAAAACCACGCTGGCATGGACGTCGTACGACCGCCAGTCACTTATGGACTTAAACTCCGGACTGAAAGAGGAGTTTAACGACACTTTTTGCCAAGATTGGCCACCAGAGATAAGACGAGAAAAGGACAAAGACGGGGACAATGGCAAGGTGGCGCGATCAAACGGAAGCACAGAGGGCGGAGAAGTGGAATCAGAATCAGGCTAAAGAGTTCTGCTTACCGGCCCACGATCCCATCGATTCTGTTGGCAAATGTACTTTCGCTGGAGAATAAGATGGATGATCTCCGTGCAAGGATTAGATTCCAACGGGACGTGAGGGACTGCAACATCCTATGCTTTACGGAGACATGGTTGAAGCCATCAACACCGGATCACAACATCATCCCATCTGATTCCTTCTCTGTCTTCCGCGCTGACCGAACAGAAGAGTCGGAAAAGTCCATAGGTGGAGGGGTCTGCTTCCTGACGAACAGCGGCTGGTGCAGCCCCAAGGAGGTGAAGATCATTTCCCGCTCCTGTTCGCCGGACCTTGAACATTTATCCATCCTTTGTTGCCCGTTTTATCTCCCCCCGGAATTCACAGCCATAATAACAACAGCAGTATACATCCCACCGCAAGCTGATACCGCCAGAGCTCTGGCAGGCTACAGGACTATTAGAACAAGCACCAAAACAAACATCCAGACACAGGGACAGGGTGAGCAGTTTCAAGTACCTGGGAGTCCACATCACAGAGGACCTGACATGGTCAACACACATAGATTCTGTGGTGAAAAAGGTGAAACAGCGCCTCTATCACCTGAGACAGCTAAGGAAGTTCAGAGTATCGGGGAAGATACTCCACTCCTTCTATTCCGGGGCTGTAGAGAGCATTCTGACTGGAAACATCACTGCCTGGTTTGGAAACAGCACAGGACAGGAAGGCACTCCAGAGAGTGGTGCGTTCAGCAGAGCGTACTACGGGTATTGCACTACCACCCCTGCAGGACTTATATGACAGGAGGTGCAAATCCAGAGCCTGCAGAATAATGAAAGACCCCCACCACCCCAAAAATAGCCTGTTCAAGCTGCTGTGGTCAGGCAAGCGCCTACAGACACACGCTGCGAGAACAGAGACTCCGGCTCAGCTTCTTCCCCCAGGCCATCAGAACACTGAACTCTCCACTCACAAGTACACATGAGCACACACACACAACATTCATGCGGCAACCGCTAAAACAATCACTTTAAACAAAATGTCACTTTAAAAAATGGAAAGTGACTTTAACACATTCCCCGCCAATGACGAGTTAACTCGGTGTTAGGTAGGGATGGGAATTGATAAGATTTTATCGATACGATTCCATTATCGATTCTGCTTATCGATCTAATTCTTTATCGCTTCCCTTATCGATCCCTGATAAATTTATAATTTAAATAAATAAATTGGAAATGCAACAGAACTTTACAAAAAGAAAATGAACTATACACTTAAATAAAATTTGAGATTCTCTTAATTATTCTAAAACTAATTGAATCTATTGAATAACGACCTGTTTAATGTAACTACAGTTAAATATCTTAAACAAATGTAATCTATTGAACCGTAGTTGCATTCAACAGGTTGTTATTCCTCTGACTGCTCTGTCTCTGGTCTTTCAGAAGACCAGTGCACACACACACACACACACACACACACACACACACACACACACACACACACACACACACACACACACAGACAGAGACGCTCCCTCCCCCGGTCCCCGCTCGCCCCCACCCTGTTTCTACCTGAGCAGTGTGTCTGTCTCTCTCTGTGTGAGCTTGGTTAGCTAGTGTTAGCTCTGCGGCTAAAGTTGGGTTGCCCCGAATTAAATGAATGACTAGGTTCTAAAGTAGTTTTCACTGCACATAGAAACAGCCAAACTGCGGGAGCATTTCGGGAGCATATGACCAAAACCCAGGCAATTCCGAGCCCTTAAGGAATCAAATAGTCTGCTCTATGGCTACATGCATGGTGCTAACGTTATTGTTTTAAAATGTGCAACTGTCAGAAAAACATGGCAGCGATAAGAGGAATCGATAGTCACAGTGTCATGCGATTCCAGGAATCGGACAATTAGGAACCGGCTCCCATCAGGAACCGGTTTTCGATTCCCGTCCCTAGTGTTAGCCCGCCAATCGTTGAGCGCCAACAACGAGTTAACTCGTTGTTATGATCGTTATTTCTTTTATTCGCTATTGCCATTCGTAATCCATCGAGGGAGCCTGTGCATGCTGTTCTGAATGTGTCTGAGCTCGCAGACAGTCAATACCGGCCCCTAACGCCTTGCGGCCGCTATTGCACTCCATTTGAAATGATGTAGTTTGTTTTCTGGGCCAAGCTGAGCCGCGGGGGCGGGTTCTAAACACTCCGGCAAGACAAGTGCTTACAACGATGCATGGACTAGGCTTCCCCCCCTCGTTCATATGCAATGCTGGATAATGTGGGAAGGACTACCGCGACCAGGATTTGGAATGGCGATCAGATAATTGGATTCTTCTTTTTGCATTACATCAGAGACAAGGTAAGGACAGTATATATCCAATATTGCGTTGATCCGATATTTTTTTCTCCCACACTCGAAGCTGTGTGTGTGTGTGCCGTTGGTCACATCACGGCACGGATGGGTGCCCCGCTCTAAACCACCTTTCGTGCAGGCATGATCAAAGATAATACCGATAATCTAGCGTTGATTTCAGGATGATTCGATAATCAGGCGAAAAATGGCAAAGTGATAAGTGGATTTCACTAAAGGGCCTTTTTCTCGTCTTTTGCTGGGATTACTCAGAATCACTCAAAACTATACTCATATTTACCACGGTATAAAACGGAAATGTACGGATGAAAAGATTATCTGTTTTTTGCATGTTGACTGGAAGAAACTCACTGACAATCGTCAGCGTTATTAGATCCATAGCTATAATATTTAATATAGTTTTCAGCACTGCAAACACGCCATTCTCCCCATTGAATAGAATGCTGGCACACAACGGCCCAATGCCCATAGCGCCCTCTGGCGTCCATTGTGTTAACCCTCCAGAGTCTGAGCTCTAGAAATTTCAATTTTTTTTTTACATAATATGAAACTACAGGTTCATAGAGAAGCATCCATCTGCAGAACGTCAGCCCAGCACTCTCATTCCCCACGCTGTCAGGCCCCTCAGGAATTTGGGTCACGAGACCGTCACAGGCCCGCTCAGCAGCGCCACCCACCCAATGGCTGAATTGCCAATGGCTGAATTGGAGTATTGCACTGTGCAGGATTGATTGATTGAAAACTTTATTAACAGATTGAAGAATGGGTACAGTACAGCTCAATACACACAATTGTTAACACTTTCGCGGCCACTGGGATGAGTCTAATTAATCTCAAGAGGACCGTGAAATGTAAACAGACGTGGTGCTGTTTGTAGAGCTAAATCTATACTTTATAGTATTGCTATCTGTCCAGTCTCATTGTGAATTGAGACCATAAACCGTCCCTTCAAAATGGCTTAAAAAAAATGTCATCAATATGTTCTCATTTTATAGCGCCGTGAATATAAGCATTATACCGGATTTGGTCTAGTATATTTCCTGGAAGCCAAGATAATGGGCTAATAGCTAATAACGTTAAATCCAATGGCATTTCGGTTATAGATACGCTCCAGTTAAAACTCAAACTGCATATGATCGGCACGCTCCTCACGCATTTATGCATGAAAAGGGGGGGGGGGGGGGGGGGGGATGTCGTTTCTGATTATTTATTAACAATAACCACGTTAGCCTCATAGGCCGAACGCCTGGATGGCTATCAAAACAAGGCCCGATCGGGATGTACTTTACGTGAAAATGATCTTGGTCCGGTGGGATCCCCCCGAGCATTTCCCCGTTATCGATCGCCATCTGGTAGATCGATATGTCCATTGGCTGATGATAAATCCCCTTATTGCATGGTGAAATCTGCGATGCAAAACGTAATCCAAGCTACATGCTGCACATCTAGAATCCTGCTAACTGAAATCTCCATTGAAAGTAAAAAAAAAATATTGATCCGTTCAGCCACAGGGCACACTGCATTATCGCGATAGCGCCCCTAAGAGGATCTGGCCGGTATTGCACCTTCTCGAATTCATAGAGTAGGGTAAATCTGCAGTGCCGCTCGGCAACCTTGAATAGGTTATTAAAATGGAATAAAAGCAATAACAACTTGCCATGGATATATCCGTGCTTCATACAATAAATATATACAAGGGGGAGGGAACTGTACAGTTATGATGAATTGAAAATGGGGGACCCTGATGTAAACAAGACGGAAGTCTTTCTCTGGTGTGCATCCCCTTAACAATTGTGTGTATTGAGCTGTACTGTACCCATTCTGCAATCTGTTAAATAAACGCATCGTGGAGCTGCCCGCAGGAACGCCCTACCCAAAGCTGTAAAGGAGTGTGAATCGATACCCACTTTCAAAAACACTCTCAAAGAACACCTACGGGAGACTGCAATTCGAAACTGGCCCCCACAAATGTCCTAACCCAGTTGTACAGTAAATTACCAAGTATGGCTTTGTCAGTATTCAAGTGTACAGTGTCCCCGACCCACCCCCTACCCAACCCACCCCCACCCACCTCCAATGTACAGTCCCCCCCCCCCCCCACCCACCCAACCCCACCCCACCTACCAAACCTCCTCCAATGTACAGTTTCTATGTCAAATGTATATACACTCTTTTCTGCACACTTTTTGTATCACAAACAGTACTGTATTTGCAAATCTGGTATGTCATAAATGTATAGATGTAGCAGTACTGTCTATCTGTATGTCATATATGTTATGATGAATTGAAAATGGGGGACCCTGATGTAAACAAGACGAAAGTCTTTCTCTGGTATGCATCCCCTTAACAATTGTATGTATTGAGCTGTACTGTACTGTACCCATTCTGCAATCTGTTAATAACGTTTTCAATCAATCAATCAATCAATCCCACACAGTGCAATACTCCAATTCAGCTATTGGCAATTCAGCCATTGGGTGGGTGGCGCTGCTGAGCGGGCCTGTGACGGTCTCATGACCCAAATTCCTGAGGGGCCTGACAGCGCGGGGCCTGACAGCGTGGGGACTGAGAGTGCTGGGCTGACGTTCTGCAGATGGATACTATTGGGTTCATACCTTCAAAATAAGCCATCAATTGTAAAATTCGAGCCGATAGTTTTTAATCAATGTCCTATGAAACATTCTGGTAAAATCCTTACCAAGTCGGGGCACAGGGGTTTGAAAGGATTCAGTGAATTCAGCTATTTGATAAGAGAACTACACTCCCTCCCAGAATGCAATGTGATGTCAATGTCACTAGACCAATTCACACCTGGAACAAAGGCCCAGTTTATAGTCTGTTGTTACTTTGTTATTCCAATGACTGGGCCCAGGCAGGCCTAGTGACACACACTTTGATTTGATGCCATGTACACTAGTGATGTGCATCTCCATCAATGAGGCCGATGCGATGCGCATCTCGATACGGTGCCAACGATACGATACATTAACGTTACATTTGAAGCACCGGGCGATGCGATACGATTCACCCCCTGATGAGATACGATACGATTCGATACGATTTGATTCAACATAATGCGATTCGGGGCGATACGATGTAATTCAACACGATGCAAAATAATGATACAATTTTATGGTATGACAGAGGATTTGGTTGTATTCTTTATATGCAGCTTATATTATTATTAAAAATAAAATAATCTACTGTAAGACAATTTATATAAAAACTCTTGGGTGTTTAAGAAGACTTTTGCATAGTACTGTGTTTTCTATCCACTTTAGCTAAAAACACACACACACACAATGTAATATACACACTACTGTGAGACAATAATAATCACACACAAAGGGATAATGGCTTATAGCCGACTTAATGATTTTATAATATTTCAGATAATGAAATTAAATGTTTATCATCAACTATCCAATTAGTATTTATATTGTAACGTTTGGCCACTTTAAATCATTAGAGAGAGAGAGAGAGAGAGAGAGAGAGAGAGAGAGAGAGAGAGAGAGAGAGAGAGAGAGAGAGAGAGAGAGAGAGAGAGAGAGAATAGATTGATGGGGGTGCGGCCCGCCCTCTCTCTCTCGCTCTCTCTCTCGCGCTTGCGTGCACAGGGGGGAGGAGGAGGAAGGAGGGGGGGAAGGACGCGTGGCAGAGCAGGAGAGAGGACATTGGAGGAGGAGGCGAAGGGGAGGGATTTGCAAGGGTGAGGAAGAGGATCGCTGCATGAGGCTAGTTAAGGCTTCATTACATGGACAAATCTGTGACGTCGATTTATGGGTTCTGTAATGTTTCCCTTTCCATGTGTGTGTGATTAGTGGTTTTGGATGTTGAGGCTCACTGAAGACAGTCTGTGATTAGGTTATGATGGCAGCTGTCTTCTAATATGGCCTTCTTTGACATGCTGACGTGGTCTTATTAAATTACTCTTATTGTGAATAGGATACAGAAAAATACCTTTACGTTAATGTACGCCCTCTGACATAGAGCTTCCATCTCTCTCTCTCTCTGTCTCCGTTTCTCTCGTGCACAGGGAGGACATTCAGACACTAGAGCTAGAATACCTGACAGGTCAGACAATATAACTAGAATATCTGACAGGTCAGACAATAGAACTATAATACCTGACAGGTCAGACACTAGAGCTAGAATACCTGACAGGTCAGACACTAGAGCTATAGTATCTGACAGGTCAGACAATAGAACTATAATACCTGACATGTCAGACAATAGAACTATAATACCTGACAGGTCAGACACTAGAGCTAGAATATCTGACAGGTCAGACAATAGAACTATAATACCTGACAGGTCAGACACTAGAGTTAGAGGACCTTACAGGTCAAACACCAGAGTTAGATTCAAGATTAAATTGTTTTATTTCAAACCACAGTGTTAGTTTGGCTACATTTACCATTGTCCGGAAAAACAACATTTGAAAATAAATGAAATGGGAAAAGAGGACCCCCCCCCCCCCCCCCCCCCCCAAAAGTAAAAAAATAAAACAGCCAGAAACTATACACTGTTTGAAAAGGAGATGGAAGAAGCAAAGCTTATATGTTTCCATCCCCCATCAATAACTATATTATATATAATATTATATATACTTCAGCAAGTATATGACACGATTACCAATACATATAATACAATAATACAACACACACACACACACACGCTAGACTATACTCTCATGTCACCCTTCAAATCATTCTCATACAATACGTTGGTCTTCCTCCCTGGTATATTTTGTGAACACCATCATTTTGAACTTCCTCTTTAATATATTTATGAATTGACTGGATTTGATCTCCTCCTCCAGATTATTCCACAAGGTAACTCCACACAGAGAAATACACATAGCCTTCCTGGTTAGTCTTGAAGATTGCTGTTCCAGTTTGAGTTTCCCTCTAATCTTTGGAGTTCAGCTCTCTCACAGAACAATTTCTGTATCTTGTCAGGAAGGCTGTGGTGAATGACTGGACATGAACTGGGCAGTTTTGTAATCCACCAGGTCCTTTAATTTCAGAACTGAAAGTTTTAAAAACAAAGAATTTGTATTAGGGCTGGGCGATATGACGATATTATATAAATATCGGGTACAGTTCATTAACGATACACTTTTTAAACGTATCGTGGATATCGTGATGTTTTTCCCAAGAGGCTTGTGTCGCGTCAATCTGGTCCACACGTTGACACTTTTGAACAGCGCCGCCCCACACACACACTACTGCATCAAAAGTTACTACTTATGATAACAAAGGCATTCGTTTTGTGGCATTAACGTTATATAGTTACACTTTCAATAACAGCGTATTTACATAGCAACGACCGAGGTCGACCTAGATATAGCAAGCATTAGTCGTTCATATCTCAGCCCGTGCTGTCTCAGTTGTGCCCATTCTGCGGTCTGTTAATAACATTTTCAATCAGACAGATGTATGGAAAGGCTTTTATTATAACATCCGTTGCAGTAAAATCATTATGCCTCCAGTCGTTTAGTCATCCTGCGTAGCTAGAAGCTAAACGTCGGCCGCGGCGAGCTACCGCTGCCATTGTTGTTGTCATTGAGCTCTCCAATGGCGGAAGTAAAAAATTAATACGCGCTTGCCGATTGGTGCTAAGAACAGCAGGGCGGGTGCAAGCGATGTGACGTAATTGGCAGACGCGACTGTCAATCAAAATGATTCTGTTTGCCGACTGAATGAATGAAAACGTTATTAACAGATTGCAGCATGGGTACAATACAGTACAGCTCAATACAACAACAGTCAACAGTGGACTGGAGGATGCAGACCAGAGAAAGACTTTCGTCTTGTTTACATCAGGGCCCCCCATTTTCAATTAATCATATTTCATATCTAAATCATATAATATCTCATTGCTAAATATATGCAATATATAATCTAATAATCCAATAATCTAAATCTAATATATAATATAAAAATGCTAAATGCATGGGTATTTTATTTTGTCTTTAATGTTAGCTTGCAAACTCAAATACTGTCTTGGTAAGCCTCATAATGAATTGTTTGGGGAAAAAAAGAAAAACATTGTGATGCGTATCGTGTATCGCCGAAAGGTCAGAAAATATCGTGATATCATATTTAGGCCATATCGCCCAGCCCTAATTTGTATGTGCTTTGTAGCTCTCATTTGTTACAATCCTAATTGCTCTTTTTTGGAGCATTACCAAAGGAAGTAGGTTGGTTTCATAGGTATTTCCCCACACCTCAACACAATAATTCAAATATGGAAGGACCAAAGCATTATATAAGATAACAGAAGATTGTTGGTTCAGCCAATACCTTGACCTCCACATAATACCCACACTCTTTGAAATGTTTGTTTTTACATGGCTTATGTAAGGCTTCCAACACATTTTCTCATTTATGATCACTCCTAAAAAAGTGGTTTGCTGTACTCTTTCAATAACGGTATCATCTATCGTAACTTGGATCGGTGTGTCATAATTACGATTTCCAAAAATCATTAGTTTTGTTTTGTTCAAGTTTAGAGACGATCTGTTTTTGTCAAACCACTTTTTTTATTTGACCAATTCAGTCATGGTTTCATTCAGAATCTGTTGTAAACTCTCACCAGAGCAAATCATATTTGTATCATCTGCAAATAGCACAAATTTCATTGTTTCAGATACTTTACAGATATCATTAATGTATAAAAGAAACAAAACTAGAGTTAGAGGACTGACAGGCCAAAGACACTAGAGGTAGAGCCCATAAATCAACGTCACAGATTTGTCCAAGTAATGAAGCCTTAACTAGCCTCATGCAGCGATCCTCTTTCTCACCCTTGCAAATCCCTCCCCTTCGCCTCCTCCTCCAATGTCCTCTCTCCTGCTCTGCCACGTGTCCTTCCCCCCCCCCTCCTTCCTCTTCCTCCTCCTCCCCCCTGTGCACGCAAGCGAGAGAGAGAGCGAGAGAGAGCGAGAGGGCGGGGCCGGCCGGCCATAGATTGATGGGGGGGCAGGGCCTGTTGTAAATGGAAGATTGCTCCACTTCTACAAGGTCAATTTGCATGTTCTTGGTATCTAGGAACATCTAGGGACCTGGGGGTATGTATTCCCAGTGTCAGAAATATTGTGTCTGTTACTAGGCTTGAGTAAATTGTAATGAAGAAAAGGAGAATATAAATTATGATTTATTTTTGCATCTTTGACGGTGAATAACACCATGTTAAATCTGCGGGGTAAGCAGATGAGCTCACTGAGCTCATTCACCACCTTATTGAGACCATGTGTACAAAAAATCTAAGCAAATGAATAAAGGGAAGATGATTAAACAGAAGGATTTGTAGATACAGTAATAAATGATCATCAATTTTAATTATAAATTCATATTTGACCTTGAACTTGACCTTATTATGGCCAAATCATACATCTATGGATAGGGAAAATGCTCCTCTTTCCAATGGCAGGGTTAAATCTGGATTTAGTCATTTCCTCACGGTTTTACGATAAAAGAGATATCATTATAATTTTTTCGATAAATTCTTATTTTCGGTAAATTGTACAAAACATCGGTAAAAATGAAAATATACACTTTGACTGCTGTTTTGATAGGGTTATGGTCTTTACTCTTGGCAAAAAAAAACATTAACATCATGAGGACGCGCCAATTTGCTGACCTCTAGCGGTTCAGGTGTGCATTACTTTTGATACAATATATAGATAGAATTAAAGCCCTATTTGTTGCCTGTCAATTGCCCTTTCAGGTGACAAAATCCGTTCAGCGGTTCACAAGTTACATGCCGATACGTGAGGCGTGCGCCAAAGTACACATTACCCCCCCGACCTCCGGGGGCTCTAGCTCTGTCAATCATTTGGCGATCTCAAAAATCAAGACTTTTATTTCCATTGTCTCTGGTATTCCCATTGACATTGTATAATATTTAGTGCTGTTAATCGATTAAAATATTTAATCTGATTAATCGCATGATTGTCCATAGTTAACTCGTGATTAATTGCAAATTAATCAAATTTTTTTATATTTTTTTTATCTACCATAAACAGATATTTTTCAAGTTCCAAGTTTTAATACTCTTATCAACATGAGGGTCAACAAATGCTTGCTTTATGCAGCCATTTAACACAAAAGGTTGCCCCTCATGCGTTGCAAATTTGCATCCAATTCAAAACAGAGTGATGCACAAAATAACTTAAAAGAAAATAATAATTAAAAACAATGAATGAAATGCATGAAATAATAGGGGAAAGAAAATGTTAGGAACTTGTTACATTCACCCACACAAGGGGTGAGTAATCACCCCCCTCTCTCTCTCTCTCTCTCTCTCTCTCTCTCTCTCTCTCTCTCTCTCTCTCTCTATCTCTCTCTCTCTCTCTCTCTCTTTCTCTCTCTCTCTCTCTCTCTCTCTCTCTCTCTCTCTCTCACACACACTCTCCCAGCCTTTCTCTCTTGCCCCTTCCTCATCTCTCTCACCCCCGCTCTCTCTCTCTATCTCTCTCACACACACAGACACACACACACACACACACACTTCAGAAACAAACATAGTATCAATGAGAACACCAATAATACACCTGAGTGAAGTCTAGTAAAAAAAAATTAAAAATTAATCGTGAGTTAAAAAAAATAGTGGTGTTAATAGAATCGGGCGTTAATACCGCGTTAACTTTGACAGCCTTAATAATATTATATACTTATTGTTATGTGTCTTGTAAGCCCATATGGGCTGGGCATACACCTGTATGTAAGTCACAAAAATAAAAAACATCAATCAATCAGTCACTGTATGTTCCATAAGTGTTGGCCCATTTAGAGGGTACTTCAAGCAAACTTACTTTAAACTTTAATGCAAACTACAAAAAATGCTCATCCAAAAGTAGTAGATAGATATAGGTCATACATGTAGGTATGCATTTGGTTACACACACACACTGAAGTATTGTTGGTATTCCATATTGTAACTATATTTATTGTAAGGTAAATATAACTGAGAGGGCATACATACCCTCATCTGCCCATATGTGCATACTCAGAATTAATTATATTGTATATTATATATATATATTATATTAGTATTTTTTATATATATTTATATTGTTAATTATTGGGTCCATCATACTAACTCAACCTCATGATAGATTTGCAATTGAAAAGTCAATATGATGAGACTGAAGTACCCTATATAATATAATAGAGAGAGAAATAAATAAATAATGAAATAGAGAGAGATACAGAGAGAGAGAGACATTTATAATAATAATTATTATTATTATTAAATAGAATAATTTCCTATAGGCTTGCTGTGGTAGTCAGTGATACTGGTGTCATTCTGTGTTCAGGCATCCACTGAGTATGAGATGACGGGTGACAAACACATTTTTTGGCTTAAGTGAAAAAGTAAAGTGGTAAAGGTAGAACCATTTGCATGTTCTTGGTATCTAGGGACATCTATGAACCTCAGTGAATGTATTCCCAGTATCAGAAATATTGTGTCTATTACTAGGCTTGCTTAAATTGTGATGAAACAAATGAGAATATGAATTATGATTTTTCTTTCCATCTTTGACAGTGAATAACACCATGCTAAAAATTACCAGACATGAATAATAGTTCAGTACCTTCTTGAGATCACGTGTACAAAAAATCTAAGCAAATGGATAAAGGGAAGATGATTAAACAGAAGGTTTTGTAGATACAGTACTGAATTCTGCCATCCGGACACATTATATTATAGAATATAGAATATCAGGCTATATAAATTACCTTATTATAGCCATGTTGCATATCTATGGATCGGGACAAATCTAATCTTTCCAATGGTAGAGTTCAATCTGGATTTAGTATCACAAGAACTGTGAATGAAATCTGTAAATAATAAATAATTTATGGATATTGTAGGCTTTTTTTTCAGCTGTGAGAGAATGTCTAAGAGATAATTCATACAGATTATGAAAAGCCAATCTGTTGTTTAGAATTTGGATGGGGGGTAGGCTCTGATACCTCTCACCCCTGCAGGGTCTAACACCTTTTCAAAGCACACATGCCGCTCTTGTGTGTGTGCATGCGTTCGTGGATGTGCGTTTCTTGACGCAATGTAGTTCTCTGGCAAACGGAGATAATTACAATCATACCATCTAGCAAGAATTATACGTATTTACAAGTCGTATTAAGTTTAGCAAGTAAGGAGACATATATAACATCTCAAAGCACTAGAAAATGTAATTTTTCTATTTTTACCGATTTCTGAAAATACTTTCTCAGCATTTAGGAGAAATTCGAAATCCTTTTGTTCTCCGTATACGGGTGTAAAGAGGACTTTGGCCTCCCAAGGGTTTTTAAAGGAAGGAGGTACTGTATAGTATAGTTTAGAAACATTAAGAGTTAAAATGTTAAATTGTATAGTAGTGTACATAGGAACCAGTTTCTCAGGAACTTTGCATGTCTTTTTTATCATGCATAACTTGTGTCTTACCTATTTATTTTTTTCTATGCCTATTTTTATTATTGTATTTTGCACAATCAATGCAGGCATGACCACCTGCATTTCACGAGCAGATTCACTGTTAGATCACATCAACAACAACATTTGGAGCATACTTTTTTTTTTTACTTGAGAAATACAAACTGAACGAATGCAAAAAAACACAAGATCTGAAATCTTCATTGGTGTCCTTCTCTCTTCTCCAGGTACAATTGCTGCACATTCATACAGGACAGAAGCTTTACTGCTGTGACCAATGTGGAACACGCTCCAGTACCTCTCAAGGCTTAAAGATACACCAGCGCATTCATACAGGAGAGAAGCCTTACCACTGTGACCAGTGTGAGAAGAGCTTCAGTATCTCTGGAAATTTAAAGAGACACCAGCATATTCATACAGGAGAAAAGCCCTACCACTGTGACCAATGTGGAACACGCTTCAGTACCTCTCAAGGCTTAAAGGAACACCATACAGGAGAGAAGCCTTACTGCTGTGACCAATGTGGAACACGCTTCAGTACCTCTCGAGGCTTAAAGAGACACCAGCGCATTCATACAGGAGAGAAGCCCTACCACTGTGTCCAGTGTGAGAAGAGCTTCAGTTTCTCTGGAACCTTAAAGACACATCAGCGCATTCATACAGGAGAGAAGCCCTACCACTGTGACCAATGTGGAACACGCTTCCGTGATGCTAAAGGCTTAAAGATACACCAGCGCATTCATACAGGAGAGAAGCCCTACCACTGTGACCAGTGTGAGAAGAGCTTCAGTGTCTCTGGAAGCTTAAAGACACACCAGCGCATTCATACAGGAGAGAAGCCCTACCACTGTGACCAATGTGGAACACGCTCCAGTACCTCTCAAGGCTTAAAGTCACATCAGCGCATTCATACAGGAGAGAAGCTCTACCACTGTGACCAATGTGGAACACGCTCCAGAACCTCTCAAGGCTTAAAGTCACACCAGCGCATTCATACAGGAGAGAAGCCCTACCACTGTGACCAGTGTGAGAAGAGCTTCAGTATATTTGGCCACTTAAAGATACATCAGCGGCGCATTCATACAGGAGAGAAGCCCTACCACTGTGACCAATGTGAGAAGAGCTTCATTACCTCAACAGAATTAAAGAGACATCAGCACATTCATACAGGAGAGAAACCCTACCCCTGTGACCACTGTGAGAAGAGCTTCAGTAGCTTTGGCCACTTAAAGATACATCAGCGGCGCATTCATACAGGAGAGAAGCCCTACCACTGTGACCAATGTGAGAAGAGCTTCAGTACCTCTGGAGAATTAAAGAGACATCAGCACATTCATACAGGAGAGATGCCCTACCCCTGTGACCAGTGTGAAAAGAGCTTCAGTACCTCTGGAGAATTAAAGAACCACCAGCGCATTCATACAGGAGAGAAGCCCTACCACTGTGACCAGTGTGAGAAGAGCTTCAGTCAATCTGCAACCTTAAAGAAACACCAGCGAATTCATACATGAGAGAAGCCTTACCAGTGTGAGAAGAGCTTCAGTACCTCTGCAGAATTAAAGAGACACCAGCGCATTCATACAGGAGAGAAGCCCTACCACTGTGACCAGTGTGAGAAGAGCTTCAGTCAATCTGGAACCTTAAAAGAAACACCAGCGCATTCATACATGAGAGAAGCCTTACCACTGTGACCAGTGTGAGAAGAGCTTCAGTAACTCTGGAGACTACAGCGCTGTAAATACTGAGCTTGGCAAAACTGGTTTTATTATGTCCCATACAAATGGACTGAACTACAGAAACCTGAAGTCAGAACTAGGGATGCTCGATATTGTCCAACTCTTAATTTCCAATACCGATATCAACCGATGCCGATATATGCAGGATTTCTCCCCCCAAAAAACTGAATAATTCTAGGTAATTAACCCTTTAATCGCCAAGGGCGACTTTAGACGTCATTGCTCGCCATGCTTAATCTGCCAATGACGTCGTACACCGTCTTTGAGATCAATATTTTGCTGTTGATCTCCTCTCAACTCTCCAACAGTTCAAGACCGCCATCTGGTGGCCGATCGGCGAATCGCCAAAACCGGAAGTGGTGCTCACCCATATTTAGTCCGGCCACTCGCTATCGCTCGCGGGACTCCAGCTTGATACACTGGATAGCGATCCGTTGCCAATAACTCGATAAACAACATGATTTGGACGTATATAGTATTATACAACCTGGAAATGGATCGCATATATCAACATCCCATAATAGCGATCTTTCTGCTCCACGCTGATCAACCAACGGTCAGAGGAAGCTGCGGTGAGTTTCAGCATGTTTGATTATTATTTTTGATACAAACTGCTCTGATCAATATATGATCCATACTACATAAATGATTTAACGTGGGCCACGGACTTATAAACCCCCCCCCTCCGGTCACCAGCAGATGATGAGGCATAACGTTTAGGACCTTGTACAATTGAAATTTTTAATCTGATGTCAATCGGTATCAAACTACATTTGATGATCTAATATATGTATTTATGGCTATAACTCACGTTCTATGGAATGCTGCAGAAAACGATAAAAACATATTTATACATTAGACCGTATTTTAGTATGAATGTGTGAATGAAAAAGTAGAACGTTGCTACATCCTAAACGATAGATACTTGACGTTGAATGGGCCATAGTAATGTCAATTTAGCAATACAATTTTAAAAGTTATAGCCCTGCAAAGAAGGGGAACATCTCCATAGATTTACAGTGGTGGCAGAGAGTGGATTAAGATCAGAATAATCTCTGGCAGATAAAGGGTTAACATTACATATATCTTGTCATGGAATTAACACAATATTATGCATACTTTTGACAATAAATTAAATCAGAAAGTTCTTACTTGCTTGCCTGGGTAAATAAAGGTGAAATAAATGTATAAAATAAAAAAAAATAAAAATCTTTTTTTTTAATACCAATAATGTCCGATATCACATTTTAATGCCAATATCGGTAGGCCGATAATATCGCACATCCCTAGTCAGAACAGTTCCTTTCTTTTGAAGATTTGAATGTTTTGAACACTGATGTTAGATGTTGCTTGTACTTGCTTTAAAGGTCCCGTGCATTATAAATGGCTTTTTCCAGTGTTTAGCATTGTTTTATAGCAATAGGGGTTAGTATCAATGGGTCTGTGTCACTAATTACCATATTGGCGGATTCCTCTAATTCAGTTAAGACAATCTCCTCCAGTGAATTAGGTCATTCTGATTTGACTCGCAATGCGACGTAGCAAGTAGCTGATCTGCAGTAACGCCCCCTCTATGGTTGTAGCGCATAGTGTAACCTGACACTTCCTCAAGCGGGTTTTGACAGAGAGGCAGAGAACGAGCGAGCGAGGGAGAGAGAGATAGAGGGGAGAGGAGCTTCTGTCGGGGAAACAAACCGGCGTGCACACACGCATTTACACACATACAACCTGGACCGGCGCGCACACACGCATTTACACACACACACAACCTGGACCGGCACGCGCATTTACACACAACCTGGACCGGCGCGCGCACATGCATTTACACACACAACCTGGACCGGCGCGCACATGCATTTACACACACAACCTGGACCGGCGCGCACACGCATTTACACACACACAACCTGGACCGGCGCGCACACACGTATTTACACACAACCTGGACTGCCGCGCGCGCACACGCATTTACACACACAACCTGGACCGCCGCGCGCGGGTCTGGTGTGGGGCTTCTCCCTGGGAGCACAAAATATCTTTGACTCCCATGTTGTGTGTAAATGCTCTGTGTTCCTCGCTCTCTCTCTGTCTGCCAGTCGCAGACTGTGGGTGCCTGTCACTGAAAGCGCTTATGGGCGGAGCCAGGCCAACACATCCTGAAATCCTGAGGCTAGAAAATTATGCTTTTGAGTACTTGATTAGAAATATAAAACAATTCATACACAATCTGAGACACATATACACATATCTGAGACACACACACATATCTGAGAGATACACGCGCATACACTCGCATACATATAGGACACACTCGCATACACATCTGAGACACGCACACTCGCATACATATCTGAGACATACTCACGACAGGTACACATATATGAGATACATTTGCACACACACTCGCATGTCTCTTAGACGCATTCTCTTACATGCACCGTGATGAATGATAGCATCTTGTTAGGAGTGCGACATGTGACTGTGTTGCAGATGGAGATTGACATCATATAAGCAAGAGATCAATCCTTTATTCTCTGCCGTGTATAGGAGTGCATATATATATATATATTAGAGCTGGGCATAGATTACATTTTTTAATCTAGATTAATCTACCTGCAATCCTGTAATTGATCTAGATTAATCTAGATTAAAATGACTAAAAAAAAAAAAAAGTCTGCCAAATGCTTTCAAAATGTGTGTTCTACCCAAATAATGACCAGAGGAGGAGATTTATCCTCTCCTCTTCATCTGAGGAGTCACTAGCTGTTCTATCTCCTTGTTCAACAGCATGAACATGTCTCTTCTTTTTGTAATTTCCAGTGTTTCTTTTAAAACCAGATTTATCGTAATTTTCTGTGCCCTTCCTTTGATGCCATTAACATTGTTACACTGATATTGACAGCTCTCTCCAGTGTCAAATCACTCTCTGTCAGTAGTTTCTTCTGTGCACCTTCATTTCTTAATCCACACACAAGCCTGTCTCTCAATGTGTCTTTTAGTGAATCTCTGAATTCACAATGCTGCTGACTGGTTGCTCACACACAGACTGCTGCAGAAGCAGGTTTCTCAACAAATTCAGTGCAAGCTCAGTGTAACGGTTCCATGAATGAAGAGAACACTGAGCAGCTACTACAGTCTCAGGTCCACATCCAAGAGAACACTGAACAGCTACTACAGTCTCAGGTTCACCTCCAAGAGAACACTGAACAGCTACTACAGTCTCAGGTCCACATCCAAGAGAACACTGAACAGCTACTACAGTCTCGGGTCCACATCCAAGAGAACACTGAGCAGCTACTACAGTCTCAGGTCCACATCCAAGAGAACACTGAACAGCTACTGTCTCAGGTCCACATCTAAGAGAACACTGAACAGCTACAGTCTCAGGTCCACATCCAAGAGAACACTGAACAGCTACTACAGTGTCAGGTCCACATCCAAGAGAACACTGAACAGCTACTGTCTCAGGTCCACATCCAAGAGAACACTGAACAGCTACTGTCTCAGGTCCACATGCAAGAGAACACTGAACAGCTACAGTCTCAGGTCCACATCCAAGAGAACACTGAACAGCTACTACAGTCTCAGGTCCACATCCAAGAGAACACTGAACAGCTACAGTCTCAGGTCCACATTTACATTTTTACATTTACATTTAGTCATTTAGCTGACGCTTTTATCCAAAGCGACTTACAAGTTCTGTACGACAAGCCATCAGGAAGGGCACAACTCTATCAGCTGAGTAACAATGTTCATCAAAGTGTTGAGTGCTACAGTGTAGGTTAGTTTATTAGGACAAGTGCATGACAGTATGGTTAGTTAGGGTTAGGGTTTTTTTTTTTTTTTTTTTTTTAATTCAGATAATGGTTGAAGAAGTGCGTCTTTAGTCGACGGCGAAAGATTGGACGTGTTTCGGCTGTCCTAACTGGGGTGGGTAGTTCATTCCACCATTGTGGGGCAAGGACTGAGAATAGGCGACTTCTCTTTGATGACCCTCCCGGAGCTTGGATAGGAGTAGGTCTGAGGCGGCCAGAAGATGCAGAGCGTAGGGGTCTTGAGGGTGTGTAGTTAGAGACCATTGACCGGAGGTAGGCGGGAGCAGTTCCCTTTGCCGCACGGTATGCTAGGTCGAGGGCCTTGAAGCGGATTCGTGCAGCAATGGGGAGCCAGTGCAGGTCCCTAAGAAGTGGGGTGACATGGGCCGACTTCGGTAGGTTTGAGATCAGGCGGGCCGCTGCGTTCTGAATGAGTTGAAGAGGCTTAGTGGCAGTGGCCGGGAGGCCAGCGAGCAGTGCGTTGCAGTAGTCGAGGCGGGAGATGACTGTTGATTGGACGAGGAGTTGGGTGGCTTCTTTTGTCAGGAAGGGGCGGATCCTTCTGACGTTGCTCAGGAGGAATCGGCAGGTTCTGGTTGTCGCTGCGATGTGAGCAGAGAAGTTCAACTGGTCGTCGAGGACAACACCAAGGTTCTTGGCGGTCGGGGACGCGGTCACAGCTGCATTCTCGACTGTGATGGAAAGGTCGGTCAGGGGGGAGGATTTGGCCGGCAGGTGGAGCAATTCTGTTTTGCTTAGGTTCAGTTTGAGGTGGTTGGTCGTCATCCAGGCGGAGATGTCGGACAGACAGGCCGAGATCCGCTCAGAGACGTGGATATCTGAGGGAGGGAAGGAGAGGAAGAGTTGAGTATCGTCGGCATAACAGTGGTAGGAGAAGCCATGAGACGTGATAATGTTACCCAGTGATTTAGTGTAGAGGGAGAAGAGAAGGGGTCCTAAAACCGAGCCCTGGGGGACACATCCAAGAGAACACTGAACAGCTACAGTCTCAGGTCCACATCCAAGAGAACACTGAACAGCTACTACAGTCTCAGGTCCACCTCCAAGAGAACACTGAACAGCTACTACAGTCGGAGTACAGCTCAATACACACAATTGTTAAGGAGATGCAGACCAGAGAAAGACGTTTGTCTTGTTTACATCAGGGTCTCCCATTTTCATTTCATATTGCTCCACATTGTCATCAAACGGTCCAATATTTCCAATAACCCAAGCCATTTCTGTTGTAAACACTCACGATAGTCCAGTCGATCCTTCCTTTAGTGTGTAAAGTGGATTTCCTCCTCTTGTAGATGTTTTCAAGTGCCGCCCGAGTAACGTGAGCTAACATGCTAACATCAGGGTCTCCCATTTTCATTTCATATTGCTCCACATTGTCATCAAACGGTCCAATATTTCCAATAACCCAAGCCATTTCTGTTGTAAACACTCACGATAGTCCAGTCGATCCTTCCTTTAGTGTGTAAAGTGGATTTCCTCCTCTTGTAGACGTTTTCAAGTGCCGCCCGAGTAACGTGAGCTAACATGCTAACTCGCTAAGCTAACGTTAATAATGTAAACAAAGCTCTCAACGGACTTCTTCTTTCTTGCATTGCGCAGATTCAGACGTCCTCATCGCCGAATTGTGTTATATCCTGAGGACTTCTTAACCTCACCTGTATAACAATGATTACCGGACCACTAAAGTTACTTTAGTTTAACACATTATTCTGACTACAGCTCCGGTACATACGTGCAATCACTTCCGGGCACCACAGCTGTGAACTACGGCAAGTATTTAAGGACAATACAGACCCAACGTTGAGAAAAAGATTAACGGCGTCAATTATATTATCGCGCGATACTAGTCTCACGTTAACGCAGCACGTTAACGCCGTTAACGGCCCAGCTCTAATATATATGTATTTATAATATTACTTTTTGTTTTTGTAATTGTTTGTTTTATTGTTTAGGTTTGTTTTCAGTATGTCTGTGCTTAAATCTGTTTGTTTTGTGTGTTTATAAGAAAGAAAAAGAAAAGAAAAAGACAAATCGATAAAGTATAATATGGTACGTTTAATATCAATAGAAAAAAGAAATATAAAACAATGAATAAAAAAAAGAAAAAAACGTACCGATGTGTTCAATAGACTAGAATAGAATTGTGTAAAGTTGCCCAAATAGTGCAAGGAATAGCAATGCACATCCCCTTTAATTGACATACAGCTAGTTTGTCCAAGTGTTTTCATGTCTATTGTACCTTAAAGGGTTTAAACAGGTAAAATAACCTGGAAAGGTTTGAGAATAAAACGGAATTCAAGAAAATCCTGCTTCTTTTTGCCCTTCTCGCAGAAAATATTGATGTGATTAATATGTGATTAATTTAGATGCAAAGCATGTAATTAATTAGATCAGCCCTAAATCATATACATTATTTTGTACACTTGAATTGTTGTTGGCTTATTATTGAGGACATAGGATTTGCTGTGGGTGTGATCCAGTCTAAAAACGAGATCTGTCAGTGTTTTGTACTCTGCATCAAGAGATCTGTCAGTGTTTTGTCCTCTGCATCAAGAGATCTGTCAGTGTTTTGTCCTCTGCATCAACAGATCTGTCAGTGTTTTGTACTCTGTCACTGTTTAATTATTTAAATGTAACTTTACTATGAGGCTATATTTAGTGTCGCTATATATAACAATGTTTTTTTCACATGATTCTAAGTTCAATAAAACATTTTAAAAACTGTTTTGTTCAGTGTGCGAGTGTGCCCTTTAGTGGTGAGAAGTGTACAATGTCAGTGTTGACCTGTTTTGACTTCATGTACTGTAGTTACTGGTGGTAGATTCAGAGATGGTCTAGATGTGAAATGCCCAGTGGTGCCCCCACCCTCTGGAGCCACATACCCCTTCTGGCCTGGAATCAGATCCTACAGCAGAATTCTCCCTTACCCTGTCTCCAAAATGAGGAATAGAAATGACCATAATGTGACATATCAGGAGGATAATGGTTTAGTAGGTGACATGCTAGAGATTTATCTGAAGTGGTATCCATTTTGTGACCACAATCACTGTTAGTTTGACTCCCGGTCGTTTGTTTTGGACTTTCGCCGGCGTCTTCACCAATCTGGACAACATGAACGTTCCAGTTTAATAAAACATTTATTAAGGAGTTGTGGTGATCAGTCCAACCTCATCAGACCCACTTATGCTACTGTATGAGTGAGAAGACACAAGAGACATGAGTTCACTTTTCACCTGTTATTTATTATTATGCAATTATTGCCAATGGGGAAATGTTCACAATATGACAAAGAAATTGGCACAAACATCAAGTTTCATGAAAAGGCTGTCACTTTTAGAAATGTGTTTGATGCATGAATGTTATTGTATCATATTATCACTTTGTGTCAATGTTCTGATGTTATAGGAAATCATAATTTAAGATTCTCTCTGTTCTCAACTGTACTGGGAGTTTATAGTGAGCTGAGTTATAATGTTAATATCTTGGGTTGTCTACTTCTGGGGCAGGTTGCCGGTTAGATTCCCGCTCTCCGGCAGTCGAAGTTTGTTTGTTTATTTGTCTCCACCATAGTGAGGACTATTCTTCCTGGGGTCCGTGCAAATATACAAACATACAACATATAATGCAAACAGTAAACAAGTATTTTGAAATAAGTGTAACTGTAAATACAAATATAAAACAATTCAAATCTAAGGGTTAATTAAACATTTAATTAAGAATTATTTAATTAAAAAAAATAAAACAAGAGCTCAATGTATCTCAATACAATTAAGGTTAAATTTAGTCTGATTTCCTTGATAACTGCTTCCCTAAGTTTCTTTTTGAAGCCAGATGTTTTACCCACTACAGTAAGATGTTGCGGGAGCTTATTCCAATATACAATGGCTCTATATATGCCAGTTATTTTTAAGTGCATTGGTTCTAGGCAGAGGTAGTGTAAAGCAACAGCTTAAGGCCTGTCTGGTATTATAGCTGTCCATCCAGGGGCGGACCTAGCACATTTGGCGCCCTAGGCGAGATTCACCACTGCGCCACTGTATCTTTTTTTTATGGCTTTAGCCTCTTCATGGTTCTCTAACGTTAGTCTTTCTTTCCTCAACGCTCAATTCTATAAACACTTGACCGATACCCATCAATGCACAGCGCTCTAGCATGTTCTGACTGTGAACACCTAAAGCTGAGGCTCAGACCGACCGACCGTTTTAGATTTTTGGCTCATTTTCCCTTATGTTAGAATTTTTTTTATGTAAAAATAATGGTTGCAGATATAGAGGGGGCGCCAAAACTGCACAGAGAAAAAAAAATTAAATAAAACATAAAAAAATAAAAATAAAAAAATAATTTTTTTTTTTTTTTTTTTGGCGCCCCCCTCTGGGTGGCGCTCTAGGCGACCGCCTATATCGCCTGTAGGAAGGTCCGCCCCTGTGTCCATCATTAATGGGTGTTAGTTGTGAAAACAAGCTAAAGGGTCTCTGTGAGGAAGGCATGTTTTTTTAGGTACAGAACCAGGCTGCATGCCACTCTGTCCTCCACCTTCATCCATGGCAGCCTGGCATGCAGACCGTCCACACTACTGACAGAACAGTGAAGTATCCATGACAGCCTGCAGACCGTCCACACTACTGACAGAACAGTGAAGTATCATGACAGCCTGGAGACCGTCCACACTACTGACAGAACAGTGAAGTATCATGACAGCATGCAGACCGTCCACACTACTGACAGAACAGTGAAGTATCATGACAGCATGCAGACCGTCCACACTACTGACAGAACAGTGAAGTATCATGACAGCCTGCAGACCGTCCACACTACTGACAGAACAGTGAAGTACCATGACAGCCTGCAGACCGTCCACACTACTGACAGAACAGTGAAGTATCCATGACAGCATGCAGACCGTCCACACTACTGACAGAACAGTGAAGTATCATGACAGCATGCAGACCGTCCACACTACTGACAGAAGAGTGAAGTATCATGATGACAGCCTGCAGACTGTCCACACTACTGGCAGAACAGTGAAGTATCATGACAGCCTGCAGACCGTCCACACTACTGACAGAACAGTGAAGTACTAAATGAGCAGCTCTGTTTTGAGTGAGCTGAAGTTTAGCAAGTTCTTGTTTCGATGCACTAGACCAGATTGTTGGACAGTAGGCGAGGTTCAATACTATAGATGGTGTATGTTGTGAAGGGCCAGATTAACACTGAGAATCTACGTTTTATTGTTTTATATAACTTGTATATTATTTATATATATAAGCTATATCCCTTTAAGCCTCCGTTTGAATCATAGTAATATTCGCTTTCCTCATTGGATAATGCCCTTGACGTTCTCTGCGCCAAGTACCGCGCCCCTGAGTCAGGTTCAAAGGCGAGTCTGGACATGTTGGGACATGCCTGGTGCCGGCGCATTGATTCCAGACGAGAGCTGAGGCTTGGCACTAGAAAGCCCTTTAAGTATATATATCGTGGAAGGCGCAGCAGCAGTAGTGTGTGAACCTAATCTAGTGTGTGAACCTAACGTGCGAAGTGAACAAGTGAAAGTGTCAGATCTAATGCAGTAACGTCAAGTTCGACCTAGCTTAATGTGAAGTAAAGAGTCGTCATTTAGTGTGAATCGTGTTACAGCAGTTTGTTCGTTGTGCAGCATTACCAAGCAGTTCGTTCGTTTAGTAACTAGTGTAAAACCTTAGCAAGTGTGTGTGGACTTAGTAATTAGTGCCAGCACACGAGGAGGGCCTAGTCGCAGAACTACTGGACATGTGCATATTGGAACCTACTGCGGCGATTGTAGAACCAGTATTGGTTGGATTATAGTGATTGTGGAACGTACTACCGTGGAGAAGAGCATCGTTAATACCCACTGTCGTTTGGATTTAACTACCTTGAAGATCTTACCTCGGGCTAGCTTCGAGGACCGAAGCTGGCTGGCTATCATCATTGCTATCGAGCATTGGATTACAGCTATTACCTTGCTACTGAGCATTTGGATTATAAGGACCGGATCCGTATGAGAACCCCTTTTTCTTCAAGTGAACAGACTGAGTATCCGAACATTCTTCCTTCCTCCAGAGCTTACATCTCTGGGAGGATACCCCCTGTCTCCAGCGGTACCATCGTTTGCCCCCTATAGTGCCATCCCACGCCAGGTGGCGTTTGGTCTAGTATACCCAGCTTAGGAATTATTCATTCCAACTGACTTTGCTACTCACTGACTTTATCCTATTCTTCGCCATAAAAGCGCGATCAATTAATTCCCATTCTGTACATTGCTGCATAATAATAAATACTATAAATGATATTTCCTTGTCACTGTGCCGTCTATTCTGAGTGTCTGCCATATAATAACTGTACTGTCTGGCAAGTAATAATAATAATAATTAGCAGTGGTTTAATCTATCACAATCTTTAATACAGTCAGGGTTTTGTAACCCCTCAGTTACAATTGGTCCTTCGAGCCGGATGGTATCAGTAATCTTAATCATATTAATAGTGATATGGCCAGCGGCGGACACTCTCCAAATGGCTCTCCCAAACTATCGCGCCCTAGGCGCCAACGTCAGCCCCCTCCACAATTGGAGGACTACGCTTTCGTTTTACCTCCTAGCTTATCTAAAAAGACGTTAAGCACGGATAAAACTAATAGCTTAAGCATGCCCAATCCTATCGACTTGTCGGCCCCACTAGTAGAGACCCCAGTGGGTTCAAACGAAACTGACTTAGCTCACGGGGGGAACAAGCGGGACATGACGTGACTATACCCAAAGACAGCGCCACCGGGATGGACCCCGGAGCGCCAAATGATAAAGACAGCGCCACCGAGATGGACCTCGGAACGCAAGAGACCAAAGAGCGCGCACCCGAGATAGACCTCGGCGCGCACCAAAGAGAAGAGTACCGCGTCTCAGAGATGGACCTCGGGGCGCGGGAGAAAGTAAGAAGCAGCGCTCTAGAGATGGACCTCCAATCTTTCGCCGTCGACTAAAGACGCACTTCTTCAACCATTATCTGAATTAAAAAAAAGAAAAAAAAAAAAAAAAAATCGAACCCTAACTAACCGTACTGTCATGCACTTGTCCTAATAAACTAACCTACACTGTAGCACTCAACACTTTGATGAACATTGTTGCTCAGCTGATAGAGTTGTGCCCTTCCTGATGGCTTGTCGTACAGAACTTGTAAGTCGCTTTGGATAAAAGCGTCAGCTAAATGACTAAATGTAAATGTAAATGTAAAGAGAACAGGTCACCACCAAGTCCTGTCAACGCCAGATCACCCTCATCAGCGTCATCCCCCAGCGAGGCTGACCAGAGACTAGCGCAAGCCCTGATCGCCACGCTGACAGCTTCAACCGAAAGAGACCGTCTCCAAGCGCAACAACAGAGTGAGCGCGAACATTCTGCAGTGGAAAGAGAACGTCTCCAAGCGCAACAACAGAGTGCGCGCGAACATTCTGCAATAGAAAGAGAACGCATCCGACTGGAAGAGAGTCGCCTCCAGGCTGACGCAGCGATGACCATCAGACTGGAAGAGAGGCGCCTCCAGGCTGAAGAAAACATTCAGCGAGACCGCACCAACGCGCAACGCGATGCACAGCGCGACGCCGCCAATGCACAGCGCGAAGCGGAGCGGGACCGCCTGCAGGCGCAGATGATGGAGCAATTACTCCAGAGGGCGACCCCCCACTCCTCCACCCGGAGCTCCCGGAGATCATCACTACACGGGTTGAGGGCACCTTCCCCTCCCCGATCAGTCTATACGGGACCTGACCAACGGGAAGATCCCAACTACGTCGCGGAGAAACTAACTAAGAAACTTCAAGGCCTAACGGAGGATGAGGGAGGACATTAAGCCCACCAGCACGAACCTATTTCGGACCAGGAGGTCCAGTACAGCCCCGACCTCAGCCCCGAGCCGCTGCGTTACGAACCCCCGACCCAACCCATGGGTGAGTTTAATACACAGTCAGTACCGAGGAGCAGTACCTGGGGGCCCGGCCTCTGGTTCCCACCCAGCACTAACCCACGACCACCCGTACGGGGAGACTCGCCCAGGAGGCCTCTCCCCCTACGCGCATCGGTGTCCCAGCCATCCATGGCATCTTACCTTGGAACACCCACATTCCCAGACTTTACGCGTGAGGACAGAGCACAGTATACTGAACTACGCATGTATTTAGAGACTATTATGTCCGAGCTACATGACGAGTCTTATAAATATGCCATCCTCCTCAAGCACCTTAAAGTACCCAGAGCGCATAACATAGCGCTGGCATATTCGAACTCAAGAACCCCCTATTCTGATGCTCTGGTGGCCCTCGACGCGCGCTATGGACGCATATGGGATTACATAATTCAAGAAATACGGGATATCGACCGCCTCCCCCCAGCCAAAGACAATAGAGCACTAGATGACCTCTCTATCAAGGTGCAATCCCTTGTGGGGATGCTCGGGTCACAGAAGGAGAAGGGGAGATATGAACTATATGCCAATTCCAACGTGGAGCGGATACTGGAGAAGCTCCCTCCAGCCCGTCAAGAGCGTTTTCGGCGACAGAGAGACCACTGTGACCCCCACGGCCCAGAACCATCCCTCCTAGACCTGGCTGACTTCCTAGCCAGGGAGGTCAGCAGTCTACGACTAGACACGTTCGCGTGGGGTGGCTCTAACCCTAAAGATGGATCGAGGAGGTTCAATGACAACCGCCGGTCCGTGACCGTGATGCACCAGGCTGAGTCAGTGCCGTAACACCCCCCCCGCGAAGGGAAAGTGGAAGATTGCCTGCCAGTATTGTGAACACGAACATTGGCTGTCTCAATGCGACACCTTTAAGAAGTTGACCGCTGACGAAGTGAGTCAGTGGATCAAAGCGAACCGCCGCTGCTTCCGCTGCGCGCGCAGCCACATGGCAGCTGAGTGCCGCCTGAAGAAAAGATGCAGCAAGTGCGACGGCGCCCACCTGGATGTCCTACACGATAGCAACAAGCGGAGACCCGTACCACAAAGCAGCTCGAGAGCAGATGTCCTATATATAGACCCTGCGAAGAGCGGGAGCTCCCGAGTGCTCCTGAAGGTGGTCCGAGTGCTCCTAAGCTACGAGGACAAGGTCCTGGACACTTACGCCGTCCTCGACGATGGGTCAGAAAAGACTCTCCTCCTCGCTTCCGCCGCAGCCCAGTTGGGCCTGCGGGGTACCGAAGAAACAATGACAATCCGTACTATTCGGCGAGATCTAAAGACCATAAAGGGCGAAAATGTCTCATTCACAATAGCAGCGGTCGAGCAGCCCGAGAAGCGGTACAGCATCACTAATGCCTTCACAAGCCATGACATAGGTCTGTCACGTTATAAGTACCCCATCCCCCAGCTGATGGAGAAGTACGCGCACCTACGCCGACTGCCTATACCGCTCATCGACGGCGCCACACCGACCCTGCTCATAGGCTCCGACCACGCAGACCTCATCGTCCCAACGGACGCGGTCCACATCGGACCCAGAGGCTGCCCAGCCGCGGTCAAGACCCACCTGGGCTGGACGCTCCAAGGCCCCCTCTCCGGGTCTTCCAACCGACCAACGTCCACACGCTGCCTCTACACGAGGGTAAGCGACAACGACACCACCCTCTTGCAGCACGTCGAGAGACTATGGACATTAGACTCGATGCCCTTCAAGAACGAACGGAAACTAGTTCGCTCCAAGGAAGACAAGTATGCCATAGCTCTCCTCGAGCAGAAGACAAAGAGGGTCGAGGTCGACGGAGTGATGAGATACGCAACTCCACTCTTGAGGCGGGAGGGGATGCCCACCCTCCACGCATCAAAGGAAGCGACACAACGCTATCTACAGAACACCGAGCGGCGTCTAGCTAAAGACCCCCCTCAAGCAACGATATACCGCGCTGAGATCGACAAACTGATCACGGCTGGACATATAAAGAAAATCGACAACCAAGAGGCAGACCAGACGACTGAATCCTGGTACATGCCCCATCACAAGGTCCACCACAACGGCAAGAACCGCATTGTATTTAACTGCAGTTATCAGATCGGACTACAGAACCTGAATAACTTGCTCCTGCCCGGCCTGACACTCGGCCCCTCCCTCCTCGGCGTACTACTACGTTTCCGCCAGGACAAAGTAGCAATCAGCGGCAACATCAAAGGGATGTTCCTACAAGTGCGACTGATGGAGGAAGACAAGCCCCTGCTGCGGTTCCTGTGGAGAGAGAGGATCGACGATGAACAACCCTCCATCTATCAATGGGAGGTCCTCCCCTTCGGCACCACATGCAGTCCATGCTGCGCCACGTTCGCACTACAAAAGCACGTGGCCGAAGACCCTGGAGCCGACGAGGAAGTCAGACAAAGCGTGGAGAGGAGTTTCTACGTGGACAACTGCCTACAGAGCGTATCAACGCCAGAAGAAGCGGAAAGCATCCTGCTTAAGCTCCGAGCCTCCCTGGTCAAAGGCGGCTTCGACCTTAGGCAATGGGCCAGCAGTGACCCTCACATACTCCGCAGCCTCCACCCAGAGACAAAGGCAGCAAGTAGCGAGACCTGGATGGCGACCACCCCAGGTGAAGCACAGGAAATGACATTGGGCCTCGTCTGGCGTTTCAAAACAGACTCGCTCCATTACAAGCACACACCCCTGACCAAGGAGCAGGGAAGGTCGACCCCTCTACCGACCACTCGACGGAGTGTATACAGAACACTCGCAAGCCAATACGACCCGCTGGGGTGTATCCTACCTTACACCACTCAGGCGAAGATGCTGGTGCGAGAACTGTGGGACAAGGAGCAGGGCTGGGACGACCCCATACCCGAGCACCTGGCTTCCACCTGGAGAGAGTGGGAGGGAGAACTCGACTCGCTCCAAGATGTGAACATTCACCGGTGCTACTTCCCACCCACAGTGCGGCTGGAGACGTGTCAGATAGACCTGCACGTCTTCAGTGACGCCTCAGAAGTGGCTTACAGATCGGTGGCTTACTTGAGAGCCCGAGAGGAGGGAGGAGAAGTACATACAGCCTTCGTCCTGGCTCGCTCAAGGATAGCTCCCCGCAAGCAGCAATCTATCCCGCGTCTAGAGCTCTGCGCAGCTCTGGTAGGCGCGCAACTCGCCACGCTGATACAACAGACCCGAACCTAGACGACTGCTTAACCCTTGAGAGTGCTCAGAAAAGGACATTCTTGTGGCACCACCCTGAGGTTCCCCCCACCACAGACCTTGACGCATCGAACTACAAAGAGGCCGAACTCCTTCTGCTAAGGAGAGCCCAAAGAGACTCATTCCCAGAAGAACTAGACTGCTTGAAAGGGGAAAAGCCAGTCCCCTCAGACAGCCGACTTCTCACTTTGGCCCCAGAGCTCGACGCCCAGCACCTCATCAGGGTGGGTGGTCGTTTGAGACGAGCCCCGGACGTGACTGACGATGCCAAGCATCCTATCGTCCTCAACAGCCGACACAAGATAACCGAGCTGATCATACAGAAGTACGACGAGGTGGTGCACCACGCGGGGGCAGAGAGAGTCTTCGCTGAGATCCGACGACGCTTCTGGATACTCCAAGGGAGAGAAGCAGTACGTTGCTTCCAACGGACTTGCCTAACCTGTCGCAAGTGGCGAGCACAGCCCAGTATACCGATGATGGCCGACCTGCCTCCCTGCCGCCTCCGACTCGGTGAGAGGGCCTTCCACTCCACGGGCGTGGACTGCTTCGGCCCATTCAACGTCAAGAAAGGAAGAGGGACAGAGAAGAGGTGGGGCATTGTGTACAAGTGTATGACCACCCGAGCTGTTCATATAGAAATCCTCCAGACCATGAGTACGGACTCATTCCTCATGTCCTTCCGGAGATTTCAAGCCCGGAGAGGAACCCCGTCTGTGTTGTTGTCCGACCAAGGGACAAACTTCAAAGGAGGAGACAGAGAATTGAGAGAAAGCTTCCTGGCTATGGGTGAAGGACTTAAGACCCGCCTCGCTCCCGCTCAGATCACATTCCAGTTCAACCCCCCGAACGCCCCTCATTTCGGGGGAACCTGGGAAAGAGAAGTCCGTTCTATAAAGACTGCTATGTACACCGTGCTTGGGGCCCAGACCGTGGTGGAGGAAGTCCTGATGACAGTCCTCACGGAGATCGAGGGCGTCTTGAACTCTAAGCCCCTCGGTTACGTCTCAAGTGATGTAGCAGACGTCGACCCAGTCACCCCAAACTATCTCTTGATGGGGCGGCTGGACCCTGCCCTTCCACAGGCGGTGTACAGACATGATGAGATGAACGGCCGGAGAATGTGGAGATACAGCCAAGTATTGGCCGACCAGTTTTGGACCCGTTTCCTCCTCCATTATCTACCATCCCTCCAAGCCCGTCAGAAGTGGGTAAAGGACAGGGACAACCTGAAGGTGGACACAGTCGTCATGATAATAGACCAGTCACTACCCCGGGCTACGTGGCCGGCCGGCCGCGTGAGCAGAGTGATTACTGGTGCCGATGGGAAGGTCAGAGTGGCAGAAGTCATAGTCCAAGGGCGGACTTACACCCGACCTGTGGCGAAGCTGATAGAGTTGCCGGAGCTCCCTGACTCCCCTGATGACGACCATGACCCACTGACTTTGTAGATTGCCCTACTCCTCACAACAAGTATGGAGCAGTCCATTAATCTGTCTCCCTTAACTAATTAGGTGCGGACTAATTAGGAGGCGGCTGTTGTGAAGGGCCAGATTAACACTGAGAATCTACGTTTTATTGTTTTATATAACTTGTATATTATTTATATATATAAGCTATATCCCTTTAAGCCTCCGTTTGAATCATAGTAATATTCGCTTTCCTCATTGGATAATACCCTTGACGTTCTCGGCGCCAAGTACCGTGCCCCTGAGTCAGGTTCAAAGGCGAGTCTGGACATGTTGGGACATGCCTGGTGCCGGCGCATTGATTCCAGACGAGAGCTGAGGCTTGGCACTAGAAAGCCCTTAAGTATATATATCGTGGAAGGCGCAGCAGCAGTAGTGTGTGAACCTAATCTAGTGTGTGAACCTAACGTGCAAAGTGAACAAGTGAAAGTGTCAGATCTAATGCAGTAACGTCAAGTTCGACCTAGCTTAATGTGAAGTAAAGAGTCGTCATTTAGTGTGAATCGTGTTACAGCAGTTCGTTCGTTGTGTAGCATTACCAAGCAGTTCGTTCGTTTAGTAACTAGTGTAAAACCTTAGCAAGTGTGTGTGGACTTAGTAATTAGTGCCAGCACACGAGGAGGGCCTAGTCGCAGAACTACTGGACATGTGCATATTGGAACCTACTGCGGCGATTGTAGAACCAGTATTGGTTGGATTATAGTGATTGTGGAACGTACTACCGTGGAGAAGAGCATCGTTAATACCCACTGTCGTTTGGATTTAACTACCTTGAAGATCTTACCTCGGGCTAGCTTCGAGGACCGAAGCTGGCTGGCTATCATCATTGCTATCGAGCATTGGATTACAGCTATTACCTTGCTACTGAGCATTTGGATTATAAGGACCGGATCCGTATGAGAACCCCTTTTTCTTCAAGTGAACAGACTGAGTATCCGAACATTCTTCCTTCCTCCAGAGCTTACATCTCTGGGAGGATACCCCCTGTCTCCAGCGGTACCATCGTTTGCCCCCTATAGTGCCATCCCACGCCAGGCGGCGTTTGGTCTAGTATACCCAGCTTAGGAATTATTCATTCCAACTGACTTTGCTACTCACTGACTTTATCCTATTCTTCGCCATAAAAGCGCGATCAATTAATTCCCATTCTGTACATTGCTGCATAATAATAAATACTATAAATGATATTTCCTTGTCACCGTGCCGTCTATTCTGAGTGTCTGCCATATAATAACTGTACTGTCTGGCAAGTAATAATAATTAGCAGTGGTTTAATCTATCACAATCTTTAATACAGTCAGGGTTTTGTAACCCCTCAGTTACAGTGTAACTAGTTTAGTTGTTGTGTCAGATAGGAGATAGGCACTCCTTCTAATCATGGAGATGCATTTACTCATTTTCACTACAATATTATTACTATGAGTGGACCATGATAGTGTTTCATCAATCGTGACACCCAACAATGTGGCTTCTTTAACCTGCTCAACGGCAGCACCTTGTAATGGAGGCACAGCTTCTGATCTGTCCTGAGAGCATGTTTGGAGCCCAGAACCATGCATTCTGTTTTTGAAACGTTCAGCTTCAATTAGTTTCCTATGACCCGTTCAGAGACCAGCATTAACTCTTGTTGAAGCAGCTTGTTAACTTGCTCATTGTTCTCTGCAGATACAGACATAGATGTATCATCTGCATATATCACCATTCCTGCATTTTCTGATACATGTGGCAAATCATTTAAAAGTGGACTGAGGCAGCTTCCCTGTGGAACGCCACACTGAAGTGTTTCAATATTTGAAAAGGTACCATTAAAAATAACACTTTGTCTTCTGTTAACTAAGTAACTCATGAAATCAGTAGCAGAGTCATTAAATCCATAAAACAGAAGCTTCATGAGTAGCAGCTTGTGGTCTATGACATCAAAGGCTGCACTGAAGTCCAGAAGCACAACACCCACAACTGATTTCCCATCAATCTGTTTTAGCCAGTTATCAGTAAGGGATGTCAGTGTGGTGCTTGTGGAGTAGGCTGCTTTATACGCATGCTGTGCATCAGAGTTAATGCTGTTCTCTGCTAAGTAGTGCTGGATCTGCTTAAATACAATTCCCTCCAACAGTTTACTCAAGACAGGTAATATGCTGATAGGCCGGCTGTTCGCCCTGTAAATGATTATCTTACATCTTTTGACAAGGGAGTAACCTTTGCAATCTTCCACAAATTAGGGTAAACACATTCCTCAAAACATAGATTTAAAATATGACAATGATTTAGCAATAAACTTAGCTGATAGCTGAAGCAGTCTGCCATTAAAATGATCAAATCCACAGGGTCATCACACTTCATTGTGTGGAGAAGGTTTTCCATATCCACAACCTTGATAGGCTTGAATTCAAAACAACAGTCCTTGCCAAGCATAATATGATTTTTATAATGGTTTCAGACATGCAGCATTTGATTTCTTAAACACTTTCAGCGCCACGCCTGGTTTTCCGTTTTACCGCGTGAATGCCACCATCGGCGCCAATGTTAACGTTAATATCGCCTAATCTATGTTTTAAATTATGGCTATGTGTCTAATCTGCCCATCGCATTATCAAAGACTATTTTCCAGTCAGTGCTGTGAAGGCAGATTGTTTTTTTATCGCGTCGTTGCCGTTTCAGAGCAGTTAGAAAAGCCCCCGTTTTGATATAAAAAACAGCTCATTCTGGAGCATTCTATGAAAATCGTCTTTTAGTGGAATATTCCACAACGTTGATATTCGTCGGCCTTTTTATGAATCGTTTTCAAATAAACGCTAGATGATCAATATTATACGTGCACGCACGCACATTACGGCCGCGCACTGATAATCGCTCCGTTGATTTCCTCACGGACTTTTACAGTGAAACCGAAAGAAGACATTTCACAAAACAGCTTATAACTTCATCAAACTTACTCTGATTATCCTACCACTGATAACATAGAGTCCTTACCTGACATCAGATGGTATCCAACTGGTATATTCCAATTCCTGATCACCATTCGAAAAAATCGATACGTGTATGGATCCAACGCGATACAGTAGAACTCCATGATCCGCGGGGATCTGAGGCTCCAGAATGAACTCTAGTAACCCCGGATGGATCAGTGAACTGGAAAATGTGGAGTACCGGATTTTTTTCCCCATTCATTTTCATTGAGTCCATTCCAAAATCACTTATGTCATCTGGGAGACGACAGGGGGCGCTTTTTTCCACAGTGATCGCCGGCGCCCCTCGGCTATACTCGGGTAGGCTCGGGTGATGCAATAATTTTTCAGATCGCAAAAAAATAATAATAATAATAATTCCGAGAAATCTCGTGAGTGGCATGCAACCACCTATAAAAAAACCCGAGAAATCTCGTGAGTGGCACTGAAAGTGTTAGGGAACTATTTTACTATTTCTTTCACTATTTGGGCACTTTTACACAATTCCTGTGAGTCTATGGAACACCTCTGTAAGGTTTTTTTTCAAAAAAATCCATTGTTTTGTATTTTTAATCAAGTACTCAAAAACAGCATTTTTCTACCTCAAGATCTTAAGCCGTTTTCAAGTTTCAAGTTTCTTTAATAGTTGTCATACAGAAGTACAGAATACTTTCATACAAAAGTTTTGAGGCTGGGCTCCAACCACTGTGTGGCCTGGTGCCAACTGCCACACCAACTGCCACATTATTATGCAGCTCAGAAATCTCTGACATCACAGATATGCACATTTTCAGATGACTCAGTTCAGTGAGGGTGAATATTGTGAGAGGAGAATTGGAAGAATGCGCCAATATGAGAATTAGAGACATAGATCCTATTAATATAAGTCCACATAGCTAGGAAACAATGCTAAACACTGAAAAAGGCCATTTATAAGACAGTTCCCCTTTAAAGTATTTACTTTGCTGAGGAAGTAATTATTAAAGTAATTTGCAATGTCAGATGGTTTAGTGATAAATTCCCAGTTCTGTTCAATAAATTAAGGGTTTTTGCTAATTTTACTTCGACCCTTTGCCTCATTGATTACTTTCCAAAGTGTCTTACTATCTCCATAACAATCCTCAAACTTAGAATGATAATGTTTTTTCTTTTGTCTTGAATTTTATTATCTTATTCCTTAGTGAGCGGTAAGCTTGCCAATCAGCTGAGCTACCAGATGTAATAGCATCTTTTTTTCCCTTTCATATAGTTTCTCTATTGGTCATCAAGCCAAGGAGCTTTGATTGACCTATCAGTGCGTCTTGATTGGAGCATGTTTATCACACACATGCGATTAAAATAAATTCATAAAGGAGTCTAGTGCAACTTCTGCATGAACCCTCTCAAGTACAATATCCCACTCAATACTCTCCACATCAGAAAGAAAATAATTTTCACAAAATGTTGTATACAATCTTTAATAAATTACTTTAGGCCCCGCTTTAGGAACCTTTGTTCTTATAGCTAAAGCAGTGTTTCTGAAAGTGGGGGGCGCAGAGGCATGACAGGGGGGGCCTTGAGATTAAAAAAAATTAAATAAAAAATGTATTACAGAAAATTATCACTAAAGTGCTATCTGTTGCAGCTGCACTGTTCTCCATGAAAATACCATATTTGGATAAGTTTGACCATTTCTCAAAATCTGAAAATCATTATTTAATAAAACACAGAAAATGATCACCAAGTTACTCTCGATAAAAAAAAACTTTACAGACAACATTGAGACAAAGCTTCCTGACACAAATAAAGTAAATTCCCAGTCACTGAGTGAAGATCTGCTGTTTTGCAAATATGTCAAAAACAGAGCGACAGCTGATGAGCTCTTCAAAATTATTGACAGTTACCTGACAGAACATGGACTGAAATGGGAGAACTGTGTGGGCTTTTGCTCTGACGGTGCGCAGGCCATGGCAGGGAAAAGGAGGGGGCTACAGGCGTTCATCAAGGGGGTCTTGCCAAACGCGCAATGGACGCACTGTAAATTCACAGAGAGGCGCCAGCGTCAAGACAGCTTAGCCCTGAGCTGAATGAGGTTTTGACAGAAGTTATAAACGTGGTAAATTTCATCAAAACCCGAGCCCTGAAAGCGCACCTGTTCTCTGCGCTGTGTGAGGAGATGGGAGCTGACCATTCTGCAGTGCTGTTTCACAGTGAGGCAAGGTGGCTCTCGCGAGGGAAGGTGTTGTCAATTTGAAAGGTCACGATATTGGTGTTATTTCAATAAATTTAAACATGGCCCATTTCATGACTATTTTGTTGGGGGGGGGGGGGGGGCACAAAATATTTTGGTCCGCCAAAGGGGGGCCTGACAGAAAAAGTTTGAGAAGCACTGAGCTAAAGCAATAATATAGTGGTCGCTGAAGCCCACCGGTACAGACACCACTTTGCATTTTTCAGCGTAATTCATGAATAAGTGATGGATGCACTTTGACCGATTGGTCCCGGTTGACATTGATTATTGTGGCTAAATGTATGACTTGAGATAGATTGCATACAGTAGATGTATGACTTGAGATAGATTAGACAGTAGATAGATGTATGACTTGAGATAGATTACAGACAGTAGATAGATTACTTGAGATAGATTGCAGACAGTAGATAGATTACTTGAGATAGATTGCAGACAGTAGATAGATTGCTTGAGATAGATTGCAGACAGTAGATAGATTACTTGAGATAGATTGCAGACAGTAGATAGATTACTTGAGATAGATTGCAGACAGTAGATAGATTGCTTGAGATAGATTGCAGACAGTAGATAGATTACTTGAGATAGATTGCAGACAGTAGATAGATTACTTGAGATAGATTGCAGACAGTAGATAGATTACTTGAGATAGATTGCAGACAGTAGATAGATTACTTGAGATAGATTGCAGACAGTAGATAGATTACTTGAGATATATTGCAGACCATCGGCGTATTTAGACCACTATCAGTAGGGCACGTGTCCTACTGATCATCACCTGTGCCCTAGTGATTACATAATAATTCTTATTTTTTTTACTTCGCTTTGAAATATTATAGTGAAATATTTTGCACTGTTTCGATTTATCTTGTTGAAATCCTCCAACAGGCTCTTTTTTGTAAGTTGAATGGTTTCTACTCCCCTATGACAGAGCATACATGGTACATCCCACCACTGGCTGCGCAGTTTACAGCCAGGTAAACACACACACAGTGCTCGAGCCGGCACCACGTTTCAATCACAATGGACATCATTGTTTCTGTTTCGCCAAAGCGTTGCAGAGTAAAAATGAGAGAGGTAAGAGTTATAAGGCTGTCAAGAAAGCCTGCATGAATTTGAAGAATCTCCCATCCCTTAACCACAACGTTACCGGAGGAATTAGCTGCTAGATAACGATAGGCACTGACTATATCTGGTAAGCACGTTGTTGTATGGTCGTAACGTGCTTACCAGATATAGGCTAGCCTAGCTAGGACCTTTATACAGTAATAGCCTATCTATCTGCCTATGCCAGTAATTTTTATATTCTGCAGCTGTCTTTTGGAACAGTCTGCCCAGTGACTTGAAAATCGTCAATGCTGTTAGATTCAAGTCCAGCCTGAAGACTGAATGAATGAATGAATGAATGAATGAATGAATGAATGAATGAATGAATGAATGAATGAATGAATGAATGAATGAAAACTGTATTTAACAGATTGCAGAATGGGTACAATACAGTGCTCAATACACACAATTGTTAAGGGGATGCAGACCAGAGAAAGATGTTTGTCTTGTTTACATCAGGGTCCCCCATTTTCAATTCATAGTGACATTTATGACATACACAACATACATGACATTTATGGCATAGGGACATACATGACATTATAGGTATTTTAGTACTGTTACATTTGTGACATATACGATATGCAAATATACAGTACTGTTACCCATAGATCCTGACAGAGTATATGATGGGCAAGGCTCAAAAGGGACTATAATTAACCTAGACACTCAGCAAAAAGGCACCCTTGCATGTTTATGAGTCTGTTATGTATAAATAGTAAATGGTATATGTGATGTGTTGTGATGTCATGTCTGTATGATGCATGTCTAAGCATGTCATTCCTATCTATATATTTTTTTAAATCTATTCTATTCTACAATTTTATTGCACTATTTTACTCTATTTTATCTTGCTCCTTTTATTATTGTCTATTTAAAACTGAATCAATCAATATTCCTATATATATATAACATTATTTTCATGTTGCTCCAGACAAAGTGCAAAGTGCAAGAAGAGGAGGAGGAGAGATGGAGGGTGAGCTGGCTGAGTCAGGGGAGAGAGAGGCGAGAGACAGACAGCAAGAGACAGAAGACAGACAGTATGGGCCTGAGAGAGAGGAGAGCCTGACTAGAGGCGACACTGAGAGGTGAGTAGATATCGAAATTTGATTCTTGTTGAAGTGAATCGATTCTCGATTCACTGTTCAATGTTCAATGCAAGTAAAGCACTTTAAAATTTAAGTATGACTAAATGCTTTCTTGACTATATATATAGTAACTGTTCCAAAATGCATATATTTCTATGTATTTTAGGGGTTTGGGGGGCTAGCTCTTTTTAATATAAATGTCAGATTGTTTTATTTATTTCATAGATTTCTATGCATTTCAGGAGTTTGGGGGGCTGGCTCCCCAAAATAATTAAATAACATAACCCTAACCTAACCCTAAAACCGAAATAAAGTTAAAAAAAAATAGTTACAAAATCCACCCATTTTCGCCCACAAACCGGCCAAAACCGGCCAAATCTTTTTCGGCTTCATCGTTTTTGGTGCCCTTCTGTGCCCTACTGAAGTGCTGGGTCTAGATACGCCCCTGACTTATACACCTGCATATAACCCATAGCATGTACAATAATTCCATATTCTCACCGTATATATATATATATATATATATATATATATATATATCCACAACTGTCTGTACATACCTGCATATACTCCTTTTTACATATCTGTAGATTCTATATCTATCAGTAAATATCCCTTACCTACTCTTATTAGATACGCTGCTGGCCAGTATGACTTACGTGTATCACTGGACATATTAATACTACAACTCTGTACATACGTTTGATTTGATTTATTCCAAACATATACAAATAAAACTAGGGCTGGCAAATTATCGCGTTATGAAAATTAACTCAAAATGTATTTAAAATATATATATATTTTTTAATATTTTTTAATCTCATTCATTCCATAAGAACGTAGAATACACATTTACAGACTTTTTTTTAATATGGTCCATTTGCATGTTCTTGGTATCTGATTCTAGAGACATCTATGGATCTCAGGGAATGTATTTCCAGTGTCAGAAATACTGTGTCTGATACTAGGCTTGAGTCAATTGGAATGAACCAAATGAGAATATCAATGACATTTTTTTTTAATCTTTGACTGTGAATAACACCATGCTAAAATTTACCAGACCTGAAAAATCTAAGCAAATGAATAAATGGAAGATGATTGAACAGAAGGTCTTGTAGATACAGTACTGAATTCTGCCATCCGTACACATGCCATTTGAAATATGATTATAGAATATAAAATGTCAGACCTAAAATGGTTATGCGATTAAAATGCAATTAATTCGATTAATTAATTACAAATCCTGTAATTAATTAGATACATTTTTGTACCTGTATAAGGGGGCGGAGTCAGCAGTGTCAGGAGGCGTGGTTAGCTCTCACTCTGGAGTCACCTGTATAAGGGGGCGGAGTCAGCAGTGTCAGGAGGCGTGGTTAGCCCTTCCTCTGGAGTCACCTGTATAAGGGGGCGGAGTCAGCAGTGTCAGGAGGCGTGGTTAGCTCTTCATCTGGAGTCACCTGTATAAGGGGGCGGAGTCAGCAGTGTCAGGAGGCGTGGTTAGCTCTTCCTCTGGAGTCACCTGTATAAGGGGGCGGAGTCAGCAGTGTCAGGAGGCGTGGTTAGCCCTTCCTCTGGAGTCACCTGTAAAACACTTACGGAGATTCACTAGGTTACCTTCACTGTAACTGAGCAGGTGAAGACCGACTCATAATAATGAACAGAACCAACAAAACACTTACGGAGCTTCACTTAGTGATGGCCGTGTGAAAATCCGATACGAGCTTCAAACTCAAAACTACATTTCCCTCAAACCCTGCTTTAAAGCCTGCTTTGGTACGGCAACAGTCATGTGACATGACGTCCGAAGCAGTAAGTGTGTCGTTCTCTCAGTGAATCATGTGACTGGTTTCGACATGGTGAGACTGTTTCGTAACGCAAGACTTTATTTGCGTGGCATTCTACTCTACTTAAACACCAAAACATTTTACTCAATGTGGGATTTTGTAGTAGGAGTGTGCGTAGTTGTTTTTGAGAGTTGCTATTGAGAGTTGCTATTGAGAGTTGTTTTGATCACCATGGAGCCAGCTAAGAAGAGAAGCCGTTCTCAAATGTGGGAACCTATAACAAAGAATATAGAATAGATGAATAGACTTTTAATTGTCATTGCACACAAGTATACAACAAAATTTCAGGGGAGCTCCCACATGACCGTAGTACAACCATACATGTAACACATAACATAACACTGTACATAAATATCCCTTACCTACTCTTATTAGATACGCTGCTGGCCAGTATGACTTACGTGTATCACTGGACATATTAATACTACAACTCTGTACATACGTTTGATTTGATTTATTCCAAACATATACAAATAAAACTAGGGCTGGCAAATTATCGCGTTATGAAAATTAACTCAAAATGTATTTAAAATATATATATATTTTTTAATATTTTTTAATCTCATTCATTCCATAAGAACGTAGAATACACATTTACAGACTTTTTTTTAATATGGTCCATTTGCATGTTCTTGGTATCTGATTCTAGAGACATCTATGGATCTCAGGGAATGTATTTCCAGTGTCAGAAATACTGTGTCTGATACTAGGCTTGAGTCAATTGGAATGAACCAAATGAGAATATCAATGACATTTTTTTTTAATCTTTGACTGTGAATAACACCATGCTAAAATTTACCAGACCTGAAAAATCTAAGCAAATGAATAAATGGAAGATGATTGAACAGAAGGTCTTGTAGATACAGTACTGAATTCTGCCATCCGTACACATGCCATTTGAAATATGATTATAGAATATAAAATGTCAGACCTAAAATGGTTATGCGATTAAAATGCAATTAATTCGATTAATTAATTACAAATCCTGTAATTAATTAGATACATTTTTGTACCTGTATAAGGGGGCGGAGTCAGCAGTGTCAGGAGGCGTGGTTAGCTCTCACTCTGGAGTCACCTGTATAAGGGGGCGGAGTCAGCAGTGTCAGGAGGCGTGGTTAGCCCTTCCTCTGGAGTCACCTGTATAAGGGGGCGGAGTCAGCAGTGTCAGGAGGCGTGGTTAGCTCTTCATCTGGAGTCACCTGTATAAGGGGGCGGAGTCAGCAGTGTCAGGAGGCGTGGTTAGCTCTTCCTCTGGAGTCACCTGTATAAGGGGGCGGAGTCAGCAGTGTCAGGAGGCGTGGTTAGCCCTTCCTCTGGAGTCACCTGTAAAACACTTACGGAGATTCACTAGGTTACCTTCACTGTAACTGAGCAGGTGAAGACCGACTCATAATAATGAACAGAACCAACAAAACACTTACGGAGCTTCACTTAGTGATGGCCGTGTGAAAATCCGATACGAGCTTCAAACTCAAAACTACATTTCCCTCAAACCCTGCTTTAAAGCCTGCTTTGGTACGGCAACAGTCATGTGACATGACGTCCGAAGCAGTAAGTGTGTCGTTCTCTCAGTGAATCATGTGACTGGTTTCGACATGGTGAGACTGTTTCGTAACGCAAGACTTTATTTGCGTGGCATTCTACTCTACTTAAACACCAAAACATTTTACTCAATGTGGGATTTTGTAGTAGGAGTGTGCGTAGTTGTTTTTGAGAGTTGCTATTGAGAGTTGCTATTGAGAGTTGTTTTGATCACCATGGAGCCAGCTAAGAAGAGAAGCCGTTCTCAAATGTGGGAACCTATAACAAAGAATATAGAATAGATGAATAGACTTTTAATTGTCATTGCACACAAGTATACAACAAAATTTCAGGGGAGCTCCCACATGACCGTAGTACAACCATACATGTAACACATAACATAACACTGTACATATAACAGAATATTTTAAAGTGCATGATGAGCGGTAAACATAATAGTTATCAGTTATCAAGTCCAGGTAAAGTGCATGGTGCACGTGAGGGGACAGTCAATGAGAGTTTAACAGTCTGACTGCTTGGGGGGAAAAGCTGTTTTAAATCTTGAGCTCTTAACATTTATGGACTGGTATCTCCTCCCTGAGGGAAGGAGCTGAAAGAGGTGATGTGCTGGGTGAGACTGGTCCTTGATGATACACTTGGAGCGGTGGAGGCAGCGGGAGGTGAAGACGGAGGTGATGTTTGGTAGAGGAATCCCGACGATCCTGCCTGCCACCTTCACCACCCTCTGTAGAGCCTCTTGCTCTGCCTTTGTGCAGCTGGAGAACCACACAGACACACCGTAGGTCAGCACACTCTCGACCGCACAATGGTAGAAGTTGACAAGGAGATTTGGTGGCAGGCCAGCCTGCTTCAGCTTCCTTAGGTAGTATAAGATAAGATAAGATAAGATATTCCTTTATTAATCCCCTTGGGGAAATTCCAGTGACACACACATACAGCTCATCGTCTCATTAACAACAACATATCACAATCATTACATTTTTACAGTAACAACGGCACAACATAAATTCAAACAGACATGTACATTTGTTGTCACATGTCAACTACAGAATGCCTGAGACACCATATGCGATAGTCGGCTGCAACAACAACAAAGTGGTTAAAACAAAGTGTCGTCGCACCAGGTACAAAGTGTCGTCGCGCCAGGTATAGGCATTGCTGAGCTTTCCCGATCACTGAGGCGGTGTTGGTGCTCCAGGACAGGCTCTCACTCACACTGAGACCCAGGAACTTGAACTCTGTGACCCTCTCCACTGCCTCGTTGAGGAGTGGGTCTATGGGTCTATACCAGGGGTAGGCAACCCTAGGCACGCGTGCCCGCATAGGCACACAGCGGCATTTTCATTGGCACAGGGGGCAGCATAAAAAAATTAAATAAAAAACAAATTATATATATATTTTTTTTTACTTCGCTTTGAAATATAGTGAAATATTTTGCACTGTTGTCGCATTTATCTTGTTGAAATCCTCCCACAGGTTCTTTTTTGTAAGTCGACTGTTTTGCACACCCCTATGACAGCTATACAGCTGTTCCCATGGTGCTCAGCTGTCAGCAGTCAGCTGGCCTCCCGCACCCGCGCACAGTTCCCAGGTAATCACACAGTGCTGCGGTTGCATTCTGTATGTGCCGTCTTTCATGATGGCAACCCCCGCTAAGAAAGTTAAAGCAAAGGAAATTCGGGCATTCCAGCCCTCGTGGACAGACGACTACGGGTTTGTGTGTCAGAAGGACCGTGCTGTGTGTACTTCATGTTTAGAAAATGTCGTTTGCAGAACGTCAGGTGTGAAACGCCATTTTGAGACGAAGCATAAAAAAAGTTAAGGCAGAATCGATTAAACGTGCCGTGGCCAGGTATGGAAAGCAAGCCAGCACCCTCAAAGTGTTCACGACTGCTAAAAACCACGCAACTGAAGCAAGCTATCGCATTGCTCATTGCATTGCGAAATGTGGAAAGCCATTCACTGATGGCGAGTATATCAAGGAGGCTTTTCTCTGTAGCTCAGATGTTTTGTTTGAAGGCTTGCCAAACAAATAGACAATCAAATCAAGGATAAAAGATAACCCCATGTCAGCTTGAAGTGTCGAGCGACGCACCAACGAAATGTCAGAAAATATCAGAGAACAGCAAACAGCTGGATTAAAAGATGCTCCGGTGTGCAGCTTAAAGTGACCAACTACAGCCCCCAGATAACGGAGCTCAGTAAAGCAAAACTGTTTGTCTGCATTGCACCCCCGCCCCAACTCAGATTTAGGGTTGATACAACCATCATAATAATATTGTTAAAATAACAATAACAATAATGATGTAATAATGTAAAAATTATCATAAAAAATACCTGATTATGAGAAAAAAATATTACGATGCATGGAATATTGTTGATATGGCACAGGCACACTAGTTACAACTATATTTCAAACTGGCACTTCATGTCAAAAAGGTTGCTGACCCCTGGTCTATACTATAGATAAAGGCATTATATAGTTAATACCTGGCTTATATGTTATGGGTCTATAAAGACATTATATAGTTAATACCTGGCTTATATGGTATGGGTCTATAGAGACATTATATAGTTAATACCTGGCTTATATGTTATTGGTCTATAAAGACATTGCTTATATGTTATGGGTCTATAGATAAATACATTATATACCTGGCTTATATGTTATTGGTCTATAAAGACATTATATAGTTAATACCTGGCTTATATGTTATGGGTCTATAAAGACATTATATAGTTAATACCTGGCTTATATGTTATGGGTCTATAGATAAATACATTATATAGTTAATACCTGGCTTATATGTTATTGGTCTATAAAGACAGTATATAATTAATATCTGGCTTATATGTTATGGGTCTATAAAGACATTATATAGTTAATACCTGGCTTATATGTTATGGATCTAGATAAATACATTATAGTTAATACCTGGCTTATATGTTATGGGTCTATAGAGAAAGACATTACAGTATATAGTTAAACCTGTTTTATATGTAATGGGTCTAAAAGAAACACATGATAGTAGAAGTATAAAGTATTTTCATTGTCCTAGAGATGTATAAATGGAAGCCACAGAATTACAGATAACATCCAAAACAAAAGTCAAATGAAAGTATAACTCAATCCAGTTGATTTCTCTGTGAAGCTACTTACCGTTTTGACTGCTGCTGTGTGTGGCGGACAGGCAGGAGAAGGAATGTGATCAAACAGAACAGAGAAGTGAGAGGAAGTATGATGGCTGAGCATATTACACTGATATTCATACTCTAACTCTTACCCTAACCAATCTCACTCCTCATGCCTTATGCCTAAAACCTAGCCAATCCAACCAACGAAGGCAACGTACTAGCCAATCACAGGCAGAGGAGTGCAGGTCATTGACATATAATGTAATTTGAGCAAAGACTCCAATGAAGGATAAAAAAAACACCATTGCTTGCTAATCCTCCTAGCATTTGCTGTTGATTGATTGATTGATTGATTGATTGATTGATTGATTGATTGATTGATTGATTGATTGAACACTTTAATAACAGATTGCAGAATGGGTACAATACAGTACAACTCAATACAAACAACTGCTAAGAGGATGAAGACCAGAAAAATACTTTCGTCTTGTTTACATAAGGTCCTCCATTTTCAATTCATCAAGACATTTATGACATACAAGACATACAAATATACGGTACTGTGTAAGAAAGCGAGAACACCATAAAAAAATGTAATCTGAAGGGGAAGAAACTGTACATTAGAGGGGGTTGGGTGGGGTGGGAGAGTGGGGGAGGGGGGATTTGACATTTACCAGGGCCAGTTTCTAATTGCAGCCACCAGTAGGTGCTCTTTGAGAGCGGTTTTGAAGGAGGGTAGGGATTCATATTATTTTACGGCTGTGGGTAGGGCGTTCCACATTATTGTGGCATAATTGTGAAACGTGTTTAGTCCCTTGTTGGAGCCGAATCTGGGTTGAACGTGATTGGAACTCCCTCTGGTCTTGTGGTCCAGACTTCACTGACCTTTAGGAAGTATTTCGACAGGTACATAGGTATCTTTGTGGTGTAGTGCATCTTGTAGACCAGGCCCATTGCAAGTTGCTGTACTCTGTCTTCTACTCTAAGCCATCCTAGATTGTCAAAATGGGCTGATGTGGGTTTTAGGAGTAAGGCCAAGTTCGCAATTATGCCACAACAATGTGGAACGCCCTACCCACAGCTGTAAAATAATGTGAATCCCATTACCTACCCTCCTTCAAAACAGGTGGCTGCAATTCGAAACTGGCCCCCGGTAAATGTCCAATCTCCCCCCCCCCCACCCCCCTCCAATGTACAATTTCTTCCCCCTCGAATGTATATATTTTTTGTGTGTACAGTTTCTTCCCCCTCGAATGTATCTATTTTTTTTATGTTCCCCTTCTCTTAAACAGTACTGTATATTTGTATATTTTGTATGTCATAAATGTCTGGATGTAACAGTACTGTATATCTGTATGTGGTGTATGTCATAAATGCCATGATGAATTGAAAATGGGGGACCCTGATGTAAACAAGACGAAAGTCTTTCTCTGGTCTGCATCCCAATTAACAATTTTTATTGAGCCGTACTGTATTGTACCCATTCAGCAATCTGTTAATAACGTTTTCAATCAATCCATCAATCAAGCTCACATCTGATGTTAGAAATGGAGTATCAAACGAAAGTGAAAGTACATTTTCATAGTACAAAGAAACAAAGCAGAGATATTTTTTTCCCTTCATTATTAACCATAGACAAATTAAGATGTTTGCATTGCATGTACTGGCCTCCGTCTCGTGGTTGAAGCAGGTTATCCAGCGAGCTAAACAATCCAATATGCCCAGAAAGACTCTTAGACTGAGGGGTTTGGGTTGTCTTTGAGTTTACTGAGAGACATGACTTGACTGTGAAACTGAAACATGAAATCAATACAAAAATGTTCACGAATAAAGGCTCTTAACGGTACCGTGAAAAACAATGAAAACCGGACATTTTCATGAATTTAGAAAACCTCACCGGACGCCCCGGGCAGGGCGTGAAAAGTGGACATTTCCAGGCAAAGGAGAACGTTTCGCCACCCTACTCTTAAAACATACACCATCTAATAACCAAACGTATTTTCACAGAATTATTTAAATCAGAGTAAGTAAATGTACAGTATACAGATCCCATAATAATGTATTTTTCATCTAGGCTACAAAGTCTACAGACTGGTAGCTATAAGCAAACATATTTGCTTCATGCTAACTGAGGAAACAGCTATTTTAATGATCTACAAAATTAACAATAACTATTTACTTTCTACAATCATAATTAAAGACTTACGGATATGGCCTTCGATAACTTCAATATACAGAGGAACATGTTGTACCACAGAGCATTGAAAATGTGAGTAACCTGCAGTAACCTAAAGCAATGACTGTGTTCCCCTACTAAGACAAAAGTAAAACCCAACTTTAAACTAAAACTGCACTTCCACTTTGCGTCAGTAGGTGGGAGTATTAGATAGAAGAATATGAAAAAGGTTCATTTATTTCTTAGGACATGGCATTCAAAGGCCATTACACAAACATCTAAATAAATATGTTCCTTTATTAATATGTCCACATACTGTATAGACATATATAGCCATATATAGATGGTAAATGCAATAGCAAGCCCTCCCTTATTCCCACTCAACTCCAACCCACACATCAGACCAACACAGAAAATGTAAACAAACTGCAATACCAAGTGGGGCTCTTTTCCCTAGAGGTCGCTGTTTGATGGCATTACAGAGTCCACCTTTAAGTAAAAGAATAAACACACTGGTAGAACTCTGGTAAAAGTCAAAGTACTCCAGTCAAAACTCTACTTAAAAGTAGAAATGTATGATATTTAAGTATCAAAAATAAAAGTATACATACATGTGACATTATAAAAAAGTTAAGATCCAAGGCAGCTCTAAAAGGCTTTAAAATGCCTTTATTTTATGGCTCACATTGTTTAGAGAATTTTTTAATAAACCGACATGTTTTTCTCCACCACTTATAGCACTAAGGCCCTTGCTGTTCGCAAAATCATTAAAAATAATTGGAGTCTGATCCAATGTGATGAGGCCCTGTCTAACATATCCCCCCCCCCCGTCTGTACATTTAGGAGAGCCCCCAATCTCGGAGATAAATTAGTACCAAGCCATCTACCGGCAGATGTCAAATCTACATGTAGATGTGGTCACTGCAAACAATGTGATGTGGTGTTAAGATCTAAAGGGTTTACCCACCCAGTTACCAAACAGACATATACATTTAACAGCTTCATTAATTGTCAAACATGTTATTTATATACTGTCCTGTTTTAAATGTGACTCTTTTTATGTTGGTCGTACGAAACGCTGCCTACTTGATCGACTGGCTGATCATAAATATGCTATTAAAACAAACAATAATTATGGATTATGCGATGGCTAAACATCTTCAAGATCTTCACCAAAGTGCCTCTGTTTTGTTTACAGCTATCGGCATTGACAGTGTTCCGCTCACGTCTAGGGGAGGAGATAGACAGAAAACACTAAACCAGAAAGAAAGCCGCTGGATCGATAGACTACAGGCCACCTCACTCCCAGGTTTAAATGATTATATAGACATTGTGTCATTTTTATAGGCCAAGTAGGACACTTTATTTTTGTATTTTTGCATTGTTCATTATTATCTTTTTCTGTATTTTGATAGACTACAGGCCACCTCATTCCCAGGTTTAAATGACTCTATGGACATGTTGTCATTTCCATAGGCTAAGTAGGTTACTTTATTATATAGTATTCTTTTTATTTTCTTGCATTACTCAGTCATTGCTCTTACATTGTTATTTTTGATATTTTCTCTATTATTTAAAAAAAAAAAATCTATGTTTCCTTATGTTGATACAATATTTTGAGTGTGTATATATACATATATAATGTATTCATTTTTTATTTTATATATATTTAGTATTATTGTATATTCCTTCCATGTTGACATAGCCTACCATTAACCTGTTCCACCCCAGGTGAAAATCTGCATAAAATGTATACCTAGGTAAATGGAATATTGCTCCACTTCTACAAGGGCTATTTGCATATTCTTGGTATCTAGGAACATATATGGACCTCAATGAATGTATTCTCAGTGTCAGAAATATTGTGTCTATTACTAGGCTTGCTTAAATTGTGATGAAACAAAGGAAAATATGAATTATGATTTTTCTTTTCATCTTTGACAGTGAATAAAACCATGATAATAATGACCAAACTTAAAAAACTGCCACTGAGCTCATTCAGTACCCTCTTGAGATCATGTGTACAAAAGATCTAAGGAAATTGATAAAGGGAAGATGATCAAACTGAAGGTTCTGTATATACAGTACTGAATTCTCCCATCTGGACCAATGCAATTTGAAATATTATTATAGAATATAGAATATATGCTTATACATTACCTTATTATAGCCAATTCGCACATTTATATATATATATATATATATATACATATAGTATCTTTAAAATGGCCGAGTTCAATTTGGATATAGTATCACCAGGCGTGCATAATAACAGATACTGATATTTACTGTAATCGACTGTACTATTTTATTTCCCCCACAGTGTAACCATTTTGAAACTAATTTCAGATCTAATTCTTCCTACATGGTAACAATAGTGTGGAGAAACTGACTGCGTTTCAATATTTGTCAAAAACGTTACCTTTTGTAGCTTATTATCGCGAATCATAACAATTATTGATATGATTCATTCAGAACGCTGAACTTTTAACCACCATAGTATGTGACAGGAAGTGTAGATCGGAGAAATTTCAATGCAGGCCGATAGCTAGCGATCTCCTCTACAAAATGGCCGCAAAGAAACTAAAATTCCGATGGTTCAACATTTCCATTTCCGGTTCCGGGTCAGAATAGACGATCGCAAATAGAAAACTTAAAATGATATAAGTACACTTTTAACCTATTGCTAAACTATTGCCAACTTAACGTTTTACATTCTACATGTATTTGTGACATAGTAGTGATGTTTATACTTGAAAACGGTTGATTTTAAAATCACAAATTATTTTCATCTTCATAAAAATATGCCTATATGATAATAAGGTCAAAAAGGGTCGGTACCGACCCCGTCGAGTGGAACAGGTTGTAGATTGTATTCTTTACTGACCCTTTTCTAACTATGTCAAGTTAAGTATGTGCCTCCCTAACACCAGCTGTCCCCCCCATTGTAATTAGTCTCTCCCAGAGTTCTGTTTTTTCTTTTTTCTTTATTAGTCACAGTTTTGTTTGGTCGCAGTTATCAACACCCTGATGAAGGCCCTGTGTAGGCCGAAACATGTCTGTTTATTTTTTTATTCTCTAAACAATGTGAGCCATAAAATAAAGGCATTTTAAAACTTGTAGAGCTGCCTTGGATCTCAACTTTTTTATAACGAATCCTACCCCGGATTTAATCCAAAGAGCACCTACCGAAATAAAACAAATAACGCTGAAGCCCTCTCCATATCCTCTTTTTGATCAAATACATGTGACATTGTTGTATTTCAGTGCTTTGGACCGTTCATTCTATCCTCCATGTATTAACCTCTACTGTCTGTTTTTTCCCTCTATCTTCCTAGATATCCTCAGGTCGGCCAAATCAGTATAAACATTTAAGCTATTATGTGATTATTTGGTTCTAAACACATAAAAGTTGTCCATATCAAATTAATAAATACAAGTCAAACAGAAAAGAGGCCTGTGTTGAAGCATGTCTGCCATCTTGTGGACAACAATGTTTACTGCATCACTATTTAGCTAAAATAGATCTAATGAAGACATAACTGGACTGTATGTTGATGTTGTTGGATATTTAGCTGAGGTTGCTGGTGGTAATCACAGCAGGGACGGTAATACAAATATGTCTTAACAGTTATTGTTTTCCTCATGAAGCACATTCCTCAGGGCGGACACTCTACCGGCTCAGTGGCCTCGTGGGTAGAGTGTCCGCCCTGAGTTCGGGAGGCTGGGAGTTCAAGCCCCGGCCGAGTCATACCAAAGACTATTTAAAAATGGTACCCATAGCCTCCCTGCTTGACACTCAGCATCAAGGGTTGGTTTGGGGGGATGTCCTTGCGACATACTAGCGTCATGTCCAAGGGGTGTACTTGTACATCATGCTGCCTCACGCTACGGAAACAGGAGATAGGCTCCTGCCCCATGTGCCGTTACGGCTCGAGAACCATTGGTTCTCAAAGGCAACATGAAGCAGATATTGTCTTGTTTGTGGCTACAAGCAGTGGTTCAGTGGTGGTGCCACGCGGTACCACGCCGTCCCAGCACTTTTCTGAGCAGAAGTACGTGCACGGATGTGCACACGCGCACACACAAAAATGCATTCACAACTTTCACTCGACTCGTCGTCCGTGTGCCAAGCGGTACTCAGCTATCACCTAGTCTTTGCATAACAATAGGATAGCAATAGCATAACAAAGAACGAGAAGTGCAAAACCAACATACAAGCCCTGTACCAATTGGTGGGGGTTTGCTTGAGCTGTGGAACCTGCCACTACAAATGGTCCCGACTGGAAGGATGAGACATTTCAAGTTGTGTGTCAGAAGGAAACTGTCCTTTTGTAAACTGTAAGTATTAATTTAGTTTGTATTTACTTTTCTAGTTTAAGTTAATTCAATTAAAGAAATTGTAACTACAATATTGTATCTACAATTTGTTTTTCAACCATATCTGTTGACAATATAATTTCTTTATATATTAACTCTTTCAGTGCCACGCCTGGTTTTCCGTTTTACCGCTTGAATGCCACCATCGGCGCCAATGTTAACGTTAATATCGCCTAATCTATGTTTTAAATTATGGCTATGTGTCTAATCTGCCCATCGCATTATCAAAGACTATTTTCCAGTCAGTGCTGTGAAGGCAGATTGTTTTTTTATCGCGTCGTTTCCGTTTCAGAGCAGTTAGAAAAGCCCCCGTTTTGATATAAAAAACAGCTCATTCTGGAGCATTCTATGAAAATCGTCTTTTAGTGGAATATTCCACAACGTTGATATTCGTCGGCCTTTTTATTAATCGTTTTCAAATAAACGCTAGATGATCAATATTATACGTGCACGCAAGCACATTACGGCCGCGCACTGATAATCGCTCCGTTGATTTCCTCACAGACTTTTACAGTGAAACCGAAAGAAGACATTTCACAAAACAGCTTATAACTTCATCAAACTTACTCCGATTATCCTACCACTGATAACATAGAGTCCTTACCTGACATCAGATGGTATCCAACTGGTATATTCCAATTCCTGATCACCATTCGAAAAAATCGATACGTGTATGGATCCAACGCGACACTGTAGACCTCCATGATCCGCGGGGATCTGAGGCTCCAGAATGAACTGTGGTAACCCCGGCTGGATCAGTGAACTGGAAAATGTGGAGTACCGGATTTTTTTCCCGATTCATTTTCATTGAGTCCATTCCAAAATCACTTATGTCATCTGGGAGACGACAGGGGGCACTTTTTTCCACAGTGATCACCGGCGCAGCTCGGCTATACTCGGGTAGGCTCGGGTGATGCAATAATTTTTCAGATCGCAAAAAAAAAATTATAATAATAATTCCGAGAAATCTCGTGAGTGGCACGCAACCACCTATAAAAAAACCAGAGAAATCTCGTGAGTGGCACTGAAAGAGTTAACGGCTACATCCTGCTACCTTTTTCAGCTTCTCTATTTGAAAGCAATATTTACAAAAACTAAACTAAAACTAGTAAATTCCTATACAAACATGTTTCCTACTATTTATGCATAATAATCATCTGTTCTGTGCGCACGCGAGGGAACATGTATGTGTGTGCACGTGGCGTCATTTAAACAGAGTACAGGCACTTCTGATATTACGACTGCACCCCTGGCTACGAGTCAATATGACTGCAATAATAACACTACAGAGGACATTACTAAATGATATGAGGGAGGTGTTCAGCTATTTCAAAGCCATCACTTGGCTGGATTGTGTTGAAACCTTAAGGACACCAGTGTACAGATGACCTCATAAAATGAGGAATACATTTTTTATTTGAAGTGTTTCAAATAAATCCTACAATTAGCTGAGAAAGATGTCTGTATGTATGCATGTTTCCAAGTCATATGTTTTGATGAGAAATTCCATGAAGACACAAAACAGGCTATTTGATCTACTAATCATAATCATAGACACTTGATACAAATGACACTGTTGTCACAAGAATGTAGTTTATTGGTTAAAGTTTTTTAATTTAAGCGTCCTGAGGTCAGGATAGGGGTTGATGTGGGGGATTTACTCCATGATGTCATCACTGCTGCCACAGACAGAAGAAAAACATAGATCTCATGCTGAACCATCTCCAGGAAATAACAGGGGAACAGTACTTAGTTGACATGAAGAAATTAGGAATACATTTGTAATATTTTGAAGGTTCATTATGTTGTACTTCACTTGACATCAATTTAAATAATAGTAATAACCTTCTTACTGTCTTTTACTAGTATGTACTTTGCTACTATGTCTATACTACCATCTACTATGTATTATTGTTATGGTTTGTAACCGACCCCAATCGCACAACACAAGACAGGTATGAGAGTAAGCCAAAACAGGGCATTTATTCAATACAAACAAAAAGCGGCACTGTCCCTTTAAGGGAGAACACAAAAATACTGGAAACAAAGAAATAGGGAAAAATGTGGCACTGTGCCTTTAAGAGGCGAGCAGGCTAAGGGGCTAAGGCTAAAGGACAGGGCCAGGGCAAAAAAGGTCAGGGCAGGGACAGGGGCACTGGAGAGGGGGAAACAGGGACAGAGGCCCGGGGAGGCGGGCTGGAGACAGGGACAGAGAAACAGGGTTAAGGCCTTGGACAGGGCGAGGGCCAGAGCTGCTTACAGGGATGGCAGGGTTCAGATGGCGGAGGCCTGGCAAGGAGATCCTCCTCGGAAGTGAAGAGACGCATCCTCCCGTGGGATAGGAAGCGATGCGCGCCGGCTTGAGCGTCTGGAGTAGGAGCGCGCCGGCTTGAAGAGACGCATCCTCCCGTGGGATAGGAAGCGATGCGCGCCGGCTTGAGCGTCTGGAGTAGGAGCGCGCCGGCTTGAAGAGACGCATCCTCCCGTGGGATAGGAAGCGATGCGCGCCGGCTTGAGCGTCTGGAGTAGGAGCGCGCCGGCTTGAAGAGACGCATCCTCCCGTGGGATAGGAAGCGATGCACGCCGGCTTGAGCGTCTGGAGTAGGAGCGCACCGGCTTGAAGAGACGCATCCTCCCGTAGGATAGGAAGCGATGCGCGCCGGCTTGAGCGTCTGGAGTAGGAGCGCACCGGCTTGAAGAGACGCATCCTCCCATGGGATAGGAAGCGATGCGCGCCGGCTAGGGGTCTGGAGTGGGACACTGGAAAACCTCCCGTAGAGAATTAGAGAGCGCAGACCGTGTCCCACTCCAGGCAAACGGCGACAGGTGGTGATGGCTGGCACCTCATCTCACGCCGGAGACGCGGCAGGTGATGGTAACGTCCAGGACTCCATGAACACTGAACACAGAAAAGGATAAAGAGTCCAGAACAAAGAACCAGCATACAGAACGACCCGACGAGGACTGGAGGGGAGGTCCAGGTATTTAAAGCCCTCTGGGGCGCTAATCATAACTTATCACAGCTGTGAAAGGTAGTCCAAGGGTGGGGGCTGATGAAGAGCAGAGGAGAGTAAAACATTGCGAGGGTGGGGGCTGGTGAGGTGAGGAGACAGGGAATTAAAGGTCCAGGGAACAGGCCATCGTCTTGTATCGTATCCTGTATACTGTACATACGCTTGCAGTAGTTCTTAGTTCTATCTATTACTTAATTTCACAATTCTCTTATATACTTTTGATTCTATTGTCACCATGAATGCATATATATGCTTACTACATGTATTTATTGCTCCAACTCCACCCACTACAAACATGGGAACTCTCTAACCCCTGTCCCCATGTCTCTGAGTGGTTGTCTCGTAGTGTTGGCCAAGGTGGTGGATGTCTCGGGGTGATGGCCAAGATTGCAGTGACTGTTCTACCCCCACATTGGTTATGTGCACCACTGAGATCATGGATCAGCTTCATACTGCCTTCTGTCTGACCTGCAGCGTCGAACCATACCAGCTCTGCCTTGACCTATTCTGAGTGGTTTCTCCTGCCCCCGGGGCATATGGCCCTGAGCCATCGTCTTGTATCCCATCCTGTATACATACTAGGGCTGTCCCCGACTAAGGATTTGGATGGTCGACTATGATTGGCCAAAATTTGCCGTTAGTCGACTATTGGTTGACTAAAAAAAATATATATATATAAAAAATGTATAATATTATTATATTATTATTTACATATATTTACATATAAAATCTAATATATATTTTTAGATTTTTTTTTTATCATTCCATTTGGGCTGTGGGGGGTGCTTAATGTCTGAAGGAGTCGACTGAAGGCTTCTTGTCCTCTGCAAAAGCATGCAATTGGTCCACTGACATCTTGATATTTGTGTGTTCATTAGATGGGTGAAGTCCTCTTTCAGTGCCTCTGTGCCTGTTGTCGTAGGCAGTTAGCCTCTGGTATGCGTGCCATTAGCGTTAGCCACGCTTCTACGCCTCTTTTCTTTTGGAAAGAATGATACCAAAATATATATATTATAATTTTTTATTTTTTAATTTTTTTTACTATTCGACTAAGAGGTTGGTTAGTCGACTACGGCTCCTTTCGACCGATTAGTCGACTAATCGACTAATAGGGGTCAGCCTAATACATACGCTTGCAGTTGTTCTTAGTTCTATTTTTTGCTTACTATATGTATCTATTCTATTCACATATATGCTTGCTTATACAATGGCATGCACATTTCTTGATTCTGATTGGCTGAAACAGTCAAGTTAGACGTTGTTATCTCGTATAACACACTCCACGTCACCCCAGATCCCTCCCACAACCGAATTTTCTGTCTGAATGAATCCGCCATAGATAGACAAATGGAAGTATGAATAGCTTTTGAACGAATCCTCCAAATAAGATACAGTCAACTGGAATTATGTTAGTTAGTTCGTTACATACACATGGATTATGTAATTAATTTGTCATGACCCATTGTGAAACAAAAGAAAAATCGCGGACTGTATTATTTTCCTCGCTGTGTGAAAAATGACAGAACTTTGCGTCTGAGGGGAGTGGCCACTGGCTGAGTGCTCTTTGTCTCTCTGTGTCGGAGAGGAGAGAAGCACAGACAACATGAGAGAGGAGAGAGGAGACGCACCTAAATCCATTGCAGGGTGAAAATCTGCCGCAAAACATTAATATCTTTGGAATTGTGTGTGTTCAATTGTATCTGAATCGGGAGATGATCTTCTCTCGTCACAATTGAAATTGTATTTCTCCCTCGCGCAAAAGCTGGCTGGCAGTCTCATTGAATAATATACACGCTCCGAAAGTCTGTAAACTTGTGCATAACGGAGTGTGGCTCTATAGCAGAGGTCCCCAACCATCGGGTTGTGGACCTGTGTAATATTAGTTCGTTACACATATGTTGGATTATTTAATTGGTTTGTCATGACCCATTGTCAATACAATAATAAATGGCGGAATTTATATGAAGTTTGTTGTTAGATGGCATGCTTTGTAGCACCTCGGTCGAAAAGTACCTTGCGGAAAAAAATCTAATCTACGAATTCCAATCTGGCTTCAGAACATTCCACTCCACTGACACATGCCTTCTCTATTTGAACGACCACATCAAACAAGAGGTGGATGCGGGCAAATAATGCGGCATGGTCATGCTGGACCTACAAAAGGCCTTCGACACTGTCAATCACACCATTCTGATTGACAAGCTAAAAGCAATTGGTTTTGATAGTCTATCAGTGAGCTGGATACAATCCTACCTGGAGGGGAGAGAACAGATGGTGGAGGTAAACGGTACCCTATACCCCCCTCCCCCTTCCCAGTGAGCTGTGGTGTTCCACAAGGAAGCATACTAGGACCGCTACTGTTCCTAATTTATGCAAATTACATGTCGTCAGCTTGTGACTGCAACTTGTTCCTGTTTGCGGACGACTCAGCCCTGCTGGTCTCTCACAAGAACAAGTTACAGGTTGAAAAAACCCTCAGCTCGGAACTAGGCAAAATCTGCATATGGCTCGCCGATAACAAACTATACACATGGGCAAAACAGAGTCCATTCTCTTTGGTTCAAATAACAAACTTAGCAAGACCGACGGCTTCTCAGTTACAGTGGGTGACAATATTGTCACAAGGAAAGATATAATTACTTACCTGGGTTCCATCCTAGAGGCTAATCTTTCCTGTGACAAAATGGCATCCAATGTAATAAAAAAAGTCAACCAACAAACTTGATTCTTGTACCGGATCTCCTCTCTGGTAAACAAGAATACCCTTAAGACTCTGGCAGGAGCACTCATTCAACTACGGTACTACGACTATGCTTGCACCTCATGGTACCAAAGCACCTCAAAGGCACTAAAAAACAAATTACAAACATCTCAAAACAAACTAGTCAGACTACTGCTTGACCTGACTCCTAGAACCCACCTCACCCCTGCCCACTTTGACAACCTAGGATGGCTTAGAGTAGACGACAGAGTACGGCAACTTGCAATGGGCCTGGTCTACAAGATACACTACACGACCAAGGTACCCATGTACATGTCAAAATACTTCTATGGTAACATGATTCAGCGGTCCGTGATGTATTCTATATTTCTAATGGATACTCTGCGATTTTTCTATAAGTCTACTACTGACTGAATCACCCGGTAAAAAGAGAAGAGTGCAGCGGTGGAAATAAGCTTCAGACAGGATGCAGCGCTCTTAGTCAGAATATATGCGTTTATTGCATAAAACAATGCATAATAGACTAGTGGTTTGGAGTTCAGCGAGCTCAGGCATGAGTCTCGGCTGGAAGATTCCATATAAAAAATTATCAAAACAACTTTGAATTATTTCTATTCTAAATCAGCATTTCTCATCAGGTCTCCGCTGGATTGGTCTGGGTCGCCGTGGTAACCTCTTTCTTCGTCTGTTCTCGTTTTCTGTGTCCTGTGTCTCTGGTCTCCGGGCGGGTCCCCTGTTAAATCCTAAGCCACACCTCCAGAATGACGCAGGGGCTAGGAGGCGTGGTTTGCTCTTGACCAATTGAATTCTAGTCGGCGGCCATTTTGAGCACGGCCCACCGCCATTTTGGGTCTCTAGTTTCAAGACAACACCATCTAAGGATTTATTCGAATTTCAAAGGGAGGGTTTTGTCAGTTGGAAATGTAGCAATAGAACTTTACTTTATTATGCTTTAAATGTATTCTGTCTGTATTATGGTAACTTAACACCTATAAAATATTTTCTAGTTTATCTAAATACATTGTTTCAGTCTTTACAGAATTTTCCTAGTACATTTAAACATAAATTATCAAATTTTTGGTTTGTTGATTAATACCAGAGTATTTATTCATTCCAATTTAGTTCTTAAGTTATTAGTTATGTCTCTAAGTGTAGTTTAAACATACTTTGGTAGTTCATTTTGGGTTCTAAACTTTTTATTTAACTTGGTTTCCCTTTGGTAATAGCCTTAAATATTAGTTTCAAATTAACTGGAATCTTATTGTATTAACAATGATGTGGTTCTCCTGTATAATTATTAATGTTTTATTGTATAAAACAACGGTTAGTCCAAATTCACATTTCTTCTCTCCTTGAAGACAGAGGAGGGACTTCCTGTAGGCATTTTGAGCCGTCAAAAGTCACATGTACCCTTCTTTGAAACTGGTACCAACAGGTGCTTATCTTTACATCCCCCAGACTCTGGGGCTGTTTCTCAGCATTTCTATAGAAACTGTTGGCTTTTCAATCACAATAAATGGCCGTCTGCTGACAGGTCTATTCAGCGTTCGGCTTTGGTCAACACAGCCGTTTTGTTCTAATCTTAAACCTTGCCGGCCAGAGTGACCAGTGTGCTGTCTTGTGTAAATACAGTGTGGTCTCCCGGGGGTCTGCTCTAACCTTTGTGACCCATTCTAATCAGGGAGACTTCCACTTTAGATCCAGTTTGCCAAGACCAAATTACTATTTTCAGTGCATAATCTAATCAATATTACTTTTAGTTGTTGTCATTTAGCTTTATCAATTGTAATGAGTAATTACTTATTTTCTAAGATAAATCTATTGAATATTAGCATGATTTGGCCTTTTGTACTATTTAAACCTGGAATACTGGAAAACCACCTATATATCTGTCACGTACGTGGGTTGTTCATTATCATTATTGCCATATATTTTAACACCATGTAACGATATAACCTATCGTTATATATTGTATTTGCTTTCGCGTCCCGCTCTGAGCCTTATGAGATATGGGGAAGAGAGACGCGAGACCCGACAAATGTACCCCCTGAGGACCCCTGTAAGCCCACATCAAGGGGTGCGGGGAGCCCTGTCACCCCATCCTTCCTAATGAAGGGGGGGCGCAGTCAACTCCACCTGAATGCGAACAATAGGGAACCAGAACCCCTTGAACACACCGTACAGGCGGAACCACGTGTGACTCAACACACTGTGGCCCATACCCATACACTCCTGCTACCCGACCAAGGACGGGAAGCAGGAAAGGCCACAGACCCCAGAACCGCCTGGGAGACAGTGCCTCAAAAGGTTTCGAGCCCCCCTGCTGACAACACTTAAGTTGACAGACGTAACACCAGGCTCAACCAACACAGTTCAAGGTGTGGGAGCCGCTTGACAGCACAACATTCTCACGGACAGACCCAGGCTCAGCCATCAACTGGGTGTCAGCCCCTGTCCCCATGAGAAGCGAAAGGGGGCCCGCCCGCGCATCAACGAAGGCACGCGGCCCGCAGCCAAAGGAAACAATCAGAGCCCACTTTTTCCGCTGGTGTTGGGGAAGGGAGTGATCGGAGAGCGGGCTGCTCGCGGCAGGACGGTGACGGCTTGTTTGTTCAAGCCGAACCCATCCTACATGGCCGATCCCTCGGCCGCCAAGGCTGTCGGCCTTGTGGACACCTGTCGAATCAACGCCCAGGATACCTCCGGCGGGGGAAAACATGGCCGCCTGTCGAGGGGTGAGGCGGTGTAGGGCCTAGGACAATACCGCCCGCGCTCCAGCAGAAAACCAAAATCCCCTGCGGAGAGGGGAACCCTGAGCGGTTATAGCTTGCGGCTGGGTCAAAGCTAATAACGTCAACAACCTCGCGCGATGTGTCGACGTCGGCTGGCCCTCAAGGCCCCGCCACCAGACACAATTTTTTTTTATAGAAAAAAACAGCAATTCGAACACAGTTCTAATCGTTGCCAATTCCATACCGTGGCGGTACAAGCTTTAACAGCCCACCAGCCACTCGCCAGGCCCACCCATGGCGTCGGCCGGGCGGGGCACTGTTTCAATATGTCAAAAACAAAGGACTGATGTTAACACGGAGCACCAGTGGTGGTTGCAAACAGCAACCTCCACTGTGGTGTGCACCATGAAAAGGTTAAATGAATAAAAGAACTAAACCACAAAATACTGTAGAATGAGCAAACCCATACACACAACGTTAAGGGGAGGCGGACCAGAGCGAACTAGTCCCGCCTTCATTCAAAATATTCACAACAGCACACCAGCCCTAGCTTAGCCCATTTACCAAAAAAGGTAAACAAAGCCCTCCCCGCACTACTCCCCCAGTATACCGATTGACCGTCAGTATGAATGGTTGAGAGGAGAGAAAACTGTAGCAAGACAGACCTTCTCATAGCAGAGTGACAGAACGAAACAATAGCCCACTACTCAGGGGGTGGGGGGCCTCGCGTTTAAATTCGCCCAGGGCCTCACATTTCTCCCAGGCGGCCCTGCCCCTATACTACTACAGCCTAGCGTGAGGCGATGTGGGACCCAGATCAACAACGCCTGCGCACAGACACGCAACATGTTTACCATGTCGGCTGGACCCATAGCCCCACTACCCGACGCCACCTAGATGGGGACACCGTTCCATAGACCCCGCCGGAACACAAGGTAACATACCTGGCTAGGAAACCTAGCCACGGCCTACCCTGTTGTCAACCCATTTACCCGAAAAAAGGTAAATAGGACTCAGCAAAAAAACCCACAACAGCTACCGACTGACCTTCATTGATGAACCGGGCAAGAGGAGGGAGAAGTGACAACATCTCACGGCGGAGACATTAGAACAGCGTACCAGTTAGCAGTAGCAATAGCATGTGGCATCAGCGATAGCATGTAGCATAGCATTAGATGTTTAGTAGCACGCCCAAGACAGCTTGGAAACCGTTCCCTGCAGTGAACGTTCACCAAACCATCCTGCCCCCGGCGCCAACACACAACATGGTTGTGTAACAAAACAAACCAGCATTACTAACACTAATACCCATGCCTGAAGACACAGGGCCTACCTGAGTACAAGCTGGCCCGACAGCCAATCATGTACAGCTGAACCTCGATCTGCTGTCATTAGACGAGGAACATCAACATAGGCCCGTCGTGTCGCCGAAAACATGCGTCGAAGATGCCAGGGGCCAGCAACCTCCGGTAAGCTTTCAACATTATGACTTTGATCTTTTTCATCCTGCTAGTTGGTGCACGCAGCCAGTACGCTGGGACGAAAATAGAGGAAGGGTGTTTGGTGACCAGAGTCACGGTTATATGGGCTATGCCACCATAGGGGCGGGGCCCCATACAGGTGGGGTGCATGTAGTTGTTTCGGTGGATACAATAGGTATCATAGGAGATAAGGGGTATCTCATAAGGCTCAGAGCGGGACGCGAAAGCAAATACGATATATAACTTGTAATTGCGTTTCTCCATCTTTGATAAAAACGAACTGCGTTCTGCTTTCGGTAGACAGACGTTCTGTTTTTATGTCAATTAACGTTCAATTAACATTCGCTAAGGTAGAGAAACGTCCGTACTTTACGGCAGATGTGCGGGAGTAGAGAGGGGGGAGGGGCTAGAACCAATGTGGAGTGACGTCCCCTCTCCGGCAATCAGCGCATGCTCTCTGTGGCTGCCACAGGCTTGCCCCGTGAGAGGATTCTCCATTTCCGTTCTCCGGACCCTATTGGAGTGCCTCAGCCTTAGGCGTGCTGGGCCAGTGAGCCAAGGGGACCCCAGAGATATTAATATAGGATGGTCACAGTATTAGTGTTGTCAAAAATATCGATTTTTCTATACATATCGATTCTGAATATTTAAAACAGTTTCAATACTAATTTCCTGCAATATCGATACTTTCTGCACTATCGATTTTTCAAGAGTCACCAATTATTGACAAAAAGTGATGTTTGGTGAAAGTTAGATTTGCACTTTATTAATCCCAATAGGGAAATTCATTCTTGTTTGATGATCAAGAGGCACCTTGTATTTGTTTTAAGTGAAGTTTGGTGAAAAAGCAAGTTATTGCACTATTAATCCCAATAGGGACATTCATCTTTGTTTGATCAAGAGTAACCTTTTATATATATATTATTATTATTCTTTTTTTTAAATGAAGATTGGTGAAAGTTAGGTTTCAATCCCACTTCAATCCCAATAGGGAAATTCATCTTGGTTTGATATTCTTTTTGTCAAATAAAAACAAATGTTATTTGAATGATTTCTAGTTTTCAAGAGGAAAAAAACGATAAAAATCGTAAATCGGATTTAAAAAAAAATAATCAGAGATTTTATTTTTAGGCCATATTGCCCAGCCCTAAAACAATGGGTTTTAAAAGTGTTATATTTCTCTTCTCTCATAATACCAGAGAGAAGGTGAGGAGAATTGACCAGCAACAAAAGCTAAAAAAAAAGAAAAAAAAATTAATAAAGAAATTTACATTTTAAGATTAAAATCTTTTTGTGAGGGTTCGCCTGTCCCTGGGACCTTCTCCTCTCCTCAAGAGCCCCCACCCTTGCATAAACTTTCCTCTCCTCCTCACCAGCCCCCACCTTTGGACAAGCTTTTACTTTTGGCTTTTGTATTGTCTCCCATGTGTTGTAACCTTGTGTTATCTCTAGTCTTGTTCCCTTTGTAATTATTTTATTTGTCCCTTGTATGGTGTTTACTCTGTCTAGTGTTCAGTCTTTTCTTGTGTGGTTAGTTTGTTTGTTTCCCTGTTATTTCCCCAGAGTGTTTGGTTCTGTGTTCTCCCCATGTGTGCCTCGTTGGTAATTAGCGTCCCATGTCTTAATTAGTCTCCCTATATCTGGTGTGTGTTCCCTACCCTTCAGTGTCGGTTCATTTTTGGAGTTCATGTTTCGGTTCCTTGTTGATGCTTGCGTTTGTTACTGTTGTGTTTCATGTCCACTGTTCCTGATTCTGTCGTGCTCCAGTTTAATAGTACGTGTATTCTAGTGTTCCATGTTTTGTTGCTGCTCATCTTTGTTTTCACGTCACAGTTCGTTTTTTTGGTTAGTGTTTATTTGTAGTTAGTTTTGCAATCATTTTCCTGCCAGCCTTGCTGAGTTTTTGTGCTTGCCCTTGGAGAATCCTTTATTTGTTGCTACTGCCTATTTTTGAAGTAAAGACCTTTTTGTTACAATTCACCCCTGGCTCCACGTCTTGTCTGCCTATCTGCCTTTTCTCCCCTTGTTCTGTTCCGCGATTGGGTCCTCAGACAACACTATCCCTAACACTTTTCCCTGTGGTATCGAAAATGGTATTGAATATCGATACTTTTCAAGGTATCATATCGAAGTTAGAAATTCCAGTATCGTGACAAACTACAACATATACATATAATAATTAGGGCTGTCAGTTTATCGTGTTAATTAGATTAATTAATTACACAGCAAATTATCGCGTTATGAAAATGTACTCAAAATTTATAAAAAAAACTAAAATAAAAAAATAAATATTATAACTATTTTTTCTTTTTCTCATTCATTTCATAAGAATGTAGAACACATTACAGACTTTTTCTTTATATGGTCCATTTGCATGTTCTTGGTATCTGATTCTAGGGACATCTATGGATCTCAGGGAATGTATTCCCAGTGTCAGAAATACTGTGTCTGTTACTAGGCTTGAGTAAATTGTAATGAACCAAATGAGAATATCAATTACTTTTTTTTTTTTCTTTTTTGGCTGTGAATAACACCATGCTAAAATTGACCAGACCTGAAAAATCTAAGCAAATTAATAAATGAAAGATGATTAAACAGAAGGTTTTGTAGATACAGTACTGAATTCTGCCATGCAATTGATAGAAATATGATCATAGAATATAGAATATCAGGCATAAAATGGTTATGCGATTAAAATGTGATTAATTAAATTAATTAATTACAAATCCTGTAATTAATTAGATACTTTTTTTGAATCGCCTGACAGCACTAATAATATATATATATATATATATATATATATATATATATATATATATATATATATATATATATATATATATATATATATATATATATATATATATATATATATATATATATATAAAAACTTCAGTGGACTAGGGCAGTCATGGGATGTGAGTGAGGAGCTGTTCCAGAGAATTGAGGAGTTTCCATGTCACCTGTACTCTGCTAACAGCAGCATGGTAGAGGTGAACCAACTGCGCTACCAGCTCTATTGTACCAAACAGGGAGAGGTCGAGTCCAGCCAGCTGCCACCATGTAGAGACTGTCTTCCTGCATGTTGAACAAGCCAACTATTAGGCAGCAATCTGGAAGAGTGCAGTCTAACCCTGTGGTCCCAAGTCCTACAGAGCATGGATGGAAAGAAGATGAGGGTAAGCTGGCAATTTACTGGATGCCCTCCTGTTATATGCCACTCAGTTTTAGAAGAAGTGACACGAAGTAGTTTCCAAAAAGTTTTAATAAAAAAATACAATAGTTACAAAATAATGCAAAATCAGGTCACAAAGTACCAAAAGTTCCTCTAAACATGTCAAAATCAAAAATCAAAATCAAAATCACTAGCATAGCAAAAACAACTCTCTTTGTCATTTTGAGCAAATGAGCAACTGAGCTAAAAAAACAAAGCTTTGTCATGGGGACTCCACTTTGAAAAATAGACCGATTCCATTCCTTACCCCGCACAACGGTATCGGCCGCTAGAAGAAAGGTGTCTGCAAGCAAAATCTGAAAATCTAAAAAATCCTTCTGAGACCCAGCGAGTTGGCCTTTATAAAGGACCCCAGATCTCTTCGCTATTGGTCCAAATACAGTGATGTCATAGCTATGTCATTCCACTAGCCAATCAATGTATAACACATACAGATGAATTATCCTCCCCTTGTATTCGTCACAGTAACTGGAGGAGCAACAGATTACCTTGTGTTGGAAAATCCCTATCTGTTACTAGCAGGCTACCAGAGGCCCCAAGGTCGTCTCACATTCTTTAGGGGCCAAGCAGTATTGAAGCAATTGGAAGCAATTGCCCTGTGTTGCATGAATATCAATTGCCCTTCTTGCATGAATAGTCTAACACGCCTATATACAGGGCCGCCTGGGAGAAATGCGAGGCCCTGTGCGAGATTGAAACGCGAGGCCCCCTAAAGGTAAAAAAAAAAAAAAAAAATGTCTCCATACAGTCAACATATTCTTAAATAATAGCGCTGCCCGAGGCTGGGCATGATACAGTCAACATATAGCAAGAGAGAGAGAGAGAGAGCGAGAGAGAGCTCCCGTTCTACAGTCAATATAGTGTTATCGCTTTGTAACACTGTACAAATTTCTCCACAACACACATGTACAAGTGGCAGTAATGCAGAAAATCCAGCAAGGGAAGAAGCAGTGTAGAAAACAGGTGGAGTTTTTGCCTAGCAATGGGAATGCTTTGGCTGTACTGTGTAGATAGAAGTACACACTCTAGTGTTGATGTCTTTGTTTACAAGGCTTCAGGTATGGTTGCTCTGCTACAAACACAGTAGAGCAGCTGTGTGCACATCCAACCTGTTTTAGGCCAGGTGCAGGATAAAACTAAATGTGACTGAAGGAAAAATTGCAATGAACTGACCGACACAATTGACAACTAGAAGCTATGCAATGCTCAGAGAGAGAGAGAGAGAGAGAGAGAGAGAGAGAGAGAGAGAGAGAGAGAGAGAGAGAGAGAGAGAGAGAGAGAGAGAGAGAGAGAGAGAGTCTGTGATGATCCAGACAGAGAGAGTCTGTGGTCCAGAGAGAGAGAGAGATGAGTCTGTGGTCCAGACAGAGAGAGAGAGAGAGAGAGAGAGAGATGGGTCTGTGGTCCAGACAGACAGAGAGAGAGAGAGATAAGCAAGACAGCTAAGATGAGCCCCTAAAGGATATTCAACTTTTAATGGAAGAACAAAACAGAAGGAAAAGATAACTTCAAAGGCAACATGAATATACATAGATCCAAAAGGACAAAGATCAACACTTAAATCCAAAGAGAAGAGGATCTATACCAGAGAAAACAAAGTAGCAAGGAGCCAACAGCCAACATCAGCTAAGGAGGCTAACTGCAAATAGAGTAGCCAGGTACTGACACCAGGTACACACCGTTAGCTACGACAGCTAGCCGGCCCGCTTTGGCTCAATATAACGTTAGCTACGTTAGCTAGCCGGCCCGCTTTGGCTCAATATAACGTTAGCTACGTTAGCTAGCCGGCCCGCTTTGGCTCAATATAACGTTAGCTACGTTAGCTAGCCGGCCCGCTAGCTCAACATAACATTAGCTATGTTAGCTAGCCGGCCCGCTTTGGCTCAATATAACATTAGCTACGTTAGCTAGCCGGCCCGCTTGGCTCAACATAACGTCTACGACAGCTAGCCGGCCCGCTAGCTCAACATAAGGGTAGCTACGATAGCTAGCCGGCCCGCTGGTCCAACAGAACGTCAGCTACGATAGCTAGCCGGCCCGCTGGCTCCACATAACGTTAGCCAACATAACGTAGCCACGATAGCTAGCCGGCCCGAGAGAGAGAGAGAGAGAGATATCTCCACGGCGGGAATAGAATAGAGTGCATTAAAAACTCACCAAACGTCCAAGAGGATGGAGACAACCGCGTGGAGTTGACGAAGTTCATCTGCCAAATGACCATCCTCTTCATCTTGGCATAACAATGCTGCACGCGCTCTCTCTAGGTTAGCTAAACTACTAGCCGACATGGCTATCCCGACTGAACCACACGTTCGCACTCGATATTATAACGTAGCTAAAGCTCTCTAGCTGTCCCTGCCTTTAGCTAAGCCGACATGGCTAGCCTGACTGAACTTTCTAACATGCAACAACTTTCATCTTCAGTCCATCTGCCGAATGACCGTCCTCTTCGTCTTGGCTGGCATAACCTCCAATGCTGCACGCGCGAAATAGTCGGACGCAGCTGACGGCGCACGCCGGCCGACTGTACACATGTAACCCCTCCCTTCGTTGAAACCAATAGTATGTCTGCTGCAGAGCCCCAGAGCTCCAATAGTGTATCTGCAGAGCCGCAGAGCCAGGAACAAGTCAGACACATTCTACAAAGTGTCTAATGTGAAATATATAAGCATATAAGCAAAACTAGATTTTAGGTCTGTGATGAAAAAGGGCCTCGCGGGAAGGGGGGCCTCGCAAAAAAAATAAAAAAAAATAAAAAAAATAAATAAAAAATAAAAAAATAATAAATACATTTTTTTAATTTCTTTTGTGCGAGGCCCCCCTTCCCGCGAGGCCCTGTGCGACCGCACTGCTCGCACACCCCCTGAGGCGGCCCTGCCTATATATACAACTCAATACTCATATACAATAACACTGATTGATCACACATCATATATGTATTTTGTAGTTTAAAGTAAACTAAGTTAGTTTACTTAGTAAACTAACTAAGTTCTTTGCCTCATAGCTGTAAGACAGTGATTCTCTCCTCTGCTCTCATCCCAGCCTGTGTGTGGGTCACTCCCTTTTTTTGCACATTCCAGCTTGGGGGCCCTGTATGCAATCCATTCTCTCACAGAGAAATGGACTCTGAGCAGCCCCATGCATTATCAAAAGGTTTCTGTTTCCCGTCTGACTGCATATTCCATTAACTGTAGTATAGTTTATACAGGTTATATAAGAATACAAAAAGACATCCGTCATATCAGCGGCCTACTCGTCCTGTTATCAAGTTTATAATACATACTTTATATTTAATCCTTTATAATGTTTAATGTATTATATCATACAAGGGACAGAGAGAGAACAGGATGTCAATTTCCAAAAGGGTCACTGTTGTTCTGTGGCACTTCACACCTCCCCACCTGCACCAGATGTAGTCCTGGAATTGCTAACATGCAAGTATGTCCGTTCATGCAAAATGCCAAGCTGCACATGCTTATCAAATGGACTGGCATGCACAGATATGTACAAGTTATTCAGCAACCAAAAACTGCAGGATGATCCAGAACCTGACTTCGAACTTGAGGAGTCAGAGGATGAGAGAGACAAGCAGTTTGACGACATTATGGGGTGATTCTGGACTAGGTTACCCATCTCAACTCTATCTTAAGTACACACAGATCGTGATAGCCTGACTATAATCAGATCTTGACATAGGCCTATTCCCATTAATAACAATACTGTATACTGTGGGATTAAATGTATGATTAATTTTCAATGTTAATTTAGTTTATAATGTTGTTCTGTTTAATAGGTTGTTTATAAAACTCTGAGTGGTTCCGTATCTCATTGTGGTGTCCTTTATGTCCTGTATATGTATGATGAAGACAGATCACTGTGACATTATCCTAGTGGCTGTTGTGTATAGTTTAATAGGAGCCTAATACTGCTCTTCTAATTTAAGGCTCACAATCACCCCTGACAAGAAATAGTATAGGCATATTATATTATACATTTCCTGAATCCTTATGGTCCTGAGAGTGTTGTATATTTTGTATTTTGTGTCCCTGTTGGTCCTATGACACAAAGCTAAAAGATAGTATATAATTTAGGCGAAAATCGTGTAAAAATGTGTGTTGTTGACTGTTCAAAGAGCTCCAGTGACCTCTATATTAGACAGAGAGATTCACATCTTAGCTTGAATGAAAGATGACATAGTCCCCTTTAAAATTATACCAAAGACAATATTGTGAAACATTGACAGATGTCCTCTACGTGAGTCTAAAGCAGGATATGCACCAGCAGCATCTGAAATGCAATTTCCTGAGGGGGTGGGTATACTTCATGACTTGATGATTATGATAAAGCTACCACTCCGGAGGGGCTATGATACCAAAATATCATCTACAGACATAGATCTTTAAAAAAATGATATGTAAGTTTCGTCACCTTGAGTGGTACCGACAAGTGCAATTTTGGCCTCTGGCCCATGGACTATAATGTTGGTGTTCAATTCTCCGCCGCTCTCATAATGTTTGTGTTCAATTCTCCGCCTCTCTCATAATGTTGGTGTTCAATTCACTGCCTCTCTCATAATGTTGGTGTTCAATTCACTTCCTCTCTCATAATGTTGGTGTTCAATTCTCCGCCTTTCTCGTAATGTTGGTGTTCAATTATCCGCCTCTCTCATAATGTTGGTGTTCAATTGTGTTAAATTCACTGCTTCTCTCATAATGTTGGTGTTCAATTCACTGCCTCTCTCATAATGTTGGTGTTCAATTCTCCGCCTCTCATAATGTTGGTGTTCAATTCACTGCCTCTCTCATAATGTTGGTGTTCAATTCACTGCCTCTCTCATAATGTTGGTGTTCAATTCACTTCCTCTCTCATAATGTTGGTGTTCAATTCTCCACCTTTCTTGTAATGTTGGTGTTCAATTCTCCGCCTTTCTCGTAATGTTGGTGTTCAATTCTCCGCCTCTCTCATAATGTTGGTGTTCAATTGTGTTAAATTCACTGCTTCTCTCATAATGTTGGTGTTAAATTCACTGCCTCTCTCATAATGTTGGTGTTCAATTCTCCGCCTCTCATAATGTTGGTGTTCAATTCACTGCCTCTCTCATAATGTTGGTGTTTAATTCACTGCCTCTCTCATAATGTTGGTGTTCAATTCTCCGCCTCTCTCATAATGTTTGTGTTCAATTCTCCGCCTCTCTCATAATGTTGGTGTTCAATTCACTGCCGCTCTCATAATGTTGGTGTATAATTCACTGCCTCTCTCATAATGTTAATCTTAATATATCCAGCGTCAACCCTGATCCAATACATGAGTACGGAGCTCCACCAACTCCGATTCCACCGGTCTGCTCCCCCGCCTGTACTGTATCATTTCCCAGACATTGCTCACTTTCCTCGTCGGAGGTACATCCATCGCAGTGCCGGACGAAGCTACCACATCGATGACTCCACTGCAATAAACTCCCAAACCAAACAAGGTTTTATTGATGAATTCAACACATTTCTCACCCACATCTGTTCACTCTCAGCCAACATAATTCTGTTGGGTGATTTAAATATCCACATGGACAACACGAATCATGCTCTCACTAAGGACTTCATCTCTTGTGGACAGTTTTGGTCTCAAACAATACATAGATTTCCCGACCCATTGTAAAGGTCATATTTTGGACTTGGTCTGTTGCTCAGGTGTCACCACTCTCAACTGTTCTGCTGTCGATCTCCCCATCTCTGACCACATGCTTGTTTCATTTAATATAAGTCTGACACTATCCCAAACAGTCACGTATTATGTCCTTCCGCTAGAGCTGCCGCGGTATTGATTATTTGATTTGCAAAATATTTCCTACCGCCGCGGTTATTACCGCATGCACACAAAAAATTAAAAAAAAAAGTTTGAATGCATTTTTTTTGTAGTCTACTCTTTATAGCATATAGCCTGCCTCTAGTCTAAATGTCTATCTTTAGAGGATGACTTTGCAGCATGAATATTGTTTGGGATTCGGCAAGCACGCATTCGTTATTAAAAGTGAAACACTGATTCGAAGTCTCCCCTCGGTGTCGCGAGCAGGGGTGGTAGCGGCGCGCCCGCCGGTTACCCCCCGACCCTTTCTTCTTATTATAACGTTACTACTTATGATTACAAAGGCATTCGATTTGTGGCATTAACGTTAGTATAGTTACACGTTCGTATTTACCGGACCATAGCAAGGCAAGCGTTACTCAATTAATATCTAAGTTCCTTTCTTTGATCAGAGCGTGCCGAGTTGTACCCATTCTGCGGTCTTTTAATAAAGTTTTCAATCAGACAAGTGTATAGAACGAAGGGCTTTTATTATAGCATTTCGTTGCAGTAAAATCATTATGCCTCGTTCCCTGAGGAGCGACGGCGTCGGTAATCCTCTCCGGTGGGAGCTAACGTACTATTAGCCGTGTTGTGACTGTGAGCTCTGATCAATGGCTCATGGGCATGGCTGAGATTCAGGAAGTAAAAGCACTGCAAGATGCTCCAAGCATGTGACGCGTATCTCTTCTGACCAATCAGTGGTCTGCAGTGTTTCATGTGACTTTTCTGGTACCCAATAGGGTCGCTTGGAATCTCGACAGAGAAGTAGGGTATATCTGCAGAGCCGCAAGCCCAACGAGAGCGTAATAATAATAATAATATAATAAAAAACAGCGGTGATGCCGGTATTCAGCCCAACGCTGCGGTGGGCATGATGTAACAGCGATACCGCGGTAATACCGATACCGCGGCAGCTCTACCTTCCGCAACATCAAAAACATTAATTTAGCAGATCTCACCACAGGCATCGACTGTTTCCCCATCACCATCCCCCCATGCACCCCGGATCAGCTCGTTCCTCACTACAACGACAGTCTCCAAACTCTGCTGGACTCACTTGCCCACCTCAAAACCAGGATTGTCTCATTCCCCCACTCTGCCCCCTGGTTCTCCCCTCACCTACGTCTGCTTTCCAGAAAAACCGGACTCACTGTTCACAAACAGATGCACCATACCCATATCCTCCACTACAAAGACGCCCTCTCCTCAGCCAAATCCCAATATTTTGCAGACAAAATCACTGCTGGTGCTGGGAACACCAGGGCCCTGTTCTCAGTGGTCAACAACTCACTCCACCCCCCTGACTCCCTTCCCTCACACTTCTACTCCACTGAACATTGTAACTCCCTGATGGCATTTTTTCAATTTAAAAATAGCCAATATCCACCAGCAACTGACCTCTCTCATGTCCTGTTGTCCATCTCCCCTAGCTCCACACCCCCTCCTCTCTGCACCTCTCTCCTGCTTCCATCTCCCCTCTGCTGCCGATATATCAAAACTCATCCGGAAATCCAAGCCATCCACCTGCCAACTTGACCCACTGCCCTCCTCCCTGGTCATAGCCTCCCTCCCCTCTCTCCTGCCCCTTATAACTGCAATCATCCATTCCTCCCTCACCTCTGGTTCTGTTCCATCATCTCTCAAATCCGCTGCTGTAACACCGATTCTAAAGAAACCTGGTTCAGACCCCAACATTTTCAATAACCTCCGTCCCATCTCCAACCTGCCATTTCTCTCAAAAATCCTGGAAAAAGTTGTGGCTTCTCAGATTCATACTCACCTCTCCAACAATAACCTCTATGAACAGTTCCAATCTGGTTTTCGCCCCCGTCACAGCACAGAAACAGCCCTCCTAAAAATCACTAATGACCTCCTGATGGCAGCTGACTCTGGACTATTATCCATCCTCATCCTCCTCGATCTAAGTGCCGCATTTGACACCATATCCCACTCCATCCTCCTAAACCGACTAGCCTCCATTGGAATCTCCCACACATCCCTAGACTGGTTCCACTCATATCTCTCTGGTCGTACTCAGTTCATTCAGTTAAAATCATTCACATCCCATCCATCCCCCCTCTCCTCCGGTGTTCCCCAGGGCTCTGTCCTTGGCCCTATCCTCTTCATCATCTACCTCCTCCCACTTGGTCTGATTCTCCGTAAATACAACATAAATTTCCACTGTTACGCGGACGACACCCAGGTCTATGTTTCCTCCAAACCCACTTCCACCCTCCCTCCCTCTTCCCTCTGTGCCTGTTTACAGGAAATCAAATCCTGGTTCACTTCAAATGTCCTCAAACTAAACAGTGATAAAACAGAGGTAGTCCTGATTGGCTCCAAGTCCACACTCACCAAGCACCCCAGTTTCACCCTCACCATAGACAACTCCTTGGTTTCCCCTTCCCCCAGGTCAAGAGTCTGGGTGTCGTCCTCGACAGCACCCTATCATTCCATTCCCACATCAACAACACCATCCGGTCCGCCTACTTCCACCTTTGCAACATCAACCGCCTCCGCCCTTCACTCACTCCCAACAGCACCGCAATCCTGGTCCACTCCCTCGTCACTTCCCGCTTGGATGATTGCAACTCCCTTCTCTTTGGTCTCCCCCACAAACTCCTCCATAAGCTCCAACTGGTCCAGAACGCTGCTGCCCGTATAATAACCAGAACCCCTGTCATCAGTCACATCACCCCCGTCCTATGCCAAATACACTGGCTTCCCATCAAACACTGCATAGATTACAAGATCCTCCTCCATACATTCAAGGCCATCCATAACCTCGCCCCTCCATACCTGTCCAACCTCCTCCACATCAACATTCCCACCCGGCTCTCTCATAATGTTGGTGTTCAATTTACTGCCTCTCTCATAATGTTGGTGTTCAATTCACCGCCTCTCTCATAATGTTGGTGTTCAATTCACCGCCTCTCTCATAATGTTGGTCTTCAATTCACCGCCTCTCTCATAATGTCGGTGTTCAATTCACTGCCTCTCTCATAATGTTGGTGTTCAATTCTCCGCCTCTCTCATAATGTTGGTGTTCAATTCTCCGCCTCTCTCATAATGTTGGTGTTCAATTCTCCGCCTCTCTCATAATGTTGGTGTTCAATTCTCCGCCTCTCTCATAATGTTGGTGTTCAATTATCCGCCTCTCTCATAATGTTGGTGTTCAATTCACTGCCTCTCTCATAATGTTGGTGTTCAATTCACAGCCTCTCTTCTAATGTTGGTGTTCAATTCACTGCCTCTCTCATAATGTTGGTGTTCAATTCACTGCCTCTCTCATAATGTTGGTGTTCAATTATCCGCCTCTCTCATAATGTTGGTGTTCAATTCTCCGCCTCTCTCATAATGTTGGTGTTCAATTATCCGCCTCTCTCATAATGTTGGTGTTCATCAGTGGTTTGGTCCAATCCCAGGGGAGAATCAGCCCGGTGCTGCGGTTAAGTAGCACTGTTCTCCGCTGGTCATCATGCCTTTACAAATGTCAACACAGGCTATGGAGGGCTTTGAAGGTGAGGAGTAATTTAAAGTGAATGCGTTCCTTAATCGGGAGCCAGTGGAGAGAGTGGAAGACAGGAGTGATGTGATCACGGGACCGGGTGTTAGTGATATCTATCTTATCTTATCTATAGACATCTTCTAACTTGACAACATCTAAATAGGCTGAACAGTAAAGCTGTTCCCCTAGCAACAAAATTGTAACTAGAATACTTCTGAAAAGCTCTATAGCATAGTACGGTCAGTACACCCACATCATCATCAGCCTGTTACCATAGAGATAAACAGAACGGTAGGATGGCAGTAGAGACAACTCTGCTCCGCTGTTTGCTACAGAGGACGATGGATAGCAGAGAGGACGATGGATAGATCCCTTCATCCGTTCTCTCTCCATTAGAGACTTGTTTTTGCTCCGAGCTGCCGGCTCACTGCTCTCTGAGTATCATTCATTCATTCATTTTATTTTGTTTCATACATGGGGGTACAATTCATCTTTGCACAATATCACCAACATCGTCTTTTTTTTTAACATGATACATCCATGGCCGAAAAGGAGCAGGATGAAGAAAACGTATGTTTCCTGCCCCCTTCCAAACTTCATATTTATTTTAACATAATGGTCAGCTCAAGTGCACCTTACAGCTTCATACCATATAATAATAATATAATAATAATAATCATTACCGGGCGGCTGGGTGGCGCAGCGGACTAAGCGCTCGCCACCACCGCAGAGACTCTGGGATAGAATCCAGCTGTCAGCGGTACCTCCAGATTGGTCAGTCGTCCCTACTAACACAATTGGCAGTGTTAGCGGGTGGGAAGTAGTGGTCTGCAAGGGCCTTGAAATAAAGCCCGAGCCCTGCCCGAGCCCGTGAACTTCAGGCCCTGCCCGAAAATAAGCCCGACTGTAAATAATATTTTAAGCCCTAGCCCGCATGAAAACCCGAAAAAATTATTATTATTATTATTATTAAAATATAATTATTTTTGTATTTGTTTTAAATATTCGAAACACGGTTTTATATGAACGTAATAAATAAACAAAACTAAGAAGCATTTACATAGCCTGTTTCGCAATGCCGTCTCTCCCAGTGCTCGCTTATATAGACTGACTCACACATCAGCCTCAAAACGTATTGAAGGCTATAGAATCTTCTTTGACACACACACACACACACACACACACACACACACACACACACACACACACACACACACACACACACACACACACACACACACACACACACGACACACAATAGCCTACTCAGTCAAACAAACAAACAGAAAACAGAAATCAGATTTCGAGCAGAGCAACAAAACAGGTAGCGAGTCGCGACCCAGCAAATAATAAACATATCACTCACCACAACGTCAGCAACGCGTTGAACACCGTTAACAAAACCATCCCAAGAACAAATTAAAACGTTCGCCAACTGGCTATATTCCAACACAACCAATCGAGTTGAACTTGTCCCCTGAGTTCTCCCTGCGCGCTGCAGTAATTACATCCAAATGTTTCTCTGGCGCAAAAGAGAAAGCGAATCGTAAAACGAAGGTTATCATATAACCCTAGTTATATGAAAAAAAAAAAAAAAACGAAATAATAAAAAAATTAAAAACTGCGGTGCCCGGGCCCGGCCGAGCCCGAATTATTTATTAAAAAAAAAGCCCTACCCAGCCCGAACCCGCCGGGCCGGGCCGGGCCCCGTCGGGCCTGGGCAAGGTTGCAGTGCACTAGTGGGAAGCCGGTGGGGTATGTATCCTGGTCGTTGTAAACAGCGACTCCTACTGGTCGGTCTGGGCGCCTGTTCAGCAGGGAAAAGATCTGGGGGAGATAGTGTGATCTTCCCACGCGTTACACTCCCCCGGTGAGAGTCCTCGCTGTCAGGTGAAAATAATCGGCTGGCTGACTCCACATGTATCGGAGGAAGGCATGTGGTAGTCTTCTCCCTCCCCAGGTTGACAGTAGGGGGCAGAAGTGCGCAACGACCAGGAAGGGAATTGGCATAATGATTCAATTGGGTTGGGAGAAAAATACGGAAAAAGGGGGATAAAAAGTAGATACAAAAATATATAATAATCATTACCATAATTATGATAACAATAATAATGATAATATGACCATGAATATTAATAACGGTAATAATAATAACAATAATAATAATAATAATAATAATAATAATAATAATAATAATAATAATAATAATAATAATAATAATAATAATAATAATAATAATAATAATAATAATAATAATAATAATAATAATAATAATAATAATAATAATAATAATATTGCTAGATACCAATAAACAAAAAAAATCCTCAGATCACAAGCATCAGATGCATGGAAAAGAGAAAAAAACTAAAAATAAATAAAATCAGATACAGAGAAATGTATACCTGCTGTTCATATGTTCTCATTGTTCTGTCTTTAAAAGTATTTTTTTGTTGGAAAATATTTTGACAGTACTTCAACTCATTATAAAGAGAATTCCAGAGTTTGACTCCCACCACTGATATACACATCTGTTTCAGGGTTGTCCGTGCACACTGATATTTAAAATTACCTTCCCTTCTATGCTCTCCATTTTGTGATATGAGGACAAACCTGTTTTGTAGATTGGCTGGTAATGCTTTACTTTTGGCCTTGTGCATAACTACTAATGTCTGTAACTTAACTAGCTCTTGCAATTTCAATAATCCAGAATTAATAAATAATATGTTGGCGTGTTCTCGATAGTCTGCTTTACAAATACTCCTAATAGCTCTCTTCTGTAGGAGATACAGTGGTTTTATATTACTCTTATAGGTGTTACCCCATACTTCCACACAGTAATTAAGATAAGGTAATATGAGTGCACAGTACAATGTTCGCATTGCTTTGTTATCTAATACTATTTAACTTTATTCACAATAAAAATACTCTTAGAATTTTTTTCCCTTACGTGTGCAATATGAGGTTTCCAGGTCAAACCTTCGTCCAGCAATACTCCCAAAAAACACAGTTCTGTAATCCTTTCAATATTAACTCCATCTATTGACAATACAACATTTTCCCCTTTTTTTCTCTTGCGAAAGATCATAAACTTTGTTTTTTTTTCACATTTAATGATAGTTTATTTTCCTTAAACCATTTATTGAATGTGTCCATTTCCTGCATGATAATGCTTGCTAAAGCTTTTAAATCATATCCTGAGCTGAGCTGTAAATATTTTTGTCTTCCTCAAATAATACACATTTCAATTGTTTTGACACTTCACATAATGTCATTGATATATAAAATAAACAGTTTAGGTCCTAAAACTGAACCTTGTGGAATTCCACATTCTATGTGCATATGTTCAGATACGTTTCCAGCGAAGTTCACAAACTGTTGCCTGTTCTCTAAGTAACTTTTTAGCCAGTCTAGCACTATTCCTCTCACCCCATATGAGTGAAGCCCATATCACAGCTGTGTATATTGTCGCTGTGCCCTGGTGTCACACACTGGCCGCCGTAACACTGGTAACGGCTGAGAATGGTCTCTGTGCTTCAGAGGATTCCCAGCGAAGTCCTTTGGACACTAAATGAAAAGCCACTTGTTCCTAAAATGATTTGGGTCGACTATGCCTGGTGGTGCATTGTATTTGATACACTACTCTACCGGGCATTTCGCTGCCTGAAAGCATTTGGCTCCTTGGTACGGATTATACATTGTTTGGGTATAGTTCTGAAGATGTGGACTTAAACCCCCTGGCATATAAACATTGTCTTTTATTTATTGGTTTTCATTTATTGGAGAATGAAAAAACAACCTCTGTTTCTAAAAGCATTTGTCTGCGTTATGCCCGGTATGGATTGTGTTTTGTTCATAGAACTGTGGGTCTGAGCCTTGAAGCTCTGCTGGATGAAACAAACAAACATCTGCTCATGAATGCCTCAGGGAAATCTATACTGGGAATGAATTATCATTGTTCCAATACTCTCCATGTCAGCATCCTGTCAGAACAGGAAGCTACAGAACTCATGAACTTGGGGATTTGATTTGAAATCTTTATTTCGAACATGCAATGAATACAAACAAACAATAACAAAAGCAAAACACAACTCAATCTACATGTTCGAAAAGGAGTAGGAAGAAGTATACACTTATTTAATCCTACCCCTTTTCCACTACTCAAATTAGTGTACTATTTTAAAACATAAAAAAGAAATATATATATATATATATATATATATATATATATATATATATATATATATATATATGCAAAAAAAAATATATATATATATATATATATATATGTAAAACATGAAAGAAATAAAATAAAAATGTAAACACCCGTGAATATCAAGTCCCTTCCTCATCCCTGTACCTCGTGAACATCATTTCCTTATACATCAGTTTGAATTGTCTCATGTTTGGACATTGCTTTAGCACCACATTTAGACTGTTCCACAGTTTCACTCCACATATTGAGATGCAGTGTCTTCTCATGGTAGTGCATACATTAAGCATGTTTAAATTGAGTTCTCCCCTCAGATTATAACCCCCCTCCCTATCAAAGAACAGTTATTGAATGTTTCCTGGAAGTACATGACCTTTTGCTTTATACATTAATTGTGCCGTTTTAAATTCCACAAGATCATTTAACTTTAATGTTTTTGACTTTAAAAATAATATGTTTGTGTGATCATGATAACCTGCAATGTGAACTATCCTTATGGCCCTTTTTTGGAGTATAAAAAGTGGTTGTAGTGTAGACTTATAATTGTTTCCCCAGACTTCAGCACAGTAATTTAAATATGGTAAAACTAGTGAACAGTAGAGAATGTAGAGTGATTTTCTATCCAGAATGTGCTTTACTTTACTCATGACTGAAATGCTTCTTGACAGTTTAGATTGGACATGTTTTATGTGAGGTTTCCAACAGATTTTATCGTCTATTATTACACCTACTGTAGGAATTTATTTTCATAAACTCTTTCAATAATCACATCATTTATTTTAACTTGTACTTGAGTATTTAATCTATAGTTTCCAAATAACATAATTTTAGTTTTGCTCAAGTTCAATGATAATTTGTTTCTATCAAACCATTTTTTAAATTTCTTCATTTCAGATGTGATGACCTCTAAAAGCTGCTGGATATTCTCACCAGAAAAAAAAAGATTAGTGTCATCCGCAAATAAAATACATTTAAATATATTGGATACTTTACATATCTCGTTAATGTACAAGATGAACAGTTTTGGACCCAACACTGACCCCTGGGGGACACCACAAGCAATGTCCAAACATTCAGATTTATATCTCTCATTGTCACAAATTGTTGTCTTTTATTTATATAGCTTCTCACCCAGTCCAATACTACCCCCTGATCCCATATCTTTCCAATTGCCTGATTAATATATCATGATTAATAGTATCAAATGCTTTTTTTAGATCAATGAATACTCCAGCTACATGTTTTTTTTTATCTATGGAATTTGTGATTTTTTCAATGAGTTCTATTAATGCTAGTAATGTTGACCGGTGTGTTCTGAATCCATACTGGCTAGTAAATTATGTTTATCAATGAATTTATCTAATCTGTTGTTGAAGAGTTTTTCTAATATTTTTGAAAACTGAGGAAGTAGCGAAACAGGCCTATAATTTGTGAAGTGGTGTTTATCTCCAGTCTTGAACAGAGGTATGACTTTAGCTATTTTCATTTTATTCGGAAATCGACCAGTTTTGAATGATAAATTGCAGATGTGCGTGAGTGGTTTTGAAATCCCACTAATGACATTTTTTACTATTTTCATATCTATTTCATTACTGTCTGTAGATGTCTTGTTTTTACATTTATTAGGTAGTTTCTATAATTTCATTTTCCTCTACCGCTTCCTGAAACATTGAACTAGGATTTCTTTCAATATAATTGTCTTTTATGTCTTCAGGAGTCACTGGATCTGGGATTTTTCCCGCTAATTCTGGTCCAATATTTACAAAAAAATTATTAAAGGGGAACTATTTTACTATTCCTAGCACTATTTGGGCAACTTTACACAATTCCTGTGAGTCTATTGAAGACATCTGTATGGTTTTTTTCAAAAAAATGCATTGGTTTATATTTCTAATCAAGTACTCAAATCCATAATTTTTCAGCCACAAGAAATCAGGCTGTTATGGCCTGGCTCCGCCCATAAGCACTTTGAGTGACAGTCAGTCCACAGAGAGAGAGTAACAGTCAGTCGAGAGAGAGAGAGAGAGAGAGAGAGAAGAGAGAGAGAGAGAGAGAGAGAGAGAGAGAGAGAGAGAGAGAGAGAGAGAGAGAGAGAGAGAGAGAGAGAGAGAGAGAGAGAGAGAGAGAGAGAGAGAGAGAGAAAAAAATACGAAAAATGTGTAAACACTCTGCGTGTCCTCCCGGCTCCCTCTCCCGGGAGGACACGCAGAGTGTTTACAGTTCTCTCTCTCTCGGTTCGGGAGCATGAGCTGTCTGTGGCGCAGCGCGGTGGTGGACTTCCTCGAGAGGGAGAGGGAGCCGGGAGGACACGCAGAGTGTTTACAGTTCTCTCTCTCTCGGTTCGGGAGCATGAGCTGTCTGTGGCGCAGCGCGGTGGTGGACTTCCTCGAGAGGGAGAGGGAGCCGGGAGGACACGCAGAGTGTTTACAGTTCTCTCTCTCTCGGTTCGGGAGCATGAGCTGTCTGTGGTGCAGCGCGGTGGTGGACTTCCTCGAGAGGGAGAGGGAGCCGGGAGGACACACAGAGTGTTTACAGTTCTCTCGCTCTCGGTTCGGGAGCATGAGCTGTCTGTGGCGCAGCGCGGTGGTGGACTTCCTCGAGAGGGAGAGGGAGTCGGGAGGACACGCAGAGTGTTTACAGTTCTCTCGCTCTCGGTTCGGGAGCATGAGCTGTCTGTGGCGCAGCGGGGTGGTGGACTTCCTCGAGAGGGAGAAGGAGAGTGTTTACAGTTCTCTCGCTCTAGGCTCGGCTGGCAGCTAGAGGGGGGCGGGTGTTATTATGCAAATACGCACCACCTGACGTCCCGAATACGCAAATTTTCAGATGACTCACTTGATTGAGGGACATTATTGTGAGAGGAGAATTGGAAGAATGCGCCAAATCGAGAATTAGAGACATAGATCCTATTACTATAAGTCCACATAGCTAGAAAATAACCCTAAACACTGGAAAAGGTCATTTATAAGATAGTTCCCCTTTAAAGTTGTTAACCACATAATCTATATTGCTAATAGTTTGATCATTTTCCATAAAATACTGAGGATAGTTTATTTGTCTTGATCCATTCCTGATAATACCATTTAATATATTCCAAACACCTTTAATATTATATTTGTTGTTATCTAATATTCTACTATAATGATCCTTCTTACATCTTCTCATAATATTAGTTAACTTATTGTTATATTTCGTATATTTATTTTCTGCCTCTTTAGTTCTATGTTTTATAAATTATCTATATAGTGTATTTTTCTTTTTACATGCATTCTGTAATCCCTTGTGATCCATGGGCTGTCTGAGTGTTTATGTTTACTGCTATATTATTTTATTGGACAATGTTTATGATATAATAAGTTAAATATAGATAAGAATGTTTCATAAATTATGCTTTATCAGTGTCTTCCTCTTTATATACTATCTCCCAATTTTGTAATAGCAAATCATTTTTGAAAGCGTTCATTGATTCTTCAGTCCTTACTCGTTTAAATTGTAGTTTATTGTCCTGCTTGTTTTCTGTGTAGTTGTTGTCATAAACTGTAAAAACTGGTAAATGGTCGCTGATGTCATTTATTAGTAATCCACTCACTGTATTGTTTTCTATAATGTTCGTAAATATATTGTCTATCAGATTGGCACAATGGGATGTGATTCGGCTGGGTCTTGTGATTTTTGTATAAAGGCTCAAACTATACAATGTGTTGATAAATTCCTCAGTCATTTTATGTTTGTTTGGATTTAAAAGATCAATGTTAAAATCCCCACATATGAAAATAGCCTTTTGATTATTGTTTATATACATTTCTTCCATCCAGTCCTTGAAAACTTCAATATTTGAACCTGGTGCTCTATATATACAGCTCACAATTATATTTTTCTTTTTTCTACACATATTTCTATTGTTGTACATTCTAATAAATTATCAATCACATTTGTCATTCCTTCTACAATCTTATAATTCACGTTATTATCCACATACACAGCCACTCCTCCTCCACTCTTATTTTTTCTGTTCATATAGTTGAGTTCATATCCGACCATTTCAAAATCCATTCCCTTTTCCTCGTTCATCCAAGTTTCTGAAATGGCAATTATGTTAAATGGTTGTGTAAACTGGTTTAAATATTCCTTAATGCTGTTAAAGTTTGCGTACAGACTTCTTAATTGAAGTGAATTATTGATAGTTTGTTAACTGTCTTAATTGTCCGGTTGTAATGATCTTCTGTATAGTAGCAGCAGTTGTCGTTGATGTTGAAGAATAGATTATTGTCTGGGTCAATATAATTTTCTATATCCTGTAGATTGTGCTCAGTGTATTCAAATGTTTTAAGTTAAATTTTTTCGTGTTCAAGAATCCACTGTGTCAAATCCACATAGTCTCCAGATGTAGGTGAATTGATTATTTCCGTAGGCCTATGCGTCATGGTTGTAAGTTGTGTAATTTTGTCCAGTGTGTCTCTATTACCTTACAGTCCCGTCATGATGTTTATTGGTATTTGTCCAGCTGACAAATGAAAAACACTTGGCATAGAAACATTGCCTATTGTTGCTGCCCCATACACCTGTCTCACTAACCTCTAGTCCACCGTTGCCCCAGACAACTGTCTCTCTAACCTCTAGTCTAGTCACATTCACCCATTCACAAAACAAGACAATTAACCTTGCATGTTTGTGTCGTATATTGGCGTATTCAAGATAGTCAACCAACATTGTTTGCTTAATGATGAGATGATGAACAGAACGGTGTACACAACAAAAGTGGTTTGTTTATCCCATATTTATTACAGGTGGAGAGACCCTGGAGAGAATTTGGGTCCACACAGTGAAACAAATGATATATACTGTGCATTACATGGTTATCCAGACATATTCACCCTGGTCCAGTGCAGTGACCTTACATTAATCTAGTCCACAAACAATTGTTCAATATATTTAGAAGCCAGTTTACTCACGTACAGCACAGTATTTCAAGATGTGGCGGAGGAGGTCAGACTGGGTGTCTAACCTAACCTATAATGGTTATGACCTCACACACTGCCTGGCCTTGTCTGGCCAATCAAAAGTTTCCAAAACGTTGTCTCCCTCCTGGGCCGGCCTTTCCAAATACGGTCATGTCATTTCACACCTGGCTTCCTGCTGACTGTGGCATCTTCTGGCTTCTCCCCCCACAAGGAGGATTCCTCAGAGTAATTTCTTGTGTAGCATTTGAATAATAAAACATTTCTAAGGCCGATCGTTAGTGTAATGAATTATATATATCCAGAATTAAAACAATGTATTTGTTACCTATAGTTCAATACCAGACATTCTATATAAGATAACCCAATACCTGTATTTACCAGACTGAACCTTATTGATACTGAGACTTACATTCTATATATAAACATTTAAAAAAGGAGTGGAAAAACATATTCTATTATCTTCATAAACAGTTGAAATTCGAATGACATTCAAATATCCCTTTTTATCTAATAAGTCAGATTAATGTGATATAGTGGTGATAAATAATACTATGATTCTTGAGATATTTTCAGAGCAAGTCTGGGGTCTTGGTCAGACCAGCTGTCTCTACTATAAGCTAGTCACACTGAGGTGTGACTTTTGGTCTTTGTTCTGGTGCTGAGTACATTAACATCTTCTATTGTCTTCTGTTATCCTAATCCTAGTCCTGCAGCTAGGTGAAACTGCCTGTCAGGAACTAATCATTCATGCATTCTTGGTCAAGCAGAGTTATTTTTCAGATTATCATTAAAAGTCTACATTAAATATAAGTCAATTTACTTCAGTTGCCTCTGCCAAAACATTGTAAAGCGCTTTGGAGACAACCATGCAAGGTGCCAACCTGCTCATTAGGAGCAGTTAGGGGGTTTAAGTGTCTCATTACCAGACAACCGCTCTACCTCCTGAGCCACTGTGGCCCCACAAGGTGTGTTTTTAGTCAACGGCGGAAGATTGGACAGGTTTTGTCAGTCCTGAGTGTGGTGGGAAGGTCATTCCACTAGTGTAGAGCGAGGGCCGAGAATAGCCTGCTTTGCATTGATGACCCCCCAGGAGCTCGGATGGGAGTGTGTCTGAGGCGGCCAGAAAAGATTCAGGCTGCGGTTACATACAGGGCTATTTTCATTTCGTTTTCAAGGTCAGTTTCGCTTTCCAGAACGCAACGTAATGGCAGGCATGTTAGACATTGGTTTTGCCTCCTGAGCACAGTGATGTAGTACAATGCCAAAGCAGTAGGTGGCAGTAGGTGGCGAACATGAAGGCAATTTTCAACCAATCAGAAGTTGAATGTGCCAATACACTTCCTGCAAAAAAAACAACAAACCACCATCTTTAAATGCCTCGCGTGAGCCATTTAGCCAATGTAGCATTTATTTTTCAGCAAAGAAAGTGCAATAAAAGTGCAATAAACAAAACGGATACATTCACTGTGTGTTCTGCCTCATTTGTTGATGAAACAAAACTAACATCAACACAATTGACCACCAAGAGCGGATAGTTTAGTCTCACAAAAAGATCTCCGATGTTATTAGCTACATGCTAACGTGAATGGAATATGCCAGTACAACAGTATAGCATTGTGGCTAGCAGCTAACGTTAGCTTACGTTTGCCAGCCAGCACCAAACTGATGATATCAGGAGCTATCAGTAGCTAGATAACATTAGACAACGCCTCATGTATTAAACAAAGTTGAATAGATGACTGGGCCATTTTGTTTAATGCTTGTTAAGATTGAAAGAGGAGCTCTGAGCTAACAGGGTCTGGTAGCTAGGTAGCTACGGCAGGTAGCTAATGTTAGCTCACGTTAGCCAGCTGCTCATGCAATCGTTAATGCTAGCAGAATGAATGGATGTCAACTTTATTTAACAGATTGCAGAATGGGTACAATACAATACGGCTCAATACAAACAATTGTTAAGGGAAAGCAGACTGTTGTAGCTTGGACTGGGCTCCTTATAACAATAACTTGACAACACATGGTAGCTGCAGCTATTTTGGACAGCTCTGCTGTCTGTCGTCACCGGACGTTGGTGAGGGCACGCAGATGTCGGTATCTACTGCGCATGGGCGTTGAGCAACAACGGCTCGGTATCCGGCTCGCGCTGATTACATGACACGTTGTCGGCGAGTTTTGGCGAGTATCCAAAATGGAAACACAATTTCAGTGTTGTCAGTAGGGCAACGCGTTATCCTGCCAAAACGGCATTTCTATTTAACTAGGACAGCAAACGTAATCATTCAGCAACAAAACAAAAACAAAACCCCCCAGTGTAACCATGGCCTCAGATTCAGATTCAGACAACTTTATTGATCTCACGTGGGCCAATTCATTTGTAGCTTTGCACGAGTAACAAAACATTTTAACGACAACAACAGCAACAACAACACTCCATGATATGCACAATCCAGTAAAAGAGACAACTAGGTGTATAGGCTACTTAAAGTGACTACTGTCTGAATTTAGAAGTCTGATAGGGGATAAAAGATTTAGAGTAACGGTTGGTCTTACTCAAAGTAACGTCATAACGGCGGCCAGAAGGTAACAGTGAAAACCGCTGAGACAAGGCGTGGAGAGCTTGGTTACTGATGCTCATCGCTTTCTTGACCACCTGGTCCGTCCAGAGAGAACTTAGGTCTCTGTTTGACTCCAATTATTTAGGAGCACACTCTAACTATGTTCTGTAGGCTGTTCTTATCTTTAATAGGTAGACCACTGAACCAACAGATAAAAGAAAATGTTAAGATAAAATAATTTCAATAAAAGAACCATAAGAAATACTCAGAAAAACCTTCTGATTACCAGATGACTGCTCTACCTTCTGAGACGCTGTCTAACCCTAACCTTCTGATTACCAGACAACCGCTCTACCTCCTGAGCCACTGTCTAACACTAACCTTCTGATTACCAGACAACGCTCTACCTCCTGATCCACTGTCTAACCCTAACCTGCTGATTACCAGACAACTACTCTACCTCCTAAGCCACTGTCTAACACTAACCTTCTGATTACCAGACGACACTCTACCTCCTGAGACACTGTCTAACCTGTTATGTCCTGTTATGCTACGTATAGGTTGTGACATACTAGGAGTTACACTGTAGGCTACTGTGCCTTTAATAGACGGGCATGGTTAGCGCTCGAGGTAGGGCTGGTGTTGTAACGTAAACAGTCAGTCGAATAAAGTTATGAAACCACACGGTTGTGTGTTCATTGTCTCAACATAATATAACCCTAACCTTCTGATTACCAGACGACCAGCTCTACCTCCTGAGACACTGTCGCCCCAGTTATATAGCCTAATTATAGTATACTATCCATGCACACACACACATACAGTCCAGGGAGATGTCAGGTCAACAAATTAAATATAGAATCATGTTTCTCTGTCACTTTCCTGAATGCTGTCTCTGTTCCAAAATGCTTTGAATTTCTTACATTGGAGATTTATTTGGGACATTATAACTCATACCATGTGACAGGGATTTATAGACCTGTTGACAAGATTACTTACTCTCTCAGTATCTGGCTGCAGAAATGATTGTATTAGGTTATTTTAACCTTGACTGGTGGAGCAATGGTTGAAATTACCTTAAAGGAGATTAGTGTTAATGGTGACCTTATTAACCTGTGTCAGCTGTCAAATGAACCCACCAGGCCTAACCTGGAAAACGGTGTGGTACCCTTGACTGAGATTTCATAATCAAAATGTTAGATTAACCCTGAAAACTGAAAATATCTATGGTAAATAGTTCATTACATGGACTCTCAGAGTGATGGAACAAACAGTAGCAGGAGACAGGGTTGTGTGACATTCTGGGGAGCCTTCAGGCAAACCCCCCATGTTAAAACGACTTACTCAACGGTATTTAGAAGAAGAGTTTGGAGACACCGGGGGCAGGTCATAAAAGCCCCCTCATGCTAAAACTGTTTGTGACACATACAAGGAGTCTTGAAGACAGTTGGGGAACTGTGAAACAAAACCACACACCAAAAAGGAGGGGGCCACAGTCAAACCCCCCCTCTGTCCAAAAAGGAGGGGGCCACCGCCCCCCTGGCTGCTACAGGCACCCACACGGCAAGAAGACACCAAAGAGGACTGCCTGTTTTTAAGATACTTGTGATTGGTGGAACTAGGTTAAGAATAGGGAAGTCAGATAAACTATAAGTATTGGAGGAGTGCAGTTAGTTGGGAGGCCAGCCCACCGACCCGTCTCCAGGGGGGTCCGGCTGCGCCTCCATCGTGCCACCAGATAATGTGCTGTTATACATGTGAGTAGAATCATGGACTCTTATTGTTGGTTAGAGTAAAATGTACAGATTCCTACCTTAGGACCAGGTTGTGCTCATGTGTATGGCTTAGTACATTCTCAGTTCATTAACATAACATGACTAATATTTATGTGCAATACTGTCTTGATGTAGAGAGCCAACGTGGAAGGGCTATTGTGATTTACCTCATCAAATCCTTTTGTACAATCATGTATTATGCTTGAAGTTTCCTGTATGTAACCAATGCATTGTCAACTCTTGGCCACGCTGCAATTAAATAAGTATTGGACCATAGCTCCTGGTTGTCTGGCTGTACAAACTTATTCTCTACTGGCTATTTTTGGGAGTCCAGATGAGGACCATGTTTCTATCACACTGTGATCTTTCCCTTCCTCTAGTTAGCACCCTCATTGTGCTGTAATTAATAGTAGATTCATTTAGGAATATACGACAACTGTTTCAATAACAATAAGTGTTATTGAACAACAATAAGTGTGATCATATTTCTGCATGTGGTATGTTTGACCATAATATTAAAATATAATACACCCATTTTTTAGAATATGAGAAAATAACACATTTATCCTGCATGCAAACTTTGCATGGTGCCCATACTGTAATCGCATGGGATTCGCATACAGGGGGCATGTCTATAAAGACACTCGTCATTAGTCATAGAACTCATTATCAGTCAGATATTTTTAAGTGAGAGGTCAAGGGACGACCCCTTTGAAAAATATCCATGACAGTTTTTCTCTCGCCGGAATGTAGTCTAAACTCGGAACGTTGTTTAGCTGCCTTCCCAACAAGCTTGTATGACAAGGTTGGGACCAATGCATTTCATATTAGTTTCACATTATACTTGTGTCTTCACTCTAGCTTTAATAAAAAACCGAGCCCGCTGTCAGCCGGGGGCAGCAAAGCCCCAGCAGGCCTCTGAGGGTCAATGACTAATTTCACTGAGGCTGTTAACACTGATAAGAGCGACAGTTGTTGGATTAGTCAAGCTGTGTTATATAAACCCAATATATCTCTCTCTTCCATTTATTAACAGCAGCATAAAAACTGTTAAACTGTGAATCCTGAAATATAACACTGAACATCATAACGCACGGGCTGTTTGTGTTTTCCTTCGGTCATGGCGTGCTCTATCGGAGGGTGTGTCTTAGATGGGGATGTGGTAGGGATTGATGTGTGGGGTGTTTGGGGGACTGACTGTTCCGGGGGGGGGGTTCACATGCCTTCGAGCGACATTGTACTATTGTACTTATTTTATGCCTATTCTAATGTCTGCAATTTATGCATGTTTTTTTTTATTCTGTCCATTTGTGTGCTGATTTTATGCCTATGTTCATTTTATACAAATTGCTGTGGTGCACTCTGGACTGCGGTCCATGTGTGAAAAGTACTATATAGATAGTTATTAATATTTATTATTGTTATATTAGGGATGTTGTTATAATGTATGCATTGAAATGTCTGTAAAGTCTCGACGACATTGAAAATGAGGGCGACCTCAATTGTCTTTTTGAAAATAGATACAGGTTGATGATGATGACGAAAAGCATGAAAATAAGAGCATAATTTGGAATAATGGGTGATTTATGAAACTATTTAAGAACACAAGCAATAAGGGAACATTGATTCTACAAGGAAGTGAGTCGTTAGGTGTTGAGGCTGAAGGGAGCAAACTGGACAGGAGGTTGAACACACTGAAAACAAATATTTTCTCATTACCTTTGTGTTGACTTGTTGCCAGGTGCCTTTTTTGGGGGTTCCAGGTGAGAGGTACTGTAGGAGCTGGAAAACATAACAGTTCCATAGCCTGACATCTTATAGTCATACGGTCCAAAGTTTATAAAAATCCCACGGAAAGGGTGCGGCTGGGTAGCGCAGTGGACTAAGTGCTTGCGGAGACTCTGGGATCGAATCCAGCTGTCAGCGGTACCTCCGGCTTGGTCAGTCGTCCCTAATAACACAATTGGCAGTGTTAGCGGGTGGAAAGCCGGTGGGGGATGTGTCCTGGACGTTGTAAACTGCGACTCCTACTGGTCGGTCAGGGTGCCTGCTCAGCAGGGAGGGGATCTGGGAGAAATAGCGTGAACCTCTGCATGAGTTATGTTCTCCCAGTGAAACTCCTCGCTGTCAGGTGAAAAGAAGCGGCTGGCGACTCCATGTGTATCGGAGGAGGCATGTGGTAGTTCTACACCCTCGCCAGGCCGACAGTGGGGCAATGCGCGCAACGACCAGGAAGGGAATTGGCATAACAACTCAATTGGGATGGGTGAAAAATACAGAAAGTCTAAAAATAAATAAATAAATTGAATAAAAAAAATAATAAATAAATTCCATGGAAAATTTGTTTTGTAGAAAGGTTTTTGTAATGTGTGTACTGCAATAATTCAGCGTGATTATCAAAAATGGCAGTCCACTTCAATTCATTCAGACGCGCGAGTCAAAACAAAGACTTCTTCGTCATCTTCCCCCACTCTCACCCGCCCGTCTGGGATCCTATTCGGAGCAGATGCTCCTTGGCTACAACGGTGGTCAATCATTTTCGCCATCAACAGTGACTGGTCAGTTCGGGACCGATCGAAAGGCGGCAAATTCAGCTTTCGAACGGTGTATTGGTTGATCTATGAAAAATGCAACCCGGAGCCGGCAGACAAGCGCAAAGTGAAGCTGTACAGGAGGTTGAACTGCCCTTGAGTATGTTGGTGAGGCTGCAAGCAGGCTGGTCCCTTCACTCACTCATATCCAACAAACCATAGTAATAAACTCCATTTACCTTTCTGTCGGACATCTAGCCATCAATTCAACATTAGCTTTAGAGGTCCTAAACTCTGGAACACTCTAAATTCATCATTGAGGTCAACAACCTCCTTATCTATATTTAAAAAACAATTAAAATCTAATTTAATTTCATCATAAATCACCATCACATTAAGTTACTCCTGTGCATCAGTGTTACATCTACTATGGCTGCTTGTTTCTTTTTCCTCATAATATACCATTAATATGTTATTCTCATCTTCTTTGCCCTATTGTACAAAAACATTTAAAATATTGTTCTTGTTACTGACTCGTGTCAATCTTCCATGTTTTCGCAATAGTGTCTGCCTTATGTCTCTTTTCCTCCTGTTTTGTAGTTTATTTTGTAGACCATTCTACACATGTATATCGTTCATATTGTTTATCGACAATGAGATGGGAGTGGAACTTTGTACAAGCCCTTTGGGCTTCGTTCCCTCCTAGCACTGTTTTCTTTTTTAAATAATGTGCTAAGATAAATAAATAAATAAAATGCCATTCACTCACACAAGACGACTGATGATCCTGCAGCATAATTTTTCTAATCCCCGGCAGCTCCTCTGAGAGGCCTTTTGTCAGTCCGCCCCAGACCGGGCTGTCATACTCAAGGATTGGACCAATGAAAGTCAGCTATATTTGGTTTAGAACATCACGCGGGATGACCAGCCCTTTTGGCAACAACGAGGTAATGGATCATTTACATTTAGTCATTTAGATGACAGGGTTAGACGAGTCAACAACAAGAGACCCCATCAGGAGCTGCTCCAGGGTCCGTGTACGTTTTGATAGTTCGTTTTTCGTTTCAAAAGGAAAAACGAAAAAACGAAAAAAAAAACGGAAATACGAGGTGTTTCCTATTTCCGTTTGAAACCAAACTCGAAAAAACGGGGGCAAACTGAAATACGGACCTGTTTTTCGTATTTTGGTATCAGAATCAAATGAAAAAAACGAGTCAATAATGGGCCGTGTACGTTTTGATAGTTCGTTTTTCGTTTTTGATGTGAAGAATGGAGAACGGAACCACGTGACAAGTAAATTTTTCAATGTAAAAGCCATGCACAATCTAACGTGAACGAATATGTATAACGTTATGAATAAATACATGCATACAGATCTATACCAGGGTAACGTTATGATACATATAAATTTTTTGTTTTGTGCATTTCATTTAGACATTATATTTATTGTCCGTGTGATTGAAAACTTTATTAACAGATTGCAGAATGGGTACAATACAGTACAGCTCAGGGGATGCAGACCACAATAAGCCGTGACATGGTCGACAAATCATATTGATTTGCAGTAGGCAGGCTTTTTATTTGATCAACAGAAAAATAATCGTAACTATACATTATAATCTAGGTATTTTGGCGCATTAGTAGCCTCCGGTATTTCATCAGTGCAATACATATGCCTAATTTCTATGCGCAATTTGTACACGTCCATCGTGGAGGATTGCTCAGACGTCTTGGTAAGCGTCATTATCGACAGTATAGAATGAATGAATGAATGAAAACGTTATTGGATGCAGACCAGAGAAAGACGTTTGTCTTGTTTACATCAGGGTCCCCCATTTTCAATTCATAGTGATAGCCTAACGTTGCAGTGTATCAATAACAGTTGGTTACTATTATTACTACTACTACTACTACTACTACTACTACTACTACTACTACTACTACTACTACTACTACTACTACTACTACTACTACTACTACTACCACCACTACTATTACTACTACTACTACCACTAATATTACTACTACTACTACTGCTACCTTTACTACTACTATTACTTCTACTACTACTATTACTACTGCTACTACAACTATACTGTATTTATTCATAACGTTATACATATTCGTTCACGTTAGATTGTGCATGGCTTTTACATTGAAAAATGTACTTGTCACGTGGTTCCGTTCTCCATTCTTCACATAAAAAACGAAAAACGAACTATCAAAACGTACACGGACCCTCCAGGATTGTGGGGTCATCAGCATTATTCACTGGGATAAAAGAGGGAGGCAGTCAGGCAGAAGTGAATCCAGTGGATGTAAACGACAAAGAGTAATGGGGGACATTACCCGCCTCTGGGGGCATAGGTGCTGCTTCTGAGGCCCAGGAGGGGGAGGCGAAGGCAGAGCGCCCATATGCGCCAGCGTGCAGTGACATTTACAGTGATTTAATTTGGGATTAACAAATGTTAGATGTTAATAATAATAATAATAATATATAATAATAATTATATATTAATAATTAATAATAATAGGTCAATATAATTTACTATCTAACTAACTGAAATATATTTTCACAGTGTCACATAAGGTGCAGTATGCATAAGGTAGTGTTATAATGTACTATCTAACTAACTGAAATATACATTATTCATTATTCACAGTATCACAGTATCCACATAAGGTGCAGTATGCATAAGGTAGTGTTATTGTCCTACTTGGGTTCCTATTAGTTCTAGGTCGATGTCTGGCAGCAGTTGCTGCCCACTGTTGTGGAGCCTGATGGCCACTGGTATGAAGGACTGTCCGAGGCGGTTAGTTGAGTGTCGGGGGGGTATGAGTCTGTGGCTTCCTTGTCACCTTCACCTAATATGTTTTGATCTGGTCAGGTGCGCTGTCACCTAAAATGTTTTGATCTGATCAGGTGCGCTGTCACCTAATATGTTTTGATCTGGTCAGGTGCGCTGTCACCTAATATGATTTCATCTGGTCAGGTGCGCTGTCACCTAATATGATTTCATCTGGTCAGGTGCGCTGTCACCTAATGTTAATATGTTTTCATCTGTGTCCACTGACCACTGACACACAGTGGGGGATGTTTTAAAAATATAATTTAATATAATAATTTGTGCTTCACCTAAAAATTTGGTCAGCAGCCTCCACTGGTAAGCAGACAGTAGAGCAGTGCAATGACCAGAAAGGAGACAAGCAGTAGTCTACACCCTCCCCAGACCGACTGTAGGGCAGTGCAACGACCAAGAAGGAGACATGTGGTAGTCTACAGTGTCTACACCCTCCCCAGACCAACTGTAGGGCAGTGCAACAACAAGCGAGGAGACATGTGGTAGTCTACAACTCTACACCTTCCCCAGACTAATAAATACCTTGCAATTTCATATGAAAAACCTTGCAATGTCTTATAAAATACCTTGCTCAGCTGCTCTCATGATGGTGGGAAAACCTTGAAGAGAACGTTGTAGTACATGTAGTAAAATATGTTCCATTACACAAAAGCCAGTCCAAAGTCATTCGAACATTATGAACCTTGATCTGAAGGTTTCTCCAGTCTGATCTGTTCCCTTTAATGAATGGATGAATTATTCATTAAACTCATTACTCTGAATGTATTTAACTAATGGTGTTATATTATAAAGGGCTTCCGTTTTCACAGGATTTATACAAGAAATTGTATCTGTGACCAGCAGATGTAGGGGATGTTCTGTTCTTCCAGTTGGTCAGTCTGTCTATTGTTGTGTTAATCTGAGAATCTTCAATAATGAAGGGTAGAATTAATCTTTCAGAGGTGTATTCAAAAGTGAAGCTAAGTACAAACAGGAAAAAGAATACGTTGCAATCGAAAGAGAATACATTGCAATGGGCAGAATATACAGTAGCGTGGATACGCCAACACATTCTGCCAAGAACAGAGTGTACAAGCGTCTTATATATAATATAATATATATATGATATATATATTGTCATCTGTCAATTCTAAGCCAATGATATAGCTTCTTCAGAAGATAGTAGCAGAGAAACAAGACTAAACAAGGTTGTAGATTTAGAATAGCAGACATAACCACTGGCAAACATGGGGCTACCCAGGTGGCCATCATATTCGGGCCGATTCCGGCTACTGGTCGGCACACTCGGATCAGTCCCAGCACGGCACGCCAAAGGTGAGCCGGCTCTGGCCCGGTACTGGTTGCCGGGCCAGAGCCGACTCCGGCAGGCCAAATGTGAGCCGCATTGGCAACCGGACCTGGCCCAGTGTGTTTGTGCCACATCCGGGCAGTCAGTCATTCCGGATCTGGGCCACTTACGGCAACCCACAATTGGGCCGATACATTTCTTCCGGCCTGCCGCATACGGACCATTATTGGGCCATAACTTTTTGGTTAGTTTCTTTTTTTTTTGACGATTGCATACCCAAATTAATTGGAGATTTATTATACCTTATACTTATAGCACATGCATGAGTCTGGTCTCTTTTGAAAGGTAACATTCTGTAGTTTCTTACACACACAAGTCAACACAAAAGTAAGGAGCAAATATTTTATTTCAGTGTGTTCAAACCTCTGTTTCTCTATTACATTAGCACTCAAATTGATTTTTCTTTATTGTGTAAGAAAAGAATGCCCTACCCCTGGCAAACTCAGCAAAATTACCCAGGTGCAGGGCATTGTTTTGTAGCGGTGCGTGTGCGCCAAGTTATTATACAATTAGAAGCGTGTGGTCAACAACTGATTATGGTCTAAAACTATTTCATATTCAGGAGGCGTTGGACTGTCCGTGGTGGGTTTTCAGGGAAGATTAGAATATATTTAAGTATTACAAGCAGAGGGAGCAGGCTATTACAAGCAGAGGGAGCAGGCTATTATTAACATAGTGATAGAAGCACTTGTTTTTCAAATGTGTATATAATGTAAATATCTGTAGATGACAGCAGACATGACAGATCTATAGATCTTAAATGAGGAGACAGCCAGTTTGTGTCTTCACTCAGTTAGACAGTGGGATAGCCACAGACAGGCCCTGTGAGAGATAGAGCCAAGGTCATCGGCCGAGGTGATAGCTGGTCGGCTAGGGAGGGGAGTTAATATCAACAGAGAAGCCGTTGCTATGGGGAAGAGATAGAGAAAGGGTGTTAGAGTGTGTCAGAGGTGACAGGAGATGTAGAGACGTTGCTATGGGCTATCAGTCGTTGCTAGGGACTATACGTTATAGTTAGGAGTTCTTCCGGTCTGACTCAGACTAGGGAAACGAAGCTGAAGAGTAGACACGTTGACAGAGAGACAGCAGAAATCCCTTTCACCCTCTGATAGCCGGAGGGTGGGGGACGGGGAACGCCATGAGATTGCTAGCTTCGGCTAACAGGGAAGGCTTTTGGCTAACCACTAGGCCTCAACCATCATCGAACTGATAGCAGGAGAGACCGGTAGACTTAAGGAATTCAATAGACTTTTCAAAGACTTTTCAGAACTGTTTCCATCTTGAGGATATGTTTATGGAATAAACATAACGTTTGAAGGAAAGGTATCATGTTTCCAGTGTGTCGTTTTCTTCTGAGTCGGATGCATTAACGGGGTGGACAGCGTGAGACAGCCAATCTGATCAGTACGAGTATAAACAACACAACGCAGACTTCACGGAACCACAAGTGACAGAGTTGATTACTGGCGGATAAACATGAGAATCCAACAATAGGGAGCAGGCTATTACAAGCAGGCTATTACAAACAGAAGGAACAGGCTATTATTAACATAGGGAGCAGGCTATTACAAGCAGACTATTACAAGCAGAAGGAACAGGCTATTATAGGCAGAAGGAGCAGGCTATTATTAACATAGGGAGCAGGCTATTACAAGCAGACTATTATAGGCAGAAGAAGCAGACTATTACTTGGGGAAATGTGGGAGTCATAGCAGCATGGGGAAGGTACAGGAATGAACACGGTAGTAAAATAAATACATAAATATAGGCAACACAATGTGTTACGAAGGATCAGATTAAACCGAATATATATATTTATTGATTGATATATATTGCATAATATTTGTATATCGTTTGATATCCCTTGTGTATTCCTTGTACATATACACGGAATATCCCTTTAGCCTAGTACAGACCATAATATTTTGTTCTCCTATTGGACAGCGGTCCCTTAGGCGCCATTGCCATACCTCCAAGGTCTGGTTCAAAGTCAACGCCAAAGACTTGCCTGGACATGAACGGTTCTGCGCAAGGATATGAGACAGGAATAAAGCTGGTACTAGTTTGTTCACCTAACGTATAAATACGGCGCAGGTGAATACAGAAGTAGAGTTACCCAATAAGTTGAAGCCTCACCCACGATACAACGTGCGGTGAAGTATGGCCTGTTTGGCCCCAAATAGAGCATTGAGACCGCGTGCGAATTAATAACTGAAGTATCAGAGTTTAACGCTGTACCGTCGAGTTCGACCTATTCTATTAATTCAGTAATAGTCTATTTATGTATAGTGTATCGTGCGGCTACCGTTCTACAGTGACCAGCATCACCAACGTTTCCTCGTACCAGCTAGTGTGCTTATCCAGGCTGGGCTGCTTACCCTGGCGCTTTCACCCGAGGAGCCCTAGACGAGGACCGTGTGGATCATGTACACTGGATAACCTACCGACGACTGCATAGCCCTTTTCGGCTGGATTATATTTGCTTTTGGTCCTGTAATTGATGGAGCGGAGAATCGCCTACACCCACAATTGTGTGGGATTTACCCTGTGAGGAGCCACGTCGAGCCCGCCTCTCAGAAGTCTGAGGCCGGCTAGCTTTCTTCCATGCGGAGCTGCATGCTACGGAGAACAGCTGTATTCGTCTGCGGATCAAGAGATTATTGCACCGTCTCCTGTACTTGGAGTCTCTTTATCATCGTTGACCCAGACTCTACTACCGACAAATCCTCTCCCCTTGCTGGCTTACGACCGGAGGGACCCTACCAGTATCTCCCGCTATCTTACCAGAGTACCATAGATATAATTCCTAAGATTCAGGTTGTATTATTATCTACTGCGTAATATTAGAATGGACATACGTTATTGATTTGCCTACGCACATTCCTTTGCCTTATAAGTGCATCCAAAGTAAAGTATATTATGTACTATCATTGCTGCTAATAAATACTTAAACCCAGTTTTGTGTGGAACCGAGTCATTGTGGGAAGTGTTCATCATAAGATACCTGTGTACTGTATGGCCAGTAGTAATGTACATAAGACAGTAGTGGTTTAATGATACCATACTTATTAATACAGTCAGGGAATTGTACCCCTCAGTTACAATTGGTCCTTCGAGCCGGATGGTAACTAGCGTAATATTAATATAGTGGTATTAATATTGACATGGCCAATGATGAACACTCCACAAAACGGTTCTCCTAAAATAGATCGCCCGCAGCGTAGACGGCAGACACCTCAGTACTTAGAGGATTACGTTGCCAGTATACTACCTAGCTTTCTACAGACGTTAAATGCGGAAAAAGTAGATAGTAAAATGATGTCCGACCCTACCGACCAGGCTACCCCGCCAGTAGAGACCCTAGTGGGTTCTAACGTAACTGACCAAGCTCACGGTGGGGACCAGGAGGGACCTGACATGACTTTACCCCCCGCCAAGACCGAAGAAGTAGTCCCCGGAGAGCTCCAGGATAAAGAAAGCCCTCCAGGGATGGAACCCGACCCACCACAAGAAGGGACGCGCACCCCGGAGATGGATCTCCTCGATACGCCGCAGGAGAACGGATCTCCAACGAGTACTACCAGGAGCAGATCACCTCAACCAGTGTCTTCCCCCAGCGAGGCGGACAAGATGCTGGCGCAGGCCTTCATCGCCAGCCTGGCAGCCTCAACCGAGCGCGATCGACTCCAAGCACAGACGCTTAGCGAGCGCGAACATTCTTCCATGGAAAGAGAACGCCTTCAAGCGCAGCAACGGAGTGACGAAGACCGCATACGCCTAGAGATTAGACGCCTCCAGACGGAAGAGAATATGGGAAGAGACCGCGCCGAAGCCCAGCGCGCCGCCGCCGAAGCCCAGCGCGCGCCGCCGGTGCCCAACGAGAAGCAGAGCGCGACCTCGCTCTCACCAAACGCGAAGCCGAGCGCGACCGATTACAAGCGCAGATAATGGAGCAGCTGATTACCAGGGCAACCCCCACTCCCTCCGTACGGGGCTCCAGGGCCTCGTCAAGACAAGGGTCAAGGGCACCCTCCCTTACCCGATCAAGCGACCCTGAGCCCGACCACCAGAGAGAGCCTATACCCCTCTCCGAACCCCTTCCCCGACCGGTCCAAGCGAGACCCAGCTACAGGGAAGAACCGGTCTATACCGCGGAGAGGCTAAATAGACGACTACAGGATCTAGATGACCTGCCAGAGGAAGAAGAAGAGGGAGAGGAGGAGAGTCAAGCCCAACACCATCACAGTACTCCACAGGACCAGGAGGTCCAGTACAGCCCAGACTTTACCCCCGCGGCTCTGCGCTACAGACCCCCGACTCAATTCACGGGTGAGCTTGACGCACGACCAGCCCCGAGGAACAGCACCTGGGAATGCGGGCCTTGGTACCCAGCAGGTACCAGCCCACCACGACACGTAAGAGGAGACTCGCCTAGGAGGCCTCTCCTCCAACGCTCACCGATGTGCCAGCCATCCATGGCATCGTACCTTGGCACACCGACGTTCCCGGACTTCACACACGAGAACAGAGCACAGTACACAGAGCTACGAATGTGCTTAGAGACAATGATGTCCGATGTAGCTGATGAACCTTACAAATATGCTATCCTACTCAAGCACCTCAAGGTGCCCCGAGCGCACAATATAGCGCTGGCATATTCCACCTCTACTACCCCATACACCGCGGCTCTAGCAGCATTCGACCAAAGATATGGACGCATATGGGACTACGTAATACAAGAGATAAGGAATATTGACCGTCTACCCCCAGCCACAGACAATCGTTCACTAGATGACCTGTCTATCAAGGTACAATCCCTGGTAGGGATGCTGGGGGCGCAAAAGGAAAAGGGTATGTACGAACTGCACGCAAACTCTAATGTCGAGAGGATTTTAGAGAAGCTTCCGCCCGCCCGACGAGAGCGCTTCAGGCGGCAAAGAGACCACCGTGATCCTAACGGTCCCGAGCCATCCCTCCTAGACCTAGCCGACTTCCTGGCGAGAGAAGTCAACAGCCTACGGTTGGATACGTTCGTGCGGAGCACACCAAGCTCCAGAGAGGGACCTAGGAGAGCAAACGATGGCCGCAGACTGGTGACCGTCATGCACCAAGCAGAATCAGTACCGAGCAACAAGAACCACAGTACCCCCTCGATGAAAGAGAAGTGGAAGATGGTGTGCCCGTACTGCGAAAAGGAACACTGGCTGTCACACTGTGACACGTTCAAGAAGATGACCGCCGACGAGGTGAGTCAATGGATAAAGTCCAACCGACGCTGTTACCGATGTGCGCGCTGTCACATGGCAGCCGATTGCCGCTTAAAGAAGAGGTGTAGTCGGTGTGACAGAGCCCACTTGGACGTCCTACATGACAGTAACAGAAGAAAGCCTGCACCCTCAAGCAGCGGGGGTGCCCGGGTGCTCTTGAAGGTGGTCCGCGTAACATTGAGTTACCAAGACAAGGTCATGGACACCTACGCCGTCCTTGATGACGGGTCAGAGAAGACCCTTCTCCTCGCGTCCGCTGCGGCCCAGCTGGGGCTGCGGGGGAGCGAAGAAACGATGACGATTCGGACAATAAGAAGAGACCTAAAGACGATAAAGGGCGAGAATGTCTCCTTCACTATCGCAGCAAGCGGGCAGCCAGAGAGACGGTATAGGATCACTAACGCTTTCACCAGCCAAGACATAGGCCTGTCGCAGTACACCTACCCCATCGCCAAGCTGATGGATAAATATGTGCACCTGCGTCAACTACCTATACCGCTCATAGACGGTGCCACCCCGACCCTGCTGATAGGATCCGACCATGCACACCTCATCGTCCCGATGGACCGGGTCCACACTGGGCCCAGAGGCTGTCCTGCAGCAGTCGAGACCCGCCTAGGATGGACACTACAAGGCCCCCTCGCTAGGTCTCCTAACCGAACAGCAGCCACTAGCTGCCTCCACTCCAGAGTGACAGAAGAAGACACCACCCTCCTACAGCATGTCGAGAGGCTATGGACACTAGAGACAATGCCCTTTAAGAACGAAAAGAAAGACATTCGTTCCAAGGAAGACATTTATGCTATAGCCCTCCTCGAGCGGGGGACAAAGAGAGTCAAAGTCAACGGAGTGATGAGATACGCAACTCCACTCCTGAGGCGAGAGGGTATGCCTACCTTCCACGCCCCAAAAGAAGCGACGGAGCGGTATCTATTGAACACAGAGCGGCGCCTAGCCAGAGACCCCACTCAAGAGACTGTGTACCGTGCTGAGATTGACAAGCTAATCACAGCGGGACACATAAAGAAAATTGACATTAAAGAGGCCGATCAGACGAACGAATCATGGTACGTGCCGCACCACAAAGTCCACCACAACGGCAAGGATCGTATTGTGTTTAACTGCAGCTACCAGATCGGATCACAAAATCTGAATAAAGAGCTCTTGCCCGGCCCAACACTCGGCCCCTCTCTACTAGGCGTGTTACTACGTTTCCGCCAAGACAAGGTGGCCATCAGCGGCGACATCAAAGGGATGTTCCTGCAGGTGCGACTAGTGGAGGAGGACAAGCCCCTGCTGCGGTTCTTATGGAAAGAGAGGATCGGGGACGAGCAACCATCCATCTATCAATGGGAAGTCCTCCCTTTCGGAACCACATGCAGCCCATGCTGTGCTACGTTTGCACTGCAAAAACACGTCGCAGAGGACCCAGCAGCTGATGAAGAGGTCCGACAAAGTGTAGGAAATAGTTTCTACGTGGACAACTGTCTGCAAAGTGTCTCGACGCCAGAAGAAGCCGAGGCCCTCCTACTCAAGCTCCGCGCCTCCCTGATCAAAGGCGGCTTTGATCTCCGGCAGTGGGCCAGCAGCGACCCTCAAGTATTGCGCAGCCTCTCCCCCGAGGACAAGGCAGCAAGCAGCGAGACCTGGATGGCGACCATCCCAGGAGAAGCCCAAGAAATGACATTGGGACTAGTCTGGCGCTTCAAAACAGACTCGCTCCATTATAAACACACACCCCTGACCAAGGAGCAGGGAAGGTCGACTGCACTACCGACCACAAGACGGAGTGTATACAGAACACTCGCCAGACAATATGACCCGTTGGGATGTATTCTACCTTACACCACCAGGGCAAAGATGATTGTAAGAGCGTTATGGGACAAGGACCAGGGCTGGGACGACCCCATACCCGAACACCTTGCCTCCACATGGAGAGAGTGGGAGACAGAACTCAGCTCACTCCCAGGTGTCAACATACGCCGCAGCTACTTCCCACCCACAGTGAGGCCGGAGACGTGCCAGATGGACCTGCACGTCTTCAGCGACGCCTCCGAAGTAGCCTACGGTTCGGTGGCCTACTTGCGTGCCCGAGAGGAGGGAGGAGAAATACATACTGCCTTCATCCTGGCTCGCTCAAGAATAGCCCCCCGCAAGCAACAATCTATCCCGCGTCTAGAGCTCTGCGCAGCCCTAGCAGGAGCGCAACTCGCCACGTTAATCCAACGTGAACTCACCATTCCGGTGCAAAGAACAATCCTGTGGTCAGACTCCATGACCGTACTCACATGGATCCAGTCTGATTCGTGTAGATACAAGGTCTTCGTGGGAGTCAGAATCACAGAGATCCAAGATCCAAGAACAGAAGCAGCAAGCTGGAGGTATGTGGACACAAAACACAACCCAGCTGACGTCATCACCCGGGGAATGTCCCTGGATGACCTCACCCGTCACAATCTATATAGTGACGGGCCCGAGTTCCTCAAGCTCCCGGAAGAAGAGTGGCCTACACCCACCCCACGGGAGGCGAGTGAAGAGGAGGCAGAGAACAAGAAATCTATGTTCTGTGGGTTGACACACACACTCGCCCCCCCAGACCCCAACATAGACGACTGCCTCACCCTTGAGAGTGCGCAGCTAAAGACATTCCTGTGGCACCACCCAGAGGCTCAGCCCACTACTGACATTACTGCAGCTAACTACGAAGAAGCAGAACTTCTTCTGCTACAGCGAGCCCAGAGAGACTCGTTCCCCGACGAGCTAGACTGTCTACAGGGATCAAAGCCAGTCCCGTCAGACAGCAGATTGCTCCACTTAGCCCCTGAGAGCGACGCCCATAATCTCATCAGAGTGGGTGGTCGTCTGAGGAGAGCCCCAGACTTACTGGATGACGTCAAGTACCCGATAGTCTTAAACAGCCGACACAAGGTCACAGAGCTTATCATAAAGAAATACGACGAGGACGTGCATCACGCCGGGGCAGAGAGAGTCTTCGCGGAGATCAGACGCCGTTATTGGATACTGCAAGGGAGAGAAGCAGTACGACGTTTCCAGCGGACTTGTCTAGACTGTCGTAAATGGCGAGCACAGCCCAGTATACCCCGGATGGCTGACCTACCCCCCTGTCGCCTCCGACTCGGCGACAAGCCTTTTCACTCCACCGGTATGGACTGTTTCGGCCCGCTGTATGTAAAGAAAGGAAGAGGGACCGAGAAGCGGTGGGGTATTGTATTCAAATACATGACCACCCGAGCGATACACATAGAACTCCTTCCAACCATGAGCACAGACTCATTCCTTATGGCCTTCCGAAGATTCACATCGCGGAAAGGGAAACCGTCTATATTATTGTCTGATCACGGGACAAACTTCAAAGGCGGAGAAAGAGAGCTGAGAGAGAGCTTCCAAGCTATGGGCCCAGAACTTAAGACCCACCTCGCTCCATACCAGATTGATTTCCAGTTTAATCCCCCGAATGCACCTCACTTCGGTGGAACTTGGGAACGAGAAGTACGTTCAATAAAGACAGCCCTGTACGCCGTGCTTGGGGCCCAGACCGTGGCGGAAGAAGTCCTAACGACAGTCCTCACGGAGATCGAGGGAGTATTGAATTCAAAGCCCCTCGGTTACGTCTCAAGTGATGTAGCAGATGTCGACCCAGTCACCCCCAACACTCTCTTGATGGGGCGGCTGGACCCCGCGCTACCACAGACAGTGTACAGGCCTGAAGAAGCGAACGGCCGAAGAATGTGGAGGTACAGTCAAGTATTGGCTGACAAGTTTTGGAACAGTTTCCTACTCCACTATCTACCGTCTCTACAGACCCGCCACAAATGGGTGAAAGAAAGAGACAATTTGACAGAAGGAACAGTCGTCATGATTATCGACCAGTCACTACCCCGAGCTATGTGGCCGGCCGGCCGCGTAAGCAAAGTGATCACCGGTGCCGACGGAAAGGTCAGAGCGGCAGAAGTGCTCGTCCAAGGGCGGATATACACCCGGCCCGTGGCGAGGCTAATAGAGTTGCCAAGGCTCCCCGACACTATTGATGACGACCATGACCCCCTGACTTTGTGAACTGCCCTACCCTCACAACAGACATTGAGTAGTGGACAGTGCGGTTAATCTGTCTCTGCTTATCTAATTAGGTGGGACTAATTAGGAGGCGGCTGTTACGAAGGATCAGATTAAACCGAATATATATATTTATTGATTGATATATATTGCATAATATTTGTATATCGTTTGATATCCCTTGTGTATTCCTTGTACATATACACGGAATATCCCTTTAGCCTAGTACAGACCATAATATTTCGTTCTCCTATTGGACAGCGGTCCCTTAGGCGCCATTGCCATACCTCCAAGGTCTGGTTCAAAGTCACCGCCAAAGACTTGCCTGGACATGAACGGTTCTGCGCAAGGATATGAGACAGGAATAAAGCTGGTACTAGTTTGTTCACCTAACGTATAAATACGGCGCAGGTGAATACAGAAGTAGAGTTACCCAATAAGTTGAAGCCTCACCCACGATACAACGTGCGGTGAAGTATGGCCTGTTTGGCCCCAAATAGAGCATTGAGACCGCATGCGAATTAATAACTGAAGTATCAGAGTTTAACGCTGTACCGTCGAGTTCGACCTATTCTATTAATTCAGTAATAGTCTATTTATGTATAGTGTATCGTGCGGCTACCGTTCTACAGTGACCAGCATCACCAACGTTTCCTCGTACCAGCTAGTGTGCTTATCCAGGCTGGGCTGCTTACCCTGGCGCTTTCACCCGAGGAGCCCTAGACGAGGACCGTGTGGATCATGTACACTGGATAACCTACCGACGACTGCATAGCCCTTTTCGGCTGGATTATATTTGCTTTTGGTCCTGTAATTGATGGAGCGGAGAATCGCCTACACCCACAATTGTGTGGGATTTACCCTGTGAGGAGCCACGTCGAGCCCGCCTCTCAGAAGTCTGAGGCCGGCTAGCTTTCTTCCATGCGGAGCTGCATGCTACGGAGAACAGCTGTATTCGTCTGCGGATCAAGAGATTATTGCACCGTCTCCTGTACTTGGAGTCTTTTTATCATCGTTGACCCAGACTCTACTACCGACAAATCCTCTCCCCTTGCTGGCTTACGACCGGAGGGACCCTACCAGTATCTCCCGCTATCTTACCAGAGTACCATAGATATAATTCCTAAGATTCAGGTTGTATTATTATCTCCTGCGTAATATGAGAATGGACATACGTTATTGATTTGCCTACGCACATTCCTTTGCCTTATAAGCGCATCCAAAGTAAAGTATATTATGTACTATCATTGCTGCTAATAAATACTTAAACCCAGTTTTGTGTGGAACCGAGTCATTGTGGGAAGTGTTCATCATAAGATACCTGTGTACTGTATGGCCAGTAGTAATGTACATAAGACAGTAGTGGTTTAATGATACCATACTTATTAATACAGTCGGGGAATTGTACCCCTCAGTTACACAATGAAATCTGAATATAAATATACAAGAACAATAAACATTGTATACAATAGAATTAACTCTGAATATAAAAATACGAGAAGAATAAACAGTATACACACGGTGCAGGTGAGGGTCTGTACCCTAAATGGCATGGTATACGTAATACGTTATAGTCCATGCAGGTTTTTTAAGAGTCAGACACACTTAGTGGTCAGGCCTTCCTATTATTTCTCAAGTTCTCAAGTCTATGCTGATCCTGATGACCGCTGGCACATAGGACTGGCCGAGGCAGTTAGTGGAGTCGGGGGGGGGGGGGGGGGGGTATGAGTCTGGCTGAAGGTGCTCCTTATCTTGGCTAGTTCCTAAGAGAGGGCATAATAGAGGGAGGGAGCAGGCTATAACCAGCAGAGAGATGGAGCATGCTATAACCAGGAGAGAGGGAGCAGGTTATAACCAGCAGAGAGGGAGCAGCTATAACCAGCAGAGAGGGAGCAGGTTATAACCAGCAGAGAGGGAGCAGCTATAACCAGCAGAGAGAGGGAGCAGCTATAACCAGGAGAGAGGGAGCAGGTTATAACCAGGAGAGAGGGAGCAGGTTATAACCAGCAGAGAGGGAGCAGGTTATAACCAGTAGAGAGGGAGCAGCTATAACCAGGAGAGAGGGAGCAGGTTATAACCAGTAGAGAGGGAGCAGCTATAACCAGGAGAGAGGGAGCAGGTTATAACCAGGAGAGAGAGGGAGCAGCTATAACCAGGAGAGAGGGAGCAGGTTATAACCAGGAGAGAGGGAGCAGGTTATAACCACAGAGAGGGAGCAGCTATAACCAGCAGAGAGAGGGAGCAGCTATAACCAGGAGAGAGGGAGCAGGTTATAACCAGGAGAGAGGGAGCAGCTATAACCAGCAGAGAGGGAGCAGGTTATAACCAGCAGAGAGCGAGCAGCTATAACCAGGAGAGAGGGAGCAGCTATAACCAGTAGAGAGGGAGCAGCTATAACCAGTAGAGAGGGAGCAGCTATAACCAGCAGAGAGGGAGCAGCTATAACCAGGAGAGAGGGAGCAGCTATAACCAGGAGAGAGGGAGCAGCTATAACCAGGAGAGAGGGAGCAGCTATAACCAGCAGAGAGGGAGCAGCTATAACCAGTAGAGAGGGAGCAGCTATAACCATGAGAGAGGGAGCAGGTTATAACCAGGAGAGAGGGAGCAGGTTATAACCACAGAGAGGGAGCAGCTATAACCACAGAGAGGGAGCAGCTATAACCAGGAGAGAGGGAGCAGGTTATAAACAGGAGAGAGGGAGCAGGTTATAACCATCAGAGAGAGGGAGCAGGTTATAACCAGCAGAGAGAGGGAGCAGATTATAACCAGGAGAGAGGGAGCAGCTATAACCAGGAGAGAGGGAGCAGCTATAACCAACAGAGAGAGGGAGCAGGCTAAAACCAGCAGAGAGAGGGAGCAGCTATAACCAGGAGAGAGAGGGAGCAGCTATAACCAGGAGAGAGGGAGCAGGTTATAACCAGGAGAGAGGGATCAGCTATAACCAACAGAGAGAGGGAGCAGGCTAAAACCAGCAGAGAGAGGGAGCAGCTATAACCAGGAGAGAGGGAGCAGCTATAACCAGGAGAGAGGGAGCAGGTTATAACCACAGAGAGGGAGCAGCTATAACCAGTAGAGAGGGAGCAGCTATAACCAGGAGAGAGGGAGCAGGTTATAACCAGGAGAGAGGGAGCAGGCTATAACCAGGAGAGAGGGAGCAGGTTATAACCAGGAGAGAGGGAGCAGGTTATAACCAGGAGAGAGGGAGCAGGTTATAACCAGGAGAGAGGGAGCAGGCTATAACCAGGAGAGAGGGAGCAGGTTATAACCAGGAGAGAGGGAGCAGGTTATAACCATCAGAGACGGAGCAGCTATAACCAGGAGAGAGGGAGCAGGTTATAACCAGGAGATAGAGGGAGCAGCTATAACCAGGAGAGAGAGGGAGCAGCTATAACCAGCAGAGAGGGAGCAGCTATAACCAGGAGAGAGGGAGCAGGTTATAACCACAGAGAGGGAGCAGCTATAACCAGTAGAGAAGGAGCAGCTATAACCAGGAGAGAGGGAGCAGGTTATAACCAGGATAGAGGGAGCAGGCTATAACCAGGAGAGAGGGAGCAGGTTATAACCAGGAGAGAGGGAGCAGGTTATAACCAGTAGAGAGGGAGCAGCTATAACCAGGAGAGAGGGAGCAGGTTATAACCAGTAGAGAGGGAGCAGCTATAACCAGGAGAGAGGGAGCAGGTTATAACCAGGAGAGAGAGGGAGCAGCTATAACCAGGAGAGAGGGAGCAGGTTATAACCAGGAGAGAGGGAGCAGGTTATAACCACAGAGAGGGAGCAGCTATAACCAGCAGAGAGAGGGAGCAGCTATAACCAGGAGAGAGGGAGCAGGTTATAACCAGGAGAGAGGGAGCAGGTTATAACCAGCAGAGAGCGAGCAGCTATAACCAGGAGAGAGGGAGCAGCTATAACCAGTAGAGATGGAGCAGCTATAACCAGTAGAGAGGGAGCAGCTATAACCAGCAGAGAGGGAGCAGCTATAACCAGGAGAGAGGGAGCAGCTATAACCAGGAGAGAGGGAGCAGCTATAACCAGGAGAGAGGGAGCAGGCTAAAACCAGCAGAGAGAGGGAGCAGCTATAACCAGGAGAGAGAGGGAGCAGCTATAACCAGGAGAGAGGGAGCAGGTTATAACCAGGAGAGAGGGAGCAGCTATAACCAACAGAGAGAGGGAGCAGGCTAAAACCAGCAGAGAGAGGGAGCAGCTATAACCAGGAGAGAGGGAGCAGCTATAACCAGGAGAGAGGGAGCAGGTTATAACCACAGAGAGGGAGCAGCTATAACCAGTAGAGAGGGAGCAGCTATAACCAGGAGAGAGGGAGCAGGTTATAACCAGGAGAGAGGGAGCAGGCTATAACCAGGAGAGAGGGAGCAGGTTATAACCAGGAGAGAGGGAGCAGGTTATAACCAGGAGAGAGGGAGCAGGTTATAACCAGGAGAGAGGGAGCAGGCTATAACCAGGAGAGAGGGAGCAGGTTATAACCAGGAGAGAGGGAGCAGGTTATAACCATCAGAGACGGAGCAGCTATAACCAGGAGAGAGGGAGCAGGTTATAACCAGGAGATAGAGGGAGCAGCTATAACCAGGAGAGAGAGGGAGCAGCTATAACCAGCAGAGAGGGAGCAGCTATAACCAGGAGAGAGGGAGCAGGTTATAACCACAGAGAGGGAGCAGCTATAACCAGTAGAGAGGGAGCAGCTATAACCAGGAGAGAGGGAGCAGGTTATAACCAGGATAGAGGGAGCAGGCTATAACCAGGAGAGAGGGAGCAGGTTATAACCAGGAGAGAGGGAGCATGTTATAACCAGTAGAGAGGGAGCAGCTATAACCAGGAGAGAGGGAGCAGGTTATAACCAGTAGAGAGGGAGCAGCTATAACCAGGAGAGAGGGAGCAGGTTATAACCAGGAGAGAGAGGGAGCAGCTATAACAGGAGAGAGGGAGCAGGTTATAACCAGGAGAGAGGGAGCAGGTTATAACCACAGAGAGGGAGCAGCTATAACCAGCAGAGAGAGGGAGCAGCTATAACCAGGAGAGAGGGAGCAGGTTATAACCAGGAGAGAGGGAGCAGGTTATAACCAGCAGAGAGCGAGCAGCTATAACCAGGAGAGAGGGAGCAGCTATAACCAGTAGAGAGGGAGCAGCTATAACCAGTAGAGAGGGAGCAGCTATAACCAGCAGAGAGGGAGCAGCTATAACCAGGAGAGAGGGAGCAGCTATAACCAGGAGAGAGGGAGCAGCTATAACCAGGAGAGAGGGAGCAGCTATAACCAGGAGAGAGGGAGCAGCTATAACCAGCAGAGAGGGAGCAGCTATAACCAGTAGAGAGGGAGCAGCTATAACCATGAGAGAGGGAGCAGGTTATAACCACAGAGAGGGAGCAGCTATAACCACAGAGAGGGAGCAGCTATAACCAGGAGAGAGGGAGCAGCTATAACCAGGAGAGAGGGAGCAGCTATAACCACAGAGAGGGAGCAGCTATAACCAGGAGAGAGGGAGCAGCTATAACCAGGAGAGAGGGAGCAGCTATAACCAGGAGAGAGGGAGCAGGCTATAACCAGGAGAGAGGGAGCAGGTTATAACCAGGAGAGAGGGAGCAGGTTATAACCATCAGAGACGGAGCAGCTATAACCAGGAGAGAGGGAGCAGGTTATAACCAGGAGATAGAGGGAGCAGCTATAACCAGGAGAGAGAGGGAGCAGCTATAACCAGCAGAGAGGGAGCAGCTATAACCAGGAGAGAGGGAGCAGGTTATAACCACAGAGAGGGAGCAGCTATAACCAGTAGAGAGGGAGCAGCTATAACCAGGAGAGAGGGAGCAGGTTATAACCAGGATAGAGGGAGCAGGCTATAACCAGGAGAGAGGGAGCAGGTTATAACCAGGAGAGAGGGAGCAGGTTATAACCAGTAGAGAGGGAGCAGCTATAACCAGGAGAGAGGGAGCAGCTATAACCAGGGAGAGGGAGCAGCTATAACCAGCAGAGAGGGAGCAGCTATAACCAGTAGAGAGGGAGCAGCTATAACCATGAGAGAGGGAGCAGGTTATAACCAGGAGAGAGGGAGCAGGTTATAACCACAGAGAGGGAGCAGCTATAACCACAGAGAGGGAGCAGCTATAACCAGGAGAGAGGGAGCAGGTTATAAACAGGAGAGAGGGAGCAGGTTATAACCATCAGAGAGAGGGAGCAGGTTATAACCAGCAGAGAGAGGGAGCAGATTATAACCAGGAGAGAGGGAGCAGCTATAACCAGGAGAGAGGGAGCAGCTATAACCAACAGAGAGAGGGAGCAGGCTAAAACCAGCAGAGAGAGGGAGCAGCTATAACCAGGAGAGAGAGGGAGCAGCTATAACCAGGAGAGAGGGAGCAGGTTATAACCAGGAGAGAGGGATCAGCTATAACCAACAGAGAGAGGGAGCAGGCTAAAACCAGCAGAGAGAGGGAGCAGCTATAACCAGGAGAGAGGGAGCAGCTATAACCAGGAGAGAGGGAGCAGGTTATAACCACAGAGAGGGAGCAGCTATAACCAGTAGAGAGGGAGCAGCTATAACCAGGAGAGAGGGAGCAGGTTATAACCAGGAGAGAGGGAGCAGGCTATAACCAGGAGAGAGGGAGCAGGTTATAACCAGGAGAGAGGGAGCAGGTTATAACCAGGAGAGAGGGAGCAGGTTATAACCAGGAGGGAGGGAGCAGGCTATAACCAGGAGAGAGGGAGCAGGTTATAACCAGGAGAGAGGGAGCAGGTTATAACCATCAGAGACGGAGCAGCTATAACCAGGAGAGAGGGAGCAGGTTATAACCAGGAGATAGAGGGAGCAGCTATAACCAGGAGAGAGAGGGAGCAGCTATAACCAGCAGAGAGGGAGCAGCTATAACCAGGAGAGAGGGAGCAGGTTATAACCACAGAGAGGGAGCAGCTATAACCAGTAGAGAAGGAGCAGCTATAACCAGGAGAGAGGGAGCAGGTTATAACCAGGATAGAGGGAGCAGGCTATAACCAGGAGAGAGGGAGCAGGTTATAACCAGGAGAGAGGGAGCAGGTTATAACCAGTAGAGAGGGAGCAGCTATAACCAGGAGAGAGGGAGCAGGTTATAACCAGTAGAGAGGGAGCAGCTATAACCAGGAGAGAGGGAGCAGGTTATAACCAGGAGAGAGAGGGAGCAGCTATAACCAGGAGAGAGGGAGCAGGTTATAACCAGGAGAGAGGGAGCAGGTTATAACCACAGAGAGGGAGCAGCTATAACCAGCAGAGAGAGGGAGCAGCTATAACCAGGAGAGAGGGAGCAGGTTATAACCAGGAGAGAGGGAGCAGGTTATAACCAGCAGAGAGCGAGCAGCTATAACCAGGAGAGAGGGAGCAGCTATAACCAGTAGAGATGGAGCAGCTATAACCAGTAGAGAGGGAGCAGCTATAACCAGCAGAGAGGGAGCAGCTATAACCAGGAGAGAGGGAGCAGCTATAACCAGGAGAGAGGGAGCAGCTATAACCAGGAGAGAGGGAGCAGGCTAAAACCAGCAGAGAGAGGGATCAGCTATAACCAGGAGAGAGAGGGAGCAGCTATAACCAGGAGAGAGGGAGCAGGTTATAACCAGGAGAGAGGGAGCAGCTATAACCAACAGAGAGAGGGAGCAGGCTAAAACCAGCAGAGAGAGGGAGCAGCTATAACCAGGAGAGAGGGAGCAGCTATAACCAGGAGAGAGGGAGCAGGTTATAACCACAGAGAGGGAGCAGCTATAACCAGTAGAGAGGGAGCAGCTATAACCAGGAGAGAGGGAGCAGGTTATAACCAGGAGAGAGGGAGCAGGCTATAACCAGGAGAGAGGGAGCAGGTTATAACCAGGAGAGAGGGAGCAGGTTATAACCAGGAGAGAGGGAGCAGGTTATAACCAGGAGAGAGGGAGCAGGCTATAACCAGGAGAGAGGGAGCAGGTTATAACCAGGAGAGAGGGAGCAGGTTATAACCATCAGAGACGGAGCAGCTATAACCAGGAGAGAGGGAGCAGGTTATAACCAGGAGATAGAGGGAGCAGCTATAACCAGGAGAGAGAGGGAGCAGCTATAACCAGCAGAGAGGGAGCAGCTATAACCAGGAGAGAGGGAGCAGGTTATAACCACAGAGAGGGAGCAGCTATAACCAGTAGAGAGGGAGCAGCTATAACCAGGAGAGAGGGAGCAGGTTATAACCAGGATAGAGGGAGCAGGCTATAACCAGGAGAGAGGGAGCAGGTTATAACCAGGAGAGAGGGAGCATGTTATAACCAGTAGAGAGGGAGCAGCTATAACCAGGAGAGAGGGAGCAGGTTATAACCAGTAGAGAGGGAGCAGCTATAACCAGGAGAGAGGGAGCAGGTTATAACCAGGAGAGAGAGGGAGCAGCTATAACAGGAGAGAGGGAGCAGGTTATAACCAGGAGAGAGGGAGCAGGTTATAACCACAGAGAGGGAGCAGCTATAACCAGCAGAGAGAGGGAGCAGCTATAACCAGGAGAGAGGGAGCAGGTTATAACCAGGAGAGAGGGAGCAGGTTATAACCAGCAGAGAGCGAGCAGCTATAACCAGGAGAGAGGGAGCAGCTATAACCAGTAGAGAGGGAGCAGCTATAACCAGTAGAGAGGGAGCAGCTATAACCAGCAGAGAGGGAGCAGCTATAACCAGGAGAGAGGGAGCAGCTATAACCAGGAGAGAGGGAGCAGCTATAACCAGGAGAGAGGGAGCAGCTATAACCAGCAGAGAGGGAGCAGCTATAACCAGTAGAGAGGGAGCAGCTATAACCATGAGAGAGGGAGCAGGTTATAACCACAGAGAGGGAGCAGCTATAACCACAGAGAGGGAGCAGCTATAACCAGGAGAGAGGGAGCAGCTATAACCAGGAGAGAGGGAGCAGCTATAACCACAGAGAGGGAGCAGCTATAACCAGGAGAGAGGGAGCAGCTATAACCAGGAGAGAGGGAGCAGCTATAACCAGGAGAGAGGGAGCAGGCTATAACCAGGAGAGAGGGAGCAGGTTATAACCAGGAGAGAGGGAGCAGGTTATAACCATCAGAGACGGAGCAGCTATAACCAGGAGAGAGGGAGCAGGTTATAACCAGGAGATAGAGGGAGCAGCTATAACCAGGAGAGAGAGGGAGCAGCTATAACCAGCAGAGAGGGAGCAGCTATAACCAGGAGAGAGGGAGCAGGTTATAACCACAGAGAGGGAGCAGCTATAACCAGTAGAGAGGGAGCAGCTATAACCAGGAGAGAGGGAGCAGGTTATAACCAGGATAGAGGGAGCAGGCTATAACCAGGAGAGAGGGAGCAGGTTATAACCAGGAGAGAGGGAGCAGGTTATAACCAGTAGAGAGGGAGCAGCTATAACCAGGAGAGAGGGAGCAGGTTATAACCAGTAGAGAGGGAGCAGCTATAACCAGGAGAGAGGGAGCAGGTTATAACCAGGAGAGAGAGGGAGCAGCTATAACCAGGAGAGAGGGAGCAGGTTATAACCAGGAGAGAGGGAGCAGGTTATAACCACAGAGAGGGAGCAGCTATAACCAGCAGAGAGAGGGAGCAGCTATAACCAGGAGAGAGGGAGCAGGTTATAACCAGGAGAGAGGGAGCAGCTATAACCAGCAGAGAGGGAGCAGGTTATAACCAGCAGAGAGCGAGCAGCTATAACCAGGAGAGAGGGAGCAGCTATAACCAGTAGAGAGGGAGCAGCTATAACCAGTAGAGAGGGAGCAGCTATAACCAGCAGAGAGGGAGCAGCTATAACCAGGAGAGAGGGAGCAGCTATAACCAGGAGAGAGGGAGCAGCTATAACCAGGAGAGAGGGAGCAGCTATAACCAGCAGAGAGGGAGCAGCTATAACCAGTAGAGAGGGAGCAGCTATAACCATGAGAGAGGGAGCAGGTTATAACCAGGAGAGAGGGAGCAGGTTATAACCACAGAGAGGGAGCAGCTATAACCACAGAGAGGGAGCAGCTATAACCAGGAGAGAGGGAGCAGGTTATAACCAGCAGAGAGGGAGCAGCTATAACCAGGAGAGAGGGAGCAGCTATAACCAGCAGAGAGGGAGCAGCTATAACCAGGAGAGAGGGAGCAGCTATAACCAGGAGAGAGGGAGCAAGTTATAACCAGCAGAGAGGGAGCAGCTATAACCAGGAGAGAGGGAGCTGCTATAACCAGGAGAGAGGGAACAGCTATAACCATGAGAGAGGGAGCAGCTATAACCAGGAGAGAGGGAGCAGGTTATAACCAGCAGAGAGGGAGCAGCTATAACCAGCAGAGAGCGAGCAGCTATAACCAGGAGAGAGGGAGCAGCTATAACCAGGAGAGAGGGAGCAGCTATAACCACAGAGACGGAGCAGCTATAACCAGGAGAGAGGGAGCAGCTATAACCAGGAGAGAGGGAGCAGCTATAACCACAGAGAGGGAGCAGGTTATAACCAGGAGAGAGGGAGCAGCTATAACCAGGAGAGAGGGAGCAGGTTATAACCAGGAGAGAGGGAGCAGCTATAACCACAGAGAGGGAGCAGCTATAACCAGGAGAGAGGGAGCAGCTATAACCAGGAGAGAGGGAGCAGCTATAACCAGGAGAGAGGGAGCAGGTTATAACCATCAGAGACGGAGCAGCTATAACCAGGAGAGAGGGAGCAGGTTATAACCAGGAGATAGAGGGAGCAGCTATAACCAGGAGAGAGAGGGAGCAGCTATAACCAGCAGAGAGGGAGCAGCTATAACCAGGAGAGAGGGAGCAGGTTATAACCACAGAGAGGGAGCAGCTATAACCAGTAGAGAAGGAGCAGCTATAACCACAGAGAGGGAGCAGCTATAACCAGCAGAGAGAGGGAGCAGCTATAACCAGGAGAGAGGGAGCAGGTTATAACCAGGAGAGAGGGAGCAGGTTATAACCAGCAGAGAGCGAGCAGCTATAACCAGGAGAGAGGGAGCAGCTATAACCAGTAGAGAGGGAGCAGCTATAACCAGTAGAGAGGGAGCAGCTATAACCAGCAGAGAGGGAGCAGCTATAACCAGGAGAGAGGGAGCAGCTATAACCAGGAGAGAGGGAGCAGCTATAACCAGGAGAGAGGGAGCAGCTATAACCAGCAGAGAGGGAGCAGCTATAACCAGTAGAGAGGGAGCAGCTATAACCATGAGAGAGGGAGCAGGTTATAACCACAGAGAGGGAGCAGCTATAACCACAGAGAGGGAGCAGCTATAACCAGGAGAGAGGGAGCAGCTATAACCAGGAGAGAGGGAGCAGCTATAACCACAGAGAGGGAGCAGCTATAACCAGGAGAGAGGGAGCAGCTATAACCAGGAGAGAGGGAGCAGCTATAACCAGGAGAGAGGGAGCAGGCTATAACCAGGAGAGAGGGAGCAGGTTATAACCAGGAGAGAGGGAGCAGGTTATAACCATCAGAGACGGAGCAGCTATAACCAGGAGAGAGGGAGCAGGTTATAACCAGGAGATAGAGGGAGCAGCTATAACCAGGAGAGAGAGGGAGCAGCTATAACCAGCAGAGAGGGAGCAGCTATAACCAGGAGAGAGGGAGCAGGTTATAACCACAGAGAGGGAGCAGCTATAACCAGTAGAGAGGGAGCAGCTATAACCAGGAGAGAGGGAGCAGGTTATAACCAGGATAGAGGGAGCAGGCTATAACCAGGAGAGAGGGAGCAGGTTATAACCAGGAGAGAGGGAGCAGGTTATAACCAGTAGAGAGGGAGCAGCTATAACCAGGAGAGAGGGAGCAGGTTATAACCAGTAGAGAGGGAGCAGCTATAACCAGGAGAGAGGGAGCAGGTTATAACCAGGAGAGAGAGGGAGCAGCTATAACCAGGAGAGAGGGAGCAGGTTATAACCAGGAGATAGGGAGCAGGTTATAACCACAGAGAGGGAGCAGCTATAACCAGCAGAGAGAGGGAGCAGCTATAACCAGGAGAGAGGGAGCAGGTTATAACCAGGAGAGAGGGAGCAGTTATAACCAGCAGAGAGGGAGCAGGTTATAACCAGCAGAGAGCGAGCAGCTATAACCAGGAGAGAGGGAGCAGCTATAACCAGTAGAGAGGGAGCAGCTATAACCAGTAGAGAGGGAGCAGCTATAACCAGCAGAGAGGGAGCAGCTATAACCAGGAGAGAGGGAGCAGCTATAACCAGGAGAGAGGGAGCAGCTATAACCAGGAGAGAGGGAGCAGCTATAACCAGCAGAGAGGGAGCAGCTATAACCAGTAGAGAGGGAGCAGCTATAACCATGAGAGAGGGAGCAGGTTATAACCAGGAGAGAGGGAGCAGGTTATAACCACAGAGAGGGAGCAGCTATAACCACAGAGAGGGAGCAGCTATAACCAGGAGAGAGGGAGCAGGTTATAACCAGCAGAGAGGGAGCAGCTATAACCAGGAGAGAGGGAGCAGCTATAACCAGCAGAGAGGGAGCAGCTATAACCAGGAGAGAGGGAGCAGCTATAACCAGGAGAGAGGGAGCAAGTTATAACCAGCAGAGAGGGAGCAGCTATAACCAGGAGAGAGGGAGCTGCTATAACCAGGAGAGAGGGAACAGCTATAACCATGAGAGAGGGAGCAGCTATAACCAGGAGAGAGGGAGCAGGTTATAACCAGCAGAGAGGGAGCAGCTATAACCAGCAGAGAGGGAGCAGCTATAACCAGGAGAGAGGGAGCAGCTATAACCAGGAGAGAGGGAGCAGCTATAACCACAGAGAGGGAGCAGCTATAACCAGGAGAGAGGGAGCAGCTATAACCAGGAGAGAGGGAGCAGCTATAACCACAGAGAGGGAGCAGGTTATAACCAGGAGAGAGGGAGCAGCTATAACCAGGAGAGAGGGAGCAGGTTATAACCAGGAGAGAGGGAGCAGCTATAACCACAGAGAGGGAGCAGCTATAACCAGGAGAGAGGGAGCAGCTATAACCAGGAGAGAGGGAGCAGCTATAACCAGGAGAGAGGGAGCAGGTTATAACCATCAGAGACGGAGCAGCTATAACCAGGAGAGAGGGAGCAGGTTATAACCAGGAGATAGAGGGAGCAGCTATAACCAGGAGAGAGAGGGAGCAGCTATAACCAGCAGAGAGGGAGCAGCTATAACCAGGAGAGAGGGAGCAGGTTATAACCACAGAGAGGGAGCAGCTATAACCAGTAGAGAAGGAGCAGCTATAACCAGGAGAGAGGGAGCAGGTTATAACCAGGATAGAGGGAGCAGGCTATAACCAGGAGAGAGGGAGCAGGTTATAACCAGGAGAGAGGGAGCAGGTTATAACCAGTAGAGAGGGAGCAGCTATAACCAGGAGAGAGGGAGCAGGTTATAACCAGTAGAGAGGGAGCAGCTATAACCAGGAGAGAGGGAGCAGGTTATAACCAGGAGAGAGAGGGAGCAGCTATAACCAGGAGAGAGGGAGCAGGTTATAACCAGGAGAGAGGGAGCAGGTTATAACCACAGAGAGGGAGCAGCTATAACCAGCAGAGAGAGGGAGCAGCTATAACCAGGAGAGAGGGAGCAGGTTATAACCAGGAGAGAGGGAGCAGGTTATAACCAGCAGAGAGCGAGCAGCTATAACCAGGAGAGAGGGAGCAGCTATAACCAGTAGAGAGGGAGCAGCTATAACCAGTAGAGAGGGAGCAGCTATAACCAGCAGAGAGGGAGCAGCTATAACCAGGAGAGAGGGAGCAGCTATAACCAGGAGAGAGGGAGCAGCTATAACCAGGAGAGAGGGAGCAGGCTAAAACCAGCAGAGAGAGGGAGCAGCTATAACCAGGAGAGAGAGGGAGCAGCTATAACCAGGAGAGAGGGAGCAGGTTATAACCAGGAGAGAGGGAGCAGCTATAACCAACAGAGAGAGGGAGCAGGCTAAAACCAGCAGAGAGAGGGAGCAGCTATAACCAGGAGAGAGGGAGCAGCTATAACCAGGAGAGAGGGAGCAGGTTATAACCACAGAGAGGGAGCAGCTATAACCAGTAGAGAGGGAGCAGCTATAACCAGGAGAGAGGGAGCAGGTTATAACCAGGAGAGAGGGAGCAGGCTATAACCAGGAGAGAGGGAGCAGGTTATAACCAGGAGAGAGGGAGCAGGTTATAACCAGGAGAGAGGGAGCAGGTTATAACCAGGAGAGAGGGAGCAGGCTATAACCAGGAGAGAGGGAGCAGGTTATAACCAGGAGAGAGGGAGCAGGTTATAACCATCAGAGACGGAGCAGCTATAACCAGGAGAGAGGGAGCAGGTTATAACCAGGAGATAGAGGGAGCAGCTATAACCAGGAGAGAGAGGGAGCAGCTATAACCAGCAGAGAGGGAGCAGCTATAACCAGGAGAGAGGGAGCAGGTTATAACCACAGAGAGGGAGCAGCTATAACCAGTAGAGAGGGAGCAGCTATAACCAGGAGAGAGGGAGCAGGTTATAACCAGGATAGAGGGAGCAGGCTATAACCAGGAGAGAGGGAGCAGGTTATAACCAGGAGAGAGGGAGCATGTTATAACCAGTAGAGAGGGAGCAGCTATAACCAGGAGAGAGGGAGCAGGTTATAACCAGTAGAGAGGGAGCAGCTATAACCAGGAGAGAGGGAGCAGGTTATAACCAGGAGAGAGAGGGAGCAGCTATAACCAGGAGAGAGGGAGCAGGTTATAACCAGGAGAGAGGGAGCAGGTTATAACCACAGTGAGGGAGCAGCTATAACCAGCAGAGAGAGGGAGCAGCTATAACCAGGAGAGAGGGAGCAGGTTATAACCAGGAGAGAGGGAGCAGGTTATAACCAGCAGAGAGCGAGCAGCTATAACCAGGAGAGAGGGAGCAGCTATAACCAGTAGAGAGGGAGCAGCTATAACCAGTAGAGAGGGAGCAGCTATAACCAGCAGAGAGGGAGCAGCTATAACCATGAGAGAGGGAGCAGCTATAACCAGGAGAGAGGGAGCAGCTATAACCAGGAGAGAGGGAGCAGCCATAACCAGTAGAGAGGGAGCAGCTATAACCATGAGAGAGGGAGCAGGTTATAACCAGGAGAGAGGGAGCAGGTTATAACCACAGAGAGGGAGCAGCTATAACCACAGAGAGGGAGCAGCTATAACCAGGAGAGAGGGAGCAGCTATAACCAGGAGAGAGGGAGCAGCTATAACCACAGAGAGGGAGCAGCTATAACCAGGAGAGAGGGAGCAGCTATAACCAGGAGAGAGGGAGCAGCTATAACCAGGAGAGAGGGAGCAGGCTATAACCAGGAGAGAGGGAGCAGGTTATAACCAGGAGAGAGGGAGCAGGTTATAACCATCAGAGACGGAGCAGCTATAACCAGGAGAGAGGGAGCAGGTTATAACCAGGAGATAGAGGGAGCAGCTATAACCAGGAGAGAGAGGGAGCAGCTATAACCAGCAGAGAGGGAGCAGCTATAACCAGGAGAGAGGGAGCAGGTTATAACCACAGAGAGGGAGCAGCTATAACCAGTAGAGAGGGAGCAGCTATAACCAGGAGAGAGGGAGCAGGTTATAACCAGGATAGAGGGAGCAGGCTATAACCAGGAGAGAGGGAGCAGGTTATAACCAGGAGAGAGGGAGCAGGTTATAACCAGTAGAGAGGGAGCAGCTATAACCAGGAGAGAGGGAGCAGGTTATAACCAGTAGAGAGGGAGCAGCTATAACCAGGAGAGAGGGAGCAGGTTATAACCAGGAGAGAGAGGGAGCAGCTATAACCAGGAGAGAGGGAGCAGGTTATAACCAGGAGAGAGGGAGCAGGTTATAACCACAGAGAGGGAGCAGCTATAACCAGCAGAGAGAGGGAGCAGCTATAACCAGGAGAGAGGGAGCAGGTTATAACCAGGAGAGAGGGAGCAGCTATAACCAGCAGAGAGGGAGCAGGTTATAACCAGCAGAGAGCGAGCAGCTATAACCAGGAGAGAGGGAGCAGCTATAACCAGTAGAGAGGGAGCAGCTATAACCAGTAGAGAGGGAGCAGCTATAACCAGCAGAGAGGGAGCAGCTATAACCAGGAGAGAGGGAGCAGCTATAACCAGGAGAGAGGGAGCAGCTATAACCAGGAGAGAGGGAGCAGCTATAACCAGCAGAGAGGGAGCAGCTATAACCAGTAGAGAGGGAGCAGGTTATAACCAGGAGAGAGGGAGCAGGTTATAACCACAGAGAGGGAGCAGCTATAACCACAGAGAGGGAGCAGCTATAACCAGGAGAGAGGGAGCAGGTTATAACCAGCAGAGAGGGAGCAGCTATAACCAGGAGAGAGGGAGCAGCTATAACCAGCAGAGAGGGAGCAGCTATAACCAGGAGAGAGGGAGCAGCTATAACCAGGAGAGAGGGAGCAAGTTATAACCAGCAGAGAGGGAGCAGCTATAACCAGGAGAGAGGGAGCAGCTATAACCAGGAGAGAGGGAGCAGCTATAACCAGGAGAGAGGGAGCAGGTTATAACCATCAGAGACGGAGCAGCTATAACCAGGAGAGAGGGAGCAGGTTATAACCAGGAGATAGAGGGAGCAGCTATAACCAGGAGAGAGAGGGAGCAGCTATAACCAGCAGAGAGGGAGCAGCTATAACCAGGAGAGAGGGAGCAGGTTATAACCACAGAGAGGGAGCAGCTATAACCAGTAGAGAAGGAGCAGCTATAACCAGGAGAGAGGGAGCAGGTTATAACCAGGATAGAGGGAGCAGGCTATAACCAGGAGAGAGGGAGCAGGTTATAACCAGGAGAGAGGGAGCAGGTTATAACCAGTAGAGAGGGAGCAGCTATAACCAGGAGAGAGGGAGCAGGTTATAACCAGTAGAGAGGGAGCAGCTATAACCAGGAGAGAGGGAGCAGGTTATAACCAGGAGAGATAGGGAGCAGCTATAACCAGGAGAGAGGGAGCAGGTTATAACCAGGAGAGAGGGAGCAGGTTATAACCACAGAGAGGGAGCAGCTATAACCAGCAGAGAGAGGGAGCAGCTATAACCAGGAGAGAGGGAGCAGGTTATAACCAGGAGAGAGGGAGCAGGTTATAACCAGCAGAGAGCGAGCAGCTATAACCAGGAGAGAGGGAGCAGCTATAACCAGTAGAGAGGGAGCAGCTATAACCAGTAGAGAGGGAGCAGCTATAACCAGCAGAGAGGGAGCAGCTATAACCAGGAGAGAGGGAGCAGCTATAACCAGGAGAGAGGGAGCAGCTATAACCAGGAGAGAGGGAGCAGGCTAAAACCAGCAGAGAGAGGGAGCAGCTATAACCAGGAGAGAGAGGGAGCAGCTATAACCAGGAGAGAGGGAGCAGGTTATAACCAGGAGAGAGGGAGCAGCTATAACCAACAGAGAGAGGGAGCAGGCTAAAACCAGCAGAGAGAGGGAGCAGCTATAACCAGGAGAGAGGGAGCAGCTATAACCAGGAGAGAGGGAGCAGGTTATAACCACAGAGAGGGAGCAGCTATAACCAGTAGAGAGGGAGCAGCTATAACCAGGAGAGAGGGAGCAGGTTATAACCAGGAGAGAGGGAGCAGGCTATAACCAGGAGAGAGGGAGCAGGTTATAACCAGGAGAGAGGGAGCAGGTTATAACCAGGAGAGAGGGAGCAGGTTATAACCAGGAGAGAGGGAGCAGGCTATAACCAGGAGAGAGGGAGCAGGTTATAACCAGGAGAGAGGGAGCAGGTTATAACCATCAGAGACGGAGCAGCTATAACCAGGAGAGAGGGAGCAGGTTTTAACCAGGAGATAGAGGGAGCAGCTATAACCAGGAGAGAGAGGGAGCAGCTATAACCAGCAGAGAGGGAGCAGCTATAACCAGGAGAGAGGGAGCAGGTTATAACCACAGAGAGGGAGCAGCTATAACCAGTAGAGAGGGAGCAGCTATAACCAGGAGAGAGGGAGCAGGTTATAACCAGGATAGAGGGAGCAGGCTATAACCAGGAGAGAGGGAGCAGGTTATAACCAGGAGAGAGGGAGCATGTTATAACCAGTAGAGAGGGAGCAGCTATAACCAGGAGAGAGGGAGCAGGTTATAACCAGTAGAGAGGGAGCAGCTATAACCAGGAGAGAGGGAGCAGGTTATAACCAGGAGAGAGAGGGAGCAGCTATAACCAGGAGAGAGGGAGCAGGTTATAACCAGGAGAGAGGGAGCAGGTTATAACCACAGAGAGGGAGCAGCTATAACCAGCAGAGAGAGGGAGCAGCTATAACCAGGAGAGAGGGAGCAGGTTATAACCAGGAGAGAGGGAGCAGGTTATAACCAGCAGAGAGCGAGCAGCTATAACCAGGAGAGAGGGAGCAGCTATAACCAGTAGAGAGGGAGCAGCTATAACCAGTAGAGAGGGAGCAGCTATAACCAGCAGAGAGGGAGCAGCTATAACCAGGAGAGAGGGAGCAGCTATAACCAGGAGAGAGGGAGCAGCTATAACCAGGAGAGAGGGAGCAGCTATAACCAGCAGAGAGGGAGCAGCTATAACCAGTAGAGAGGGAGCAGCTATAACCATGAGAGAGGGAGCAGGTTATAACCAGGAGAGAGGGAGCAGGTTATAACCACAGAGAGGGAGCAGCTATAACCACAGAGAGGGAGCAGCTATAACCAGGAGAGAGGGAGCAGCTATAACCAGGAGAGAGGGAGCAGCTATAACCACAGAGAGGGAGCAGCTATAACCAGGAGAGAGGGAGCAGCTATAACCAGGAGAGAGGGAGCAGGCTATAACCAGGAGAGAGGGAGCAGGTTATAACCAGGAGAGAGGGAGCAGGTTATAACCATCAGAGACGGAGCAGCTATAACCAGGAGAGAGGGAGCAGGTTATAACCAGGAGATAGAGGGAGCAGCTATAACCAGGAGAGAGAGGGAGCAGCTATAACCAGCAGAGAGGGAGCAGCTATAACCAGGAGAGAGGGAGCAGGTTATAACCACAGAGAGGGAGCAGCTATAACCAGTAGAGAGGGAGCAGCTATAACCAGGAGAGAGGGAGCAGGTTATAACCAGGATAGAGGGAGCAGGCTATAACCAGGAGAGAGGGAGCAGGTTATAACCAGGAGAGAGGGAGCAGGTTATAACCAGTAGATAGGGAGCAGCTATAACCAGGAGAGAGGGAGCAGGTTATAACCAGTAGAGAGGGAGCAGCTATAACCAGGAGAGAGGGAGCAGGTTATAACCAGGAGAGAGAGGGAGCAGCTATAACCAGGAGAGAGGGAGCAGGTTATAACCAGGAGAGAGGGAGCAGGTTATAACCACAGAGAGGGAGCAGCTATAACCAGCAGAGAGAGGGAGCAGCTATAACCAGGAGAGAGGGAGCAGGTTATAACCAGGAGAGAGGGAGCAGCTATAACCAGCAGAGAGGGAGCAGGTTATAACCAGCAGAGAGCGAGCAGCTATAACCAGGAGAGAGGGAGCAGCTATAACCAGTAGAGAGGGAGCAGCTATAACCAGTAGAGAGGGAGAAGCTATAACCAGCAGAGAGGGAGCAGCTATAACCAGGAGAGAGGGAGCAGCTATAACCAGGAGAGAGGGAGCAGCTATAACCAGGAGAGAGGGAGCAGCTATAACCAGCAGAGAGGGAGCAGCTATAACCAGTAGAGAGGGAGCAGCTATAACCATGAGAGAGGGAGCAGGTTATAACCAGGAGAGAGGGAGCAGGTTATAACCACAGAGAGGGAGCAGCTATAACCACAGAGAGGGAGCAGCTATAACCAGGAGAGAGGGAGCAGGTTATAACCAGCAGAGAGGGAGCAGCTATAACCAGGAGAGAGGGAGCAGCTATAACCAGCAGAGAGGGAGCAGCTATAACCAGGAGAGAGGGAGCAGCTATAACCAGGAGAGAGGGAGCAAGTTATAACCAGCAGAGAGGGAGCAGCTATAACCAGGAGAGAGGGAGCTGCTATAACCAGGAGAGAGGGAACAGCTATAACCATGAGAGAGGGAGCAGCTATAACCAGGAGAGAGGGAGCAGGTTATAACCAGCAGAGAGGGAGCATCTATAACCAGCAGAGAGGGAGCAGCTATAACCAGGAGAGAGGGAGCAGCTATAACCAGGAGAGAGGGAGCAGCTATAACCACAGAGAGGGATCAGCTATAACCAGGAGAGAGGGAGCAGCTATAACCAGGAGAGAGGGAGCAGCTATAACCACAGAGAGGGAGCAGGTTATAACCAGGAGAGAGGGAGCAGCTATAACCAGGAGAGAGGGAGCAGGTTATAACCAGGAGAGAGGGAGCAGCTATAACCACAGAGAGGGAGCAGCTATAACCAGGAGAGAGGGAGCAGCTATAACCAGGAGAGAGGGAGCAGCTATAACCAGGAGAGAGGGAGCAGCTATAACCATGAGAGAGGGAGCAGGCTATAACCAGGAGAGAGGGAGCAGGTTATAACCAGGAGAGAGGGAGCAGGTTATAACCAGGAGAGAGGGAGCAGGTTATAACCACAGAGAGGGAGCAGGTTATAACCACAGAGAGGGAGCAGGCTATAACCAGGAGATAGAAGCGTCAGGGGGGAACTGAAGATTTTGGCGCCCTCTGGTGTCTTATTCCAAAACGTTCCCTGGTGACGCAACCAATAAAGACTTCTGACCTTCTGATAAAAAGGGTACTCTTATCAACAACACAGTTTTGTTGTCCAGTGAATTCTAGATGCAGCGATTGTCCAAGTCAGAGCCGGTTCTGACCTCCTCTGGGTCCTGAGAGACATTCTGCTCCGGGGGGCCCTGCAACCCGACCACCATGTAAACCATTTTGAAAAACAGTCAGACCCTGACAAACACAGTATACTCACGCTACAGTACAACCCTCCCTCTTTTAACCCTTTCACTGCCCCACTACCAAAGGGTTAACCCTTTCACTGCGACAATACAGAAGGTTAACCCTTCCACTGCCACACAAATGAATGAATGAATGAATGAATGAATGAATGAATGAATGAATGAATGAATGAATGAATGAATGAATGAATTAATGGATGAATGAGTGAATGAATGAATGAATGAATGAATGAATGAAATGAAAACTTTATTTAACAGATTGCAGAATGGGTACAATACAGTACGGCTCAATACACACAATTGTTAAAGGGGAACTCCACTTTTTTTGGAAATTAGCTTATTTAACATCTTCCCTGGAGTTAGACAAGAAGATGCATACCTTTTTTGTCTCTGTGCGTGCATTTTAGCTTTGGGAATAGACGCTCCGTTAGCATAGCTTAGCTTCATCACTGGAAGTGAGGCAGGACAGTAGCCTTACAGTGCCTTACAGTGTATTGCAAGGTCTGACATTGACCAAACTTGATATGCATGACCTTGGTGGGCTCTAGGTCAACTCCTGAAAAGGGGGTCAATGTCAGACTTTGCAATCAAAAGTTAGGGGGCTAATAACCCTTGCCATAATTTCAGTGCGCCCCCTAACTTTTGATTGCAAGGTCTGACATTGACCCCCTTTTCAGGAGTTGACCTAGAGCCCACCAAGGTCATGCATATCAAGTTTGGTCAATGTCAGACCTTGCAATACACTGTAAGGCACTGTAAGGCTACTGTCCTGCCTCACTTCCAGTGATGAAGCTAAGCTATGCTAACGGAGCGTCTATTCCCAAAGCTAAAATGCACGCACAGAGACAAAAAAGGTATGCATCTTCTTGTCTAACTCCAGGGAAGATGTTAAATAAGCTAATTTCCAAAAAAAGTGGAGTTCCCCTTTAAGGGGAATTCAGACCAGAGAAAGACGTTTGTCTTGTTTGCATCAGGGTCCCCCATTTTCAATTCATAGTGACATTTATGACATACACAACATATGCCATCATCAGTGGCGTTGCGCAATATGACGGGCCCCCCCCCGTAGGTCAGACCATGAGGCCCTGCCCACTCCCCTAAATCAATAATAAAATGGAAAGATTTAGCTTTTCTTTTCGCCGCGTGGGAGTAAATTCGAGACACATATTCGGTTGCAAAAAGGTGTCCCACGGTCTCCTCTATGGCCGTGAATATTTTCACGCGGATCGGAATCACGGCGCGCCCGTGGAACACTTTTTCGTTTCGGCGCGTTTATTCCACGCTTTCAGTTTTCCTTTTCTAAGCATTTTCGGGGCTACATGTGAATGAGTAATAGTTGCGGGACGCCCAGATGTACCCACGGTAGAAAGAAAGCTCGCGTGGATCCTATAATAGGCTCATTTAATACAGTGTTTTTTAAATCACGCGAAATCTTCAGGGTCGCAAGCCGACCTTTTTCCCTCGTTTTCGATGATGGAAGTGATTTAGGAAAAGCACGCCGAGAGGTACCCGTGGATTTAATCTCGCGAGGATCGAGGCAATATTCGGCCCGTGGGAGCACTCGGGGGTGCTAAGATAAGTGATATAATAATAACAACAACGACCACTGCCCAGTCCGCGTACAGTCCGCTCGACTATGGGAGCACCTTCACGCTCAGCTCTGCGGAGCGACACAAACAATGTAACCGTACATGTAACCTGTTGTAGCATACTGGTTATGGCGAATAAAACGTTCTATTCTTCTAACCTGTCTCGGCGGCTGTAGCGTGGCTGGGGGCCTGGCTGGGCTGTCTGTCTGCCTGGACTCGGAGCTGACCGGGGGGTTGAGGTGGGGAGTTTACTGCCGATGCATCTTCAGTAATGTTAGAGTCAGTATACCTTTGCTGCCTGCTGAAACAATGATGTTCTTTTTCGTAGCTTTGCCGTCTCCTGTTTGGCTTTCGCTCTCATCTTGTTTTTCTTACCGCTGTGTTTTGAACGCTGCCCAGCCTGCCAATGAACATTATAGTCAGCCGGCTAGCTCTATCACAGGTGAGCAAATAATTACAACATAGCAGGGAGGGGGGGGGGCCCCGCCCTCTGCGCAAGATGCATCCAGCTGCAGCCCCACAGAACCATACTCCCACTGCCACACTGCGACCTGTTCATTACGAAATCTAAGAGGATAGCCTACAGTGGGGGCGGGGCCCCCTAAGCTCCATTCTGTAGTTTCTTACACACACAAGTCAACACAAAAGTAAGGAGGAAATATTTTATTTCAGTGTGTTCAAACCTCTGTTTCTCTATTACATTAGCACTCAAAGTGATTTTTCTTTATTGTGTAAGAAAATAATGCCCTACCCCTGGCAAACTCAGCAAAATGACCCAGGTGCAGGGCATTGTTTTGTAGCGGTGCGTGTGCGCCAAGTTATTATACAATTAGAAGCGTGTGGTCAACAACTGATTATGGTCTAAAACTATTTCATATTCAGGAGGCGTTGGACTGTCCGTGGTGGGTTTTCAGGGAAGATTAGAATATATTTAAGTATTACAAGCAGAGGGAGCAGGCTATTACAAGCAGAGGGAGCAGGCTATTATTAACATAGTGATAGAAGCACTTGTTTTTCAAATGTGTATATAATTTAAATATCTGTAGATGACAGCAGACATGACAGATCTATAGATCTTAAATGAGGAGACAGCCAGTGTGTGTCTTCACTCAGTTAGACAGTGGGAGAGCCACAGACAGGCCCTGTGAGAGATAGAGCCAAGGTCATCGGCCGAGGTGATAGCTGGTTGGCTAGGGAGGGGAGTTAATATCAACAGAGAAGCCGTTGCTATGGGGAAGAGATAGAGAAAGGGTGTTAGAGTGTGTCAGAGGTGACAGGAGATGTAGAGTCGTTGCTAGGGACTATACCTTATAGTTAGGAGTTCTTCCGGTTTGACTCAGACTAGGGAAACGAAGGTAAAGAGTAGACACGTTGACAGAGAGACAGCAGAAATCCCTTTCACCCTCTGATAGCCGGAGGGTGGGGGACGGGGAACGCCATGAGATTGCTAGCTTCGGCTAACAGGGAAGGCTTTTGGCTAACCACTAGGCCTCAACCATCATCGAACTGATAGCAGGAGAGACCGGTAGACTTAAGGAATTCAATAGACTTTTCAAAGACTTTTCAGAACTGTTTCCATCTTGAGGATATGTTTATGGAATAAACATAACGTTTGAAGGAAAGGTATCATGTTTCCAGTGTGTCGTTTTCTTCTGAGTCGGATGCATTAACGGGGTGGACAGCGTGAGACAGCCAATCTGATCAGTAAGAGTATAAACAACACAACGCAGACTTCACGGAACCACAAGTGACAGAGTTGATTACTGGTGGATAAACATGAGAATCCAACAATAGGGAGCAGGCTATTACAAGCAGGCTATTACAAACAGAAGGAACAGGCTATTATTAACATAGGGAGCAGGCTATTACAAGCAGACTATTACAAGCAGAAGGAACAGGCTATTATAGGCAGAAGGAGCAGGCTATTATTAACATAGGGAGCAGGCTATTACAAGCAGACTATTATAGGCAGAAGAAGCAGACTATTACTTGGGGAAATGTGGGAGTCATAGCAGCATGGGGAAGGTACAGGAATGAACACGGTAGTAAAATAAATACATAAATATAGGCAACACAATGAAATCTGAATATAAATATACAAGAACAATAAACATTGTATACAATAGAATTAACTCTGAATATAAAAATACGAGAAGAATAAACAGTATACACACGGTGCAGGTGAGGATCTGTACCCTATATGGCATGGTATACGTAATACGTTATAGTCCATGCAGGTTTTTTAAGAGTCAGACACACTTAGTGGTCAGGCCTTCCTAATAGTTCTCAAGTTCTCAAGTCTATGCCGATCCTGATGACCCGCTGGCACATAGGACTGGCCGAGGCAGTTAGTGGAGTCGGGGGGGGGGGGGGGGGGGGGGGGGGGGTATGAGTCTGGCTGAAGGTGCTCCTTATCTTGGCTAGTTCCTAAGAGAGGGCATAATAGAGGGAGGGAGCAGGCTATAACCAGTAGAGAGAGGGAGCAGCTATAACCAGCAGATAGAGGGAGCATGCTATAACCAGGAGAGAGGGAGCAGGTTATAACCAGCAGAGAGGGAGCAGCTATAACCAGCAGAGAGGGAGCAGGTTATAACCAGCAGAGAGGGAGCAGCTATAACCAGCAGAGAGAGGGAACAGCTATAACCAGGAGAGAGGGAGCAGGTTATAACCAGGAGAGAGGGAGCAGGTTATAACCAGCAGAGAGGGAGCAGGTTATAACCAGCAGAGAGAGGGAGCAGCTATAACCAGCAGAGAGAGGGAGCAGGTTATAACCAGGAGAGAGGGAACAGCTATAACCAGCAGAGAGGGAGCAGGTTATAACCAGGAGAGAGGGAGCAGCTATAACCATCAGAGAGAGGGAGCAGCTATAACCAGTAGAGAGGGAGCAGCTATAACCAGCAGAGAGAGGGAGAAGGTTATAACCAGGAGAGAGGGAGCAGCTATAACCAGCAGAGAGAGGGAGCAGGTTATAACCAGGAGAGAGAGGGAGCAGCTATAACCAGGAGAGAGAGGGAGCAGCTATAACCAGGAGAGAGGGAGCAGGTTATAACCAGGAGAGAGAGGGAGCAGGTTATAACCAGGAGAGAGGGAGCAGCTATAACCAGGAGAGAGGGAGCAGATATAACCAGGAGAGAGAGGGAGCAGGTTATAACCAGGAGAGAGGGAGCAGGTTATAACCAGGAGAGAGGGAGCAGCTATAACCAGGAGAGAGGGAGCAGGTTATAACCAGCAGAGAGAGGGAGCAGCTATAACCAGGAGAGAGGGAGCAGGTTATAACCAGGAGAGAGGGAGCAGGTTATAACCAGGAGAGAGGGAGCAGGCTATAACCAGGAGAGAGTGAGCAGGTTATAACCAGGAGAGAGGGAGCAGGTTATAACCATCAGAGAGAGGGAGCAGGTTATAACCAGCAGATAGAGGGAGCAGATTATAACCAGGAGAGAGGGAGCAGCTATAACTAGGAGAGAGGGAGCAGCTATAACCAACAGAGAGAGGGAGCAGGCTAAAACCAGCAGAGAGAGGGAGCAGCTATAACCAGGAGAGAGGGAGCAGCTATAACCAGTAGAGAGGGAGCAGCTATAACCAGGAGAGAGGGAGCAGGTTATAACCAGGAGAGAGGGAGCATGCTATAACCAGGAGAGAGGGAGCAGGTTATAACCAGGAGAGAGGGAGCAGCTATAACCATCAGAGAGAGGGAGCAGCTATAACCAGGAGAGAGGGAGCAGGTTATAACCAGGAGAGAGGGAGCAGGTTATAACCAGGAGAGAGGGAGCAGGTTATAACCAGGAGAGAGGGAGCAGGCTATAACCAGGAGAGAGGGAACAGGTTATAACCAGGAGAGAGGGAGCAGCTATAACCATCAGAGACGGAGCAGCTATAACCAGGAGAGAGGGAGCAGGTTATAACCAGGAGAGAGAGGGAGCAGCTATAACCAGGAGAGAGAGGGAGCAGCTATAACCAGCAGAGAGGGAGCAGCTATAACCAGGAGAGAGGGAGCAGGTTATAACCACAGAGAGAGAGCAGCTATAACCAGTAGAGAGGGAGCAGCTATAACCAGGAGAGAGGGAGCAGGTTATAACCAGGAGAGAGGGAGCAGGCTATAACCAGTAGAGAGGGAGCAGCTATAACCAGGAGAGAGGGAGCAGGTTATAACCAGGAGAGAGAGGGAGCAGCTATAACCAGGAGAGAGGGAGCAGGTTATAACCAGGAGAGAGGGAGCAGGTTATAACCACAGAGAGGGAGCAGCTATAACCAGCAGAGAGAGGGAGCAGCTATAACCAGGAGAGAGGGAGCAGGTTATAACCAGGAGAGAGGGAGCAGGTATAACCAGGAGAGAGGGAGCAGGTTATAACCAGGAGAGAGGGAGCAGGTTATAACCAGGAGAGAGGGAGCAGCTATAACCATGAGAGAGGGAGCAGGTTATAACCAGGAGAGAGGGAGCAGCTATAACCAGGAGAGAGGGAGCAGCTATAACCAGGAGAGAGGGAGCAGGTATAACCAGGAGAGAGGGAGCAGGTTATAACCACAGAGAGGGATCAGGTTATAACCAGGAGAGAGGGAGCAGGTATAACCAGGAGAGAGGGATCAGGTTATAACCAGGAGAGAGAGGGAGCAGCTATAACCAGGAGAGAGGGAGCAGCTATAACCACAGAGAGGGAGCAGGTTAAAACCAGGAGATAGGGAGCAGGTTATAACCAGGAGAGAGGGAGCAGGTATAACCAGGAGAGAGGGAGCAGGTTATAACCAGGAGAGAGGGAGCAGGTTATAACCAGTAGAGAGGGAGCAGCTATAACCAGGAGAGAGGGAGCAGCTATAACCACAGAGAGGGAGCAGGTTATAACCAGGAGAGAGGGAGCAGCTATAACCAGGAGAGAGGGAGCAGCTATAACCAGGAGAGAGGGAGCAGCTATAACCAGGAGAGAGGGAGCAGGTTATAACCAGTTGAGAGGGAGCAGCTATAACCAGTAGAGAGGGAGCAGCTATAACCATGAGAGAGGGAGCAGGTTATAACCATGAGAGAGGGAGCAGGTTATAACCAGGAGAGAGGGAGCAGCTATAACCAGGAGAGAGAGGGAGCAGGCTATAACCAGCAGAGAGGGATCAGCTATAACCAGTAGAGAGGGATCAGCTATAACCAGTAGAGAGGGAGCAGGTTATAACCAGGAGAGAGGGAGCAGCTATAACCAGGAGATAGGGAGCAGCTATAACCAGGAGAGAGGGAGCAGCTATAACCAGTAGAGAGGGAGCAGCTATAACCAGGAGAGAGGGAGCAGGTTATAACCAGGAGAGAGGGAGCAGGTTATAACCAGGAGAGAGGGAGCAGGTTATAACCAGGAGAGAGGGAGCAGGTTATAACCAGTAGAGAGGGAGCAGCTATAACCAGGAGAGAGGGAGCAGGTTATAACCAGGAGAGAGGGAACAGCTATAACCAGCAGAGAGGGGGCAGCTATAACCAGGAGAGAGGGAGCAGCTATAACCAGGAGAGAGGGAGCAGCTATAACCAGGAGAGAGGGAGCAGGTTATAACCAGGAGAGAGGGAGCAGCTATAACCAGTAGAGAGGGAGCAGCTATAACCAGGAGAGAGGGAGCAGGTTATAACCAGGAGAGAGGGAGCAGGTTATAACCAGGAGAGAGGGAGCAGCTATAACCAGGAGAGAGGGAGCAGCTATAACCAGGAGAGAGGGAGCAGCTATAACCAGGAGAGAGGGAGCAGCTATAACCAGCAGAGAGGGAGCAGCTATAACCAGGAGAGAGGGAGCAGCTATAACCAGGAGAGAGGGAGCAGCTATAACCAGGAGAGAGGGAGCAGCTATAACCAGGAGAGATGGAGCAGCTATAACCAGTAGAGAGGGAGCAGCTATAACCAGTAGAGAGGGAGCAGCTATAACCAGTAGAGAGGGAGCAGCTATAACCAGTAGAGAGGGAGCAGCTATAACCATGAGAGAGGGAGCAGCTATAACCAGCAGAGAGGGAGCAGCTATAACCAGTAGAGAGGGAGCAGCTATAACCAGTAGAGAGGGAGCAGCTATAACCAGTAGAGAGGGAGCAGCTATAACCAGTAGAGAGGGAGCAGCTATAACCAGTAGAGAGGGAGCAGCTATAACCAGTAGAGAGGGAGCAGCTATAACCATGAGAGAGGGAGCAGCTATAACCAGTAGAGAGGGAGCAGCTATAACCAGTAGAGAGGGAGCAGCTATAACCAGTAGAGAGGGAGCAGCTATAACCAGTAGAGAGGGAGCAGCTATAACCAGCAGAGAGGGAGCAGCTATAACCAGCAGATAGGGAGCAGCTATAACCAGCAGAGAGGGAGCAGCTATAACCAGCAGAGAGGGAGCAGCTATAACCAGTAGAGAGGGAGCAGCTATAACCAGTAGAGAGGGAGCAGCTATAACCAGTAGAGAGGGAGCAGCTATAACCAGTAGAGAGAGATCAGCTATAACCAGTAGAGAGGGAGCAGCTATAACCAGTAGAGAGGGAGCAGCTATAACCAGGAGAGAGGGAGCAGCTATAACCAGTAGAGAGGGAGCAGCTATAACCAGGAGAGAAGGAGCAGCTATAACCAGTAGAGAGGGAGCAGCTATAACCAGTAGAGAAGGAGCAGCTATAACCTGGAGAGAGGGAGCAGGTTATAACCAGGAGAGAGGGAGCAGCTATAACCAGGAGAGAGGGAGCAGGTTATAACCAGCAGAGAGGGAGCAGCTATAACCAGGAGAGAGGGAGCAGCTATAACCAGTAGAGAGGGAGCAGCTATAACCAGGAAAGAGGGAGCAGCTATAACCAGGAGAGAGGGAGCAGCTATAACCAGGAGAGAGGGAGCAGGTTATAACCAGGAGAGAGGGAGCAGCTATAACCAGGAGAGAGGGAGCAGGTTATAACCAGGAGAGAGGGAGCAGCTATAACCAGTAGAGAGGGAGCAGCTATAACCAGGAGAGAGGGAGCAGGTTATAACCAGGAGAGAGGGAGCAGCTATAACCAGGAGAGAGGGAGCAGGTTATAACCAGGAGAGAGGGAGCAGCTATAACCAGGAGAGAGAGGGAGCAGGTTATAACCAGCAGAGAGAGGGAGCAGCTATAACCAGGAGAGAGAGGTATCAGGCTATAACCAGCAGAGAGGGAGCAGCTATAACCAGGAGAGAGGGAGCAGCTATAGCCAGGAGAGAGGGAGCAGCTATAACCATGAGAGAGGGAGCAGGTTATAACCATGAGAGAGGGAGCAGCTATAACCAGTAGAGAGGGAGCAGCTATAACCACAGAGAGGGAGTAGGTTATAACCAGGAGAGAGGGAGCAGCTATAACCAGCAGAGAGGGAGCAGGTTATAACCAGTAGAGAGGGAGCAGCTATAACCACAGAGAGGGAGCAGGTTATAACCAGCAGAGAGGGAGCAGCTATAACCAGGAGAGAGGGAGCAGCTATAACCAGGAGAGAGGGAGCAGGTTATAACCATGAGAGAGGGAGCAGCTATAACCAGTAGAGAGGCAGCAGCTATAACCAGGAGAGAGGGAGCAGGTTATAACCAGCAGAGAGGGAACAGCTATAACCAGGAGAGAGGGAGCAGCTATAACCAGGAGAGAGGGAGCAGGTATAACCAGGAGAGAGGGGGCAGCTATAACCAGCAGAGAGGGAGCAGGTTATAACCAGCAGAGAGGGAGCAGCTATAACCAGGAAAGAGGGAGCAGCTATAACCAGGAGAGAGGGAGCAGCTATAACCAGGAGAGAGGGAGCAGGTATAACCAGGAGAGAGGGAGCAGCTATAACCAGCAGAGAGGGAGCAGGTTATAACCAGCAGAGAGGGAACAGCTATAACCAGGAGAGAGGGAGCAGCTATAACCAGGAGAGAGGGAGCAGCTATAACCAGGAGAGAGGGAGCAGCTATAACCAGGAGAGAGGGAGCAGCTATAACCAGTAGAGAGGGAGCAGCTATAACCAGTAGAGAGGGAGCAGCTATAACCAGGAGAGAGGGAGCATCTATAACCAGGAGAGAGGGAGCAGCTATAACCAGGAGAGAGGGAGCAGGTATAACCAGGAGAGAGGGATCAGCTATAACCAGCAGAGAGGGAGCAGGTTATAACCAGCAGAGAGGGAGCAGCTATAACCAGGAGAGAGGGAGCAGCTATAACCAGGAGAGAGGGAGCAGCTATAACCAGGAGAGAAGGAGCAGCTATAACCAGGAGAGCGGGAGCAGCTATAACCAGTAGAGAGGGAGCAGCTATAACCAGGAGAGAGGGAGCAGGTTATAACCAGGAGAGAGGGAGCAGGTTATAACCAGGAGAGAGGGAGCAGCTATAACCAGGAGAGAGGGAGCAGCTATAACCAGGAGAGAGAGATCAGCTATAACCAGGAGAGAGGGAGCAGCTATAACCAGCAGAGAGGGAGCAGCTATAACCAGGAGAGAGGGAGCAGCTATAACCAGGAGAGAGGGAGCAGCTATAACCAGGAGAGAGGGAGCAGCTATAACCAGGAGAGAGGGATCAGCTATAACCAGGAGAGAGGGAGCAGCTATAACCAGGAGAGAGGGAGCAGCTATAACCAGTAGAGAGGGAGCAGCTATAACCAGTAGAGAGGGAGCAGCTATAACCAGTAGAGAGGGAGCAGCTATAACCAGTAGAGAGGGAGCAGCTATAACCATGAGAGAGGGAGCAGCTATAACCATGAGAGAGGGAGCAGCTATAACCAGGAGAGAGGGAGCAGCTATAACCAGCAGAGAGGGAGCAGCTATAACCAGTAGAGAGGGAGCAGCTATAACCAGTAGAGAGGGAGCAGCTATAACCAGTAGAGAGGGAGCAGCTATAACCAGTAGAGAGGGAGCAGCTATAACCAGTAGAGAGGGAGCAGCTATAACCAGTAGAGAGGGAGCAGCTATAACCAGTAGAGAGGGAGCAGCTATAACCATGAGAGAGGGAGCAGGTTATAACCAGCAGAGAGGGAGCAGCTATAACCAGTAGAGAGGGAGCAGCTATAACCAGTAGAGAGGGAGCAGCTATAACCAGTAGAGAGGGAGCAGCTATAACCAGCAGAGAGGGAGCAGCTATAACCAGCAGAGAGGGAGCAGCTATAACCAGCAGAGAGGGAGCAGCTATAACCAGCAGAGAGGGAGCAGCTATAACCAGAAGAGAGGGAGCAGCTATAACCAGTAGAGAGGGAGCAGCTATAACCAGTAGAGAGGGAGCAGCTATAACCAGTAGAGAGGGAGCAGCTATAACCAGTAGAGAGGGAGCAGCTATAAACCAGTAGAGAGGGAGCACCTATAACCAGTAGAGAGGGAGCAGCTATAACCAGTAGAGAGGGAGCAGCTATAACCAGGAGAGAGGGAGCAGCTATAACCAGTAGAGAGGGAGCAGCTATAACCAGGAGAGAGGGAGCAGCTATAACCAGTAGAGAGGGAGCAGCTATAACCAGTAGAGAGGGAGCAGCTATAACCTGGAGAGAGGGAGCAGGTTATAACCAGGAGAGAGGGAGCAGCTATAACCAGGAGAGAGGGAGCAGCTATAACCAGTAGAGAGGGAGCAGCTATAACCAGGAGAGAGGGAGCAGCTATAACCAGGAGAGAGGGAGCAGCTATAACCAGGAGAGAGGGAGCAGGTTATAACCAGGAGAGAGGGAGCAGCTATAACCAGGAGAGAGGGAGCAGGTTATAAGCAGGAGAGAGGGAGCAGCTATAATCAGTAGAGAGGGAGCAGCTATAACCAGGAGAGAGGGAGCAGGTTATAACCAGGAGAGAGGGAGCAGCTATAACCAGGAGAGAGGGAGCAGGTTATAACCAGAAGAGAGGGAGCAGCTATAACCAGGAGAGAGAGGGAGCAGGTTATAACCAGCAGAGAGAGGGAGCAGCTATAACCAGGAGAGAGAGGTATCAGGCTATAACCAGCAGAGAGGGAGCAGCTATAACCAGGAGAGAGGGAGCAGCTATAACCAGGAGAGAGGGAGCAGCTATAACCATGAGAGAGGGAGCAGGTTATAACCAGGAGAGAGGGAGCAGCTATAACCAGGAGAGAGAGGGAGCAGGTTATAACCAGCAGAGAGAGGGAGCAGCTATAACCTGGAGAGAGAGGTATCAGGCTATAACCAGCAGAGAGGGAGCAGCTATAGCCAGGAGAGAGGGAGCAGCTATAACCAGTAGAGAGGGAGCAGCTATAACCACAGAGAGGGAGTAGGTTATAACCAGGAGAGAGGGAGCAGCTATAACCAGCAGAGAGGGAGCAGGTTATAACCAGTAGAGAGGGAGCAGCTATAACCACAGAGAGGGAGCAGGTTATAACCAGCAGAGAGGGAGCAGCTATAACCAGGAGAGAGGGAGCAGCTATAACCAGGAGAGAGGGAGCAGGTTATAACCATGAGAGAGGGAGCAGCTATAACCAGGAGAGAGGGAGCAGCTATAACCAGCAGAGAGGGAGCAGGTTATAACCAGCAGAGAGGGAGCAGCTATAACCAGGAGAGAGGGAGCAGCTATAACCAGGAGAGAGGGAGCAGGTATAACCAGGAGAGAGGGAGCAGCTATAACCAGCAGAGAGGGAGCAGGTTATAACCAGCAGAGAGGGAGCAGCTATAACCAGGACAGAGGGAGCAGCTATAACAAGGAGAGAGGGAGCAGCTATAACCAGGAGAGAGGGAGCAGCTATAACCAGGAGAGAGGGAGCAGCTATAACCAGTAGAGAGGGAGCAGCTATAACCAGTAGAGAGGGAGCAGCTATAACCAGGAGAGAGGGAGCAGCTATAACCAGGAGAGAGGGAGCAGGCTATAACCAGGAGAGAGGGAGCAGCTATAACCAGGAGAGAGGGAGCAGGTTATAACCAGTAGAGAGGTAGCAGCTATAACCAGTAGAGAGGGAGCAGCTATAACCAGCAGAGAGGGAGCAGCTTTAACCAGTAGAGAGAGGGAGCAGGTTATAACCAGTAGAGAGGGAGCAGCTATAACCAGTAGAGAGGGAGCAGCTATAACCAGGAGAGAGGGAGCAGGTTATAACCAGGAGAGAGGGAGCAGCTATAACGGGTAGAGAGGGAGCAGCTATAACCAGGAGAGAGGGAGCAGGTTATAACCAGGAGAGAGGGAGCAGCTATAACCAGGAGAGAGGGAGCAGGTTATAACCAGGAGAGAGGGAGCAGCTATAACCAGGAGAGAGAGGGAGCAGGTTATAACCAGCAGAGAGAGGGAGCAGCTATAACCAGGAGAGAGAGGTATCAGGCTATAACCAGCAGAGAGGGAGCAGCTATAACCAGGAGAGAGGGAGCAGCTATAACCAGGAGAGAGGGAGCAGGTTATAACCAGGAGAGAGGGAGCAGCTATAACCAGGAGAGAGAGGGAGCAGGTTATAACCAGCAGAGAGAGGGAGCAGCTATAACCAGGAGAGAGAGGTATCAGGCTATAACCAGCAGAGAGGGAGCAGCTATAACCAGGAGAGAGGGAGCAGCTATAACCAGGAGAGAGGGAGCAGCTATAACCATGAGAGAGGGAGCAGGTTATAACCAGGAGAGAGGGAGCAGCTATAACCAGGAGAGAGAGGGAGCAGGTTATAACCAGCAGAGAGAGGGAGCAGCTATAACCAGGAGAGAGAGGTATCAGGCTATAACCAGCAGAGAGGGAGCAGCTATAGCCAGGAGAGAGGGAGCAGCTATAACCAGTAGAGAGGGAGCAGCTATAACCACAGAGAGGGAGTAGGTTATAACCAGGAGAGAGGGAGCAGCTATAACCAGCAGAGAGGGAGCAGGTTATAACCAGTAGAGAGGGAGCAGCTATAACCACAGAGAGGGAGCAGGTTATAACCAGCAGAGAGGGAGCAGCTATAACCAGGAGAGAGGGAGCAGCTATAACCAGGAGAGAGGGAGCAGGTTATAACCATGAGAGAGGGAGCAGCTATAACCAGGAGAGAGGGAGCAGCTATAACCAGCAGAGAGGGAGCAGGTTATAACCAGCAGAGAGGGAGCAGCTATAACCAGGAGAGAGGGAGCAGCTATAACCAGGAGAGAGGGAGCAGGTATAACCAGGAGAGAGGGAGCAGCTATAACCAGCAGAGAGGGAGCAGGTTATAACCAGCAGAGAGGGAGCAGCTATAACCAGGAGAGAGGGAGCAGCTATAACAAGGAGAGAGGGAGCAGCTATAACCAGGAGAGAGGGAGCAGCTATAACCAGGAGAGAGGGAGCAGCTATAACCAGTAGAGAGGGAGCAGCTATAACCAGTAGAGAGGGAGCAGCTATAACCAGGAGAGAGGGAGCAGCTATAACCAGGAGAGAGGGAGCAGGCTATAACCAGGAGAGAGGGAGCAGCTATAACCAGGAGAGAGGGAGCAGGTTATAACCAGTAGAGAGGTAGCAGCTATAACCAGTAGAGATGGAGCAGCTATAACCAGCAGAGAGGGAGCAGCTTTAACCAGTAGAGAGAGGGAGCAGGTTATAACCAGTAGAGAGGGAGCAGCTATAACCAGTAGAGAGGGAGCAGCTATAACCAGCAGAGAGGGAGCAGCTATAACCAGTAGAGAGGGAGCAGCTATAACCATGAGAGAGGGAGCAGGTTATAACCAGGAGAGAGGGAGCAGGTTATAACCACAGAGAGGGAGCAGCTATAACCACAGAGAGGGAGCAGCTATAACCAGCAGAGAGGGAGCAGCTATAACCAGGAGAGAGGGAGCAGCTATAACCAGCAGAGAGGGAGCAGCTATAACCAGGAGAGAGGGAGCAGCTATAACCAGGAGAGAGGGAGCAAGTTATAACCAGCAGAGAGGGAGCAGCTATAACCAGGAGAGAGGGAGCAGCTATAACCAGGAGAGAGGGAGCAGCTATAACCATGAGAGAGGGAGCAGCTATAACCAGGAGAGAGGGAGCAGGTTATAACCAGCAGAGAGGGAGCAGCTATAACCAGCAGAGAGGGAGCAGCTATAACCAGGAGAGAGGGAGCAGCTATAACCAGGAGAGAGGGAGCAGCTATAACCACAGAGAGGGAGCAGCTATAACCAGGAGATAGGGAGCAGCTATAACCAGGACAGAGGGAGCAGCTATAACCACAGAGAGGGAGCAGGTTATAACCAGGAGAGAGGGAGCAGCTATAACCAGGAGAGAGGGAGCAGGTTATAACCAGGAGAGAGGGAGCAGCTATAACCACAGAGAGGGAGCAGCTATAACCAGGAGAGAAGGAGCAGCTATAACCAGGAGAGAGGGAGCAGCTATAACCAGGAGAGAGGGAGCAGCTATAACCATGAGAGAGGGAGCAGGCTATAACCAGGAGAGAGGGAGCAGCTATAACCAGGAGAGAGGGAGCAGGTTATAACCAGGAGAGAGGGAGCAGGTTATAACCAGGAGAGAGGGAGCAGGTTATAACCACAGAGAGGGAGCAGGTTATAACCACAGAGAGGGAGCAGGCTATAACCAGGAGATAGAAGCGTCAGGGGGGAACTGAAGATTTTGGCGCCCTCTGGTGTCTTATTCCAAAACGTTCCCTGGTGACGCAACCAATAAAGACTTCTGACCTCATGGTAAAAAGGGCACTCTTATCAACAACACAGTTTTGTTGTCCAGTGAATTCTAGATGCAGCGATTGTCCAAGTCAGAGCCGGTTCTGACCTCCTCTGGGTCCTGAGAGACATTCTGCTCCGGGGGGCCCTGCAACCCGACCACCATGTAAACCATTTTGAAAAACAGTCAGACCCTGACAAACACAGTATACTCACGCTACAGTACAACCCTCCCTCTTTTAACCCTTTCACTGCCCCACTACCAAAGGGTTAACCCTTTCACTGCGACAATACAGAAGGTTAACCCTTCCACTGCCACTGTTATGGTTTGACACCGACCCCAAACGCAACGACACAAGAGAGTAGGATTCAGAGTTGCCAAAAACAGGGGCTTGTTTATTGAGACTAATTAAACAGCATAGAATAGGAAGAGTCTAAACAAGACAGGAATTCAAGCAAGGATGAAAATGTTCTGCTGCTCTGCAGCTTCTCCCGAGGTGGTAGTAGGGGGTAGCAGATGCTGACGTCAGAGCCGCTCTGCAGACTTCTCTCGGCAGAATCTCCGAGGTGATGCGGGACCGAGAGAGAGAGAGAGGGAGCGAGTCAACACAGGGTGCAGGTAGAACGAGCAGGAGAACAGGAGAGGTGACTTGTACCCAAAAACAAAAGTTATCCAAGTGAACTAATCTTCGTGTAAACACACACAGTGAGCAATGTTCCAAAACACAATCCCAAGTGAAAAATATCTTCGGTGCAAAAATAGACACTGAGAGCGAAGTCCAAAATACAATCCAATGTGATAATATCTTCGGTGTGATAAACACACAGTGGGAGATGTTAGGTCAAAATATTATCCCAGTGAAACAATCAAAAAGGCAACCGCTGGGTGAGTGACTGTCTGATAAAAAGGTGGTAATCTTCAGTGTTATAAAAACACACGAAAATGGAACTTGATCAAAGACAGTCATTAAAAACTCACCCAGGCGTTGTGCGTAAAGAGCGCTGAAACAGCAGCGGAGCGAGCGCGTCGCCACGGGAAAAAGGTGTCCAAGAGGAAGGCTTCTTGGATATCCTGGAGGTAAAGCACAGGGAACAACAGCAGCAGCAGGAACGGCGAATGCAAACAGAAAATATCAAAACGATCCAACAAAACTTGAGTGGGGAAACGGGGTATAAATAATACGGGATTGATTGATTGACAAGCAGTGACAGCTGGGGGATGTGATTGAAAAGCGTGTGGACGGGAGAGAACCAATCAACGACGTCTCTGGGAAGAAGCGTGTGAATGGGGGAATGAAATGATTAACAGAAACAAATGGAAAACAGAGCGAGGTGGTTTAAAGGAACAGAGCGAGTAGGTGAGCAAGGACAGAAACCTCACAGTACCCCCTCCTCCACGGGAGCCACCCGGCGACCAGGCCGACCCGGCTCGTCAGGATGGGCACGATGGAAGTCAGTGATCAAGCTGGGATCCACGATGAGCTGCCGGGAGACCCAGCTACGCTCCTCAGGACCGTAACCCTCCCAGTCTACCAGGTATTGGAACCCCCGGCCCCGCCGACGAACGCCCATCAACCGGCGGACCTGCCACTGGGGGTGACCATCCACCAACACGGGAGGCGGAGGATCAGGAGCTGTAGGCATAAGGGGACTGAGGGAGACGGGCTTAACCCGGGAGACATGGAACACGGGGTGGATGTGCATGGACGCAGGAAGTTTCAGGCGCAGGGCCGCCGGACTGAGTACCTTCAGGACCTCGAAAGGTCCGACAAAACGGGGGTTGAGTTTCTTGGCCGAGGACCGTAGCGGCAGGTCCTTTGCGGAGAGCCACACCCTCTGCCCAGGGCGGTAAGTCGGCGCAGGAACCCGGCGCCGGTCGGCACCACGACAGGCGCGCTCAGATGTCCGGAGCAGCGCGGTCCTGGTGATCTCCCAAACTCGTCGGCAGCGGTCGAGGTGGACCTGCACAGAGGGAACTGCCACTTCCGCCTCCTGTGTGGGGGAAAGAGGGGGTTGGTAGCCCAGGGAAACCTCAAAGGGTGAGAGGCCGGTGGCGGAACTGACCATTGAATTGATGGAGTATTCAACCCAGGGAAGGAACCGGCTCCAGGATGCCGGTCTCTCGGCTGCCACACACCGAAGAGCAGACTCCACGCTCTGGTTCATCCTCTCCATCTGCCCGTTAGTCTGGGGATGATAACCAGAGGAAAGACTGACCGTTGCCCCCAATCCCTTGCAAAAGGCCCGCCATACCTGGGAGGTGAACTGGGGCCCCCGGTCAGAGACGATGTCCTGGGGAAACCCATGAAGGCGGAACACGTGGTGAGTCAGGAGGTCCGCCGTCTCGGCCGCCGAGGGAAGCTTGGAAAGGGCCACGAGGTGAACCCCCTTGCTGAATCGATCCACCACGGTCAGAAGGCAGGTGTTCCCCTGGGAGGAGGGCAGACCTGTGACGAAGTCCAGCGCCACATGTGACCACGGACGGCTCGGAACGGGAAGTGGCTGCAAGAGCCCGGAGGGTGCCTGGTGAGAGGCCTTGCTGCGGGCACAGACCGCGCAGGCCAATACGAACTCCTTGACGTCGTTCCGCATGGTGGGCCACCAGAAACGACGAGCCAGGAAGGAGAACGTGCGATGGACGCCAGGGTGGCAGGCGAACCGGCTGGTATGGCCCCAAAGCAGTACCCGGGACCGGGCAGAGTCGGGGACGAAGAGACGATGCATAGGGACGTTGCTAGGAGCACGCTGGAAGCGTAGGGCACGCCTAACCACACCCTCGATGCCCAAGGTGATGGCTCCAACCACTCGGGCCTCCGGGAGGATGGGAGTAGGGTCCTCAGAGGGTGGAGCCCCCTTGGAGTGTAACCGGGACAGGGAGTCGGCCTTCGTGTTGCGGGAACCGGGGCGGAAGGTCAGCGAGAAGTCGAACCGACTGAGGAAACTGGCCCATCTCGCCTGCCGACCGTTGAGGCGCCTGGAAGCGCGGATGAACGTCAGGTTCTTGTGGTCCGTCCAGATGGTAAAAGGCTCCTCGGCACCCTCTAGCCAATGACGCCACTCCTCCAACGCAGCCACGACCGCCAGCAGCTCCCGATTGCCGGTGTCGTAGTTCCTCTCGGCAGGGAGGAAGCGACGCGAGTAGAAGGCGCAAGGATGCACCTTCTGGTCCGAAAGAGAACGTTGGGATAGGACAGCGCCCAGGCCAGTATCCGAGGCGTCCACCTCCACAATGAACTGTCTCTTGGGGTCAGGGTGGAGCAGGATAGGGGTGGAAGTGAACCTCTTCTTGAGGGAGCGGAACGCAGCGCATGCCGCTGGGGACCAGTCGAACGGCAGAGCGGGGGAGGTCAGCTTGGTAAGTGGCTCCGCCACTTGACTGTAGTTACGGATGAACCTTCGGTAGAAGTTGGCGAACCCGAGGAAACTCTGTAACTCCTTCAGAGTGGTGGGTTCAGGCCAATCCTCCACAGCTTGGATCTTGCGAGGATCCGCTCGGGTCAAGCCCTTCTCAACGATGAAGCCCAGGTAGTCGACGGAGTCGGAGTGGAAACGGCACTTCTCCGCCTTGACGAAGAGCCGATTGTGGAGGAGGCGCTCCAGCACACGGCGGACATGCTGGATGTGTTCCTCGAGGGTCCTGGAGAAGATGAGAATGTCGTCCAGGTACACCACCACGAACACCTCCAGCATGTCACGAAGGACGTCGTTCATGAGTGCCTGGAATACCGCCGGGGCGTTGGTGAGGCCGAACGGCATCACTAGGTACTCGTAGTGGCCCCTGGGGGTCTTGAAGGCGGTCTTCCATTCATCGCCCTCACGGATACGGACAAGATGGTAGGCACTCCGGAGGTCCAGCTTGGTGAAGAACGAGGCCTGGGTCAGTGGCTCGAAGGTGGAGCTCATGAGAGGTAGAGGGTACTTGTTCTTGATGGTGATCTCGTTGAGCTGACGATAGTCGATGCAGGGTCGCAGGTCCCCATCCTTCTTACCAACAAAGAAGAAACCGGCCGCCACCGGGGAGGAGGAAGGCCGAATGAGTCCTGCTTCCAATGACTCAGAGATGTAGAGATCCATCGCCTTCTTCTCCGGAACGGTCAGACTGTAGAGGCGGCTGCCGGGAAGGGGAGCCCCTTGGCGGAGGTCGATGGCGCAGTCATAGGGGCGGTGAGGTGGAAGGGCCTGAGCCCTGGATTTACTGAAAACCTCCAAGAGGTCGTGGTACTCGGGAGGAATGGACGAGAGGTCCGGAGGGCAACTCACCAGCGGGCCTCCGGGGCGGGGGACAGGACGCCGCCTGCAGACACAGGGCGTGACAGGAGGAGCTCCAGCCCTTGATGGTACCGGAGGACCAGGCGATGTGGGGCTCGTGCAGCGCGAGCCAGGGCCTACCCAGGACCACCGGGACAAGGGGGGATTGGGTGATGAGGAACTGGATTCTCTCGACGTGGTTCCCAGCGATGGTCAGCACGACTGGGCCGGTGCGTTGAGAGATGTCAACCAGGCGGTGTTGGTCCAACGAGAAGATCTCCAAGGGCCTCACAAGGTCCTCAAGTGGAATGTTGGCTCGGGTAGCGAACTCGAAGTCGAGGAAATTCTCGTCTGCCCCAGAGTCGATGAGGGCCTCCACCGTGGCACGTTGGTCCCCCCAGGCCAGGGTGACGCTCATCAGATGGTCAGGTGGTGCGCGGCGCTGGGAATGGGAAAAACGGCTCACCAGGATCTCCCGGGGTCTCGGCGAGCCTGATCTTTTGGCCGGGTGGGGCAGTCGGCGATTCGGTGTCCCGCACCTCCGCAGTCGAGGCAGAGACCGGACCTGAGCCTTGCCTCACGCTCCGCCTGGCTCAGATGAGAGCGTCCCAGCTGCATGGGTTCCTCCTCGCGAACCGAACGGGGAGGCCTGCTACCACCAGTAGTGTTGAGGAGTGACGTCATGCGTCCGGGGAATCCGGGGTACCTCAGGAGGTAACAGTCGGGTCCTCTCGCGCCTTCTCTCCAGGAGGCGTCCGTCGATGCGGATGACGAGGCTAAACAGGTCCTCGAGGGAGTCGGGCAACTCCCTGGTAGCGAGCTGGTCCCGGACTGCGTCACTGAGCCCCCTCAAGAAGGTTAGGCGAAGTGCAGGGTCGTTCCATCCACTCTCCACCGCCGCCAGTCGAAACTCCAGGACATAGTCCGTCACCCTGCCGCTCCCCTGTCGGAAAGTCCCCAACCGGGCTCCGGGGTCCAGACCTCGGGCTGGATGGTGGAACACTCTGCGGAGCTCCGCCACGAAGTCTGGATAGGAGAAAACAAAATCTGCATCCATTGCCCAGGAGGAAGTGACCCACTGGGCAGCATGGCCTGAAAGCAAGTTCGTCATATAAGCCACTTGGGACCCTCGAGCAGTAAAACGGCTTGGTTGATGACGGAAAACCAACTCACATTGCATGATGAATGTGGCACACTCCTCGGGATTGCCGTCGAACAGCCGTGGGACGGAGAGACGGGGTTCCCGAGGTGCGGGATCTGCTGGGGCTGCGGTGAATGCTCCTGAAGGATGTGAGGGAAGTAAAGCATTAACGGTGTCGCTCAGCGAGTGAAGCTGAGCGAGAATACCGGATTGTTGTCCCACCAGAGCGGCCATTGACCCTTGAATAGGCAGGACCTGTTCCCTGAGATCCTGCACCGCAGCCGCAGCCCTCTCTAGTTGGTGACTGTGATCCCTGGTCAACTCGACTTGATTAGCAAGTGCGGTTCTGACCCTCTCTGTGTCGGCTGGGGTCGTCATTTTGGTTGGATCGTAATGTTATGGTTTGACACCGACCCCAAACGCAACGACACAAGAGAGTAGGATTCAGAGTTGCCAAAAACAGGGGCTTGTTTATTGAGACTAATTAAACAGCATAGAATAGGAAGAGTCTAAACAAGACAGGAATTCAAGCAAGGATGAAAATGTTCTGCTGCTCTGCAGCTTCTCCCGAGGTGGTAGTAGGGGGTAGCAGATGCTGACGTCAGAGCCGCTCTGCAGACTTCTCTCGGCAGAATCTCCGAGGTGATGCGGGACCGAGAGAGAGAGAGAGAGGGAGCGAGTCAACACAGGGTGCAGGTAGAACGAGCAGGAGAACAGGAGAGGTGACTTGTACCCAAAAACAAAAGTTATCCAAGTGAACTAATCTTCGTGTAAACACACACAGTGAGCAATGTTCCAAAACACAATCCCAAGTGAAAAATATCTTCGGTGCAAAAATAGACACTGAGAGCGAAGTCCAAAATACAATCCAATGTGATAATATCTTCGGTGTGATAAACACACAGTGGGAGATGTTAGGTCAAAATATTATCCCAGTGAAACAATCAAAAAGGCAACCGCTGGGTGAGTGACTGTCTGATAAAAAGGTGGTAATCTTCAGTGTTATAAAAACACACGAAAACGGAACTTGATCAAAGACAGTCATTAAAAACTCACCCAAGCGTTGTGCGTAAAGAGCGCTGGAACAGCAGCGGAGCGAGCGCGTCGCCACGGGAAAAAGGTGTCCAAGAGGAAGGCTTCTTGGATATCCTGGAGGTAAAGCACAGGGAACAACAGCAGCAGCAGGAACGGCGAATGCAAACAGAAAATATCAAAACGATCCAACAAAACTTGAGTGGGGAAACGGGGTATAAATAATACGGGATTGATTGATTGACAAGCAGTGACAGCTGGGGGATGTGATTGAAAAGCGTGTGGACGGGAGAGAACCAATCAACGACGTCTCTGGGAAGAAGCGTGTGAATGGGGGAATGAAATGATTAACAGAAACAAATGGAAAACAGAGCGAGGTGGTTTAAAGGAACAGAGCGAGTAGGTGAGCAAGGACAGAAACCTCACAGCCACACAAATGAATGAATGAATGAATGAATGAATGAATGAATGAATTAATGGATGAATGAATGAATGAATGAATGAATGAATGAATGAATGAATGAATGAATGAATGAATGAATGAATGAATGAATGAATGAAATGAAAACTTTATTTAACAGATTGCAGAATGGGTACAATACAGTACGGCTCAATACACACAATTGTTAAGGGGAATTCAGACCAGAGAAAGACGTTTGTCTTGTTTGCATCAGGGTCCCCCATTTTCAATTCATAGTGACATTTATGACATACACAACATATGCCATCATCAGTGGCGTTGCGCAATATGACGGGCCCCCCCCCGCAGGTCAGACCATGAGGCCCTGCCCACTCCCCTAAATCAATAATAAAGTGGAAAGATTTAGCTTTTCTTTTCGCCGCGTGGGAGTAAATTCGAGACACATATTCGGTTGCAAAAAGGTGTCCCACGGTCTCCTCTATGGCCGTGAATATTTTCACGCGGATCGGAATCACGGCGCGCCCGTGGAACACTTTTTCGTTTCGGCGCGTTTATTCCACGCTTTCAGTTTTCCTTTTCTAAGCATTTTCGGGGCTACATGTGAATGAGTAATAGTTGCGGGACGCCCAGATGTACCCACGGTAGAAAGCTCGCGTGGATCCTATAATAGGCTCATTTAATACAGCGTTTTTTTAAATCACGCGAAATCTTCAGGGTCGCAAGCCAACCTTTTCCCCTCGTTTTCGATGATGGAAGTGATTTAGGAAAAGCACGCCGAGAGGTACCCGTGGATTTAATCTCGCGAGGATCGAGGCAATATTCGGCCCGTGGGAGCACTCGGGGGTGCTAAGATAAGTGATATAATAATAACAACAACGACCACTGCCCAGTCCACGTACAGTCCACTCGACTATGGGAGCACCTTCACGCTCAGCTCTGCGGAGCGACACAAACAATGTAACCGTACATGTAACCTGTAGTAGCATACTGGTTATGGCGAATAAAACGTTCTATTCTTCTAACCTGTCTCGGCGGCTGTAGCGTGGCTGGGGGCCTGGCTGGGCTGTCTGTCTGCCTGGACTCGGAGCTGACCGGGGGGTTGAGGTGGGGAGCTTACTGCCGATGCATCTTCAGTAATGTTAGAGTCAGTATACCTTTGCTGCCTGCTGAAACAATGATGTTCTTTTTCGTAGCTTTGCCGTCTTCTGTTTGGCTTTCGCTCTCATCTTGTTTTTCTTACCGCTGTGTTTTGAACGCTGCCCAGCCTGCCAATGAACATTATAGTCAGCCGGCTAGCCCTATCACAGGTGAGCAAATAATTACAACATAGCAGGGAGGGGGGGGGGGGCCCGCCCTCTGCGCGAGATGCATCCAGCTGCAGCCCCACAGAACCATACTCCCACTGCCACACTGCGACCTGTTCATTACGAAATCTAAGAGGATAGCCTACAGTGGGGGCGGGGCCCCCTAAGCTCCGGGGCCCCCCCGCACCATGGGGGTAGCGGGGGCCTCCGCTACGCCACTGGCCATCATGACATTTATGGCATATAGGGACATACATGACATACAGACATGGCCGCCTAGTTATAGTTGAAAGTGGGGGTGCAAGATATTTTTGAATATTTTTTAAATTTTTTTAAATTTTTAAATTTTTAATTTTTAATTTTTTTTGGCAGGCAAGGGGTGGTTTGGAGGAGGTCCGGCACGACTCCATCCATGGCAGATTTTTTTTTACATTTAATGAACCTGTACGTGCAATTTCCTGCAATATAGAGCCTTCAATCTTGACCAATAAAGCTGCTCTTAGTCTTTTCACTATAAAACTCAGTTTATATTGCAGTATGATAGCCAATTACTATAATAATAATATATTAATATATATACTGTATATACACTGTATATTGATTTTTCGCTAATTTATTTTTATTAAATCAATCTCCTTTCAAATAGGCCAAGTTTTTAATAAGAAAGAGAAAAAAGATATATTTCCATTACCTGTAACTCTTGTGTCTCTTTCTCTCCTTCTCTGCCTCCTCTCTGAGTCTGCAGTGCACAGTCATGACATCGATCTAAAAAAAAAAAATAAAAAATTAAAAAAAGTTAAAAAAAAATAAAAAAATTGGAGGCCCCTCGTCACTAAAGGCCCTCGGGCCGCGGCCGTCGTTAATCCGGCCCTGCTCGTCTGCCATATAGATAGCGTTAACGTTTGCAAATGAAGTCAACGTCATCCAGCTGACACCACATATCTAGATAACGTTAGCTAGCGGCTAGCACTAAGGCTAACGCCAACCAGAGGGACACTTATTATTATTTATTAGAGGATTTATGGTATGACCAGATCGCATTTCGGGACCGTGAAACCAGTGGCGGCCGCCCATAGTGGGCGCTAGAGCGCCGCCCTCCCTGCTTAACCCTGGTTAAAAGAGAGATGAACAAGAAATCCCTTTTTTTAGTTTTTAGTTGTATAGCCCTATAAATAATATAAACATGTTTAAAATGAATAATATTTACTCATTTTAAGTATGTTTGTGTTTCCAATGCACAATATAACTTAATTTTACAAAGATTAATAATCGTTTTCCTGAAACAGGAAGTGACGATTCTGTCTGATATAGACCTTTTCATTACCGTAGCCGCAGGCATTTCCCTCGCCGTATTTCTCTCTGGGCTAGGCGCAATAGCGCCTGGAGTGCACGTGCACGCCGTGCACTGGTTCATCGCTGTATCCGTCGCAGTCACGCGCTGTGCGTTGAATATGATGTATTATGATGGAACTCGGGCGCTGGTTTGAAGCGACCTAGCAAGCAGCCGAGCGTCTAAAAGCTCTCTGATTGGCCGACGCGGTACTTTCCGTAACCGCAGTTTGCAACATGAGTTCAACAAAGTGAGTTTATGCTGTTGTGTGATGCAGATATTTGTCTTGGAGCGTGATGGCAAGTTCTTTCAACGGTTAGGCTTAGGCACTCTTTCAAAGTTGGTTAAGGTTAGAGTTTGTCTTAGAGCATGGCGATAGAACACCAGGTAGTTTGCAGGCTGTTCGAGGCGGATATGGACAAAGGCACTCACAGTACTTGTTGGCTATTAACAAGCTATATTATGGATGCAGTGTGGAGGGACATGCATGGACAATGGATGGACATCAACACAGGCTTGTTCTGCCAACAACAAGGTAGATTAGCAATCTTTCTCTCTCTCTCTCTCTCTCTCTCTCTCTCTCTCTCTCTCTCTCTCTCTCTCTCTCTCTCTCTCTCTCTCTCGCTCTCTCTCTCTCTCTCAGCTTCTCAGATAACGCTTCTCTCTCTCTCTCTCTCTCCCTCTCTCTCTCTCTCTCTCTCTCTCTCTCTCTCTCTCTCTCTCTCAGCCACTCAGCTAACGCTTCTCTCTCTCTCTCTCTCTCTCTCTCAGCCACTCAGCTAACGCTTCTCTCTCTCTCTCTCTCCCTCTCTCTCTCTCTCTTTCTCTCTCTCTCTCTCTCTCTCTCTCTCTCTCTCTCTCTCTCTCTCTCTCTCTCTCTCTCTCTCTCTCTCTCTCTCTCTCTCTCTCTCTCTCTCTGCGTGTGTTTGGAGACGGAGCGAGTTTTGTTTCTAACTTTTCTATTTATATATTGTGTTTCAAGTTGTGAATTAGACTATACTTTATTTGACTGGTTGTGTGTTGTTGTAGTAACAGCTGAGCGACTCGTTCATAAGAGCCGATTCATTGCCGTGAGCGTGAGTCGAATCGCTCACGTCTTGCCATGAGTCGGTTGCGTGGTACATGTTTTGCAAAATGTTTTGGTATAGCGCCCCTAGTGGAGAGAAACCAGCAGCCGCCACTGCGTGAAACACTTTTATTGTATTGCGTGGTAGAACCGTAGAAGTTCTACCACTCAATAGTAAAGACATGTCTAACATAATCCTTTTATTTGAACAACTTACTGGAAAAGCCTGCCTGCCTGCCACCAATATTATGACACACCCTGTGGGCTTTGATATTTACACCTACCTGCAGGCTGCAGCGCTGTGCGCCAAGGTCTGCTGCTTGGGAAGCACTGGATCAAACCATATGGGGTAGGGGGGGGGGGGGGGGGGGGGTCGCAATATTTGGAAACTTAAAAACGTGTTATTAAGTGTCATTGCGTATTATTAATTTGATTGAAATTACGTAGTTATGGTTAGATTTATATATTGGGGGGGGATATATCATATTTTTCATATGATCAAAAAGTGGGGGTGCAAAATCAGATGTTTGCCCCCCCAAGCTCAATAGTGGTGGGGCACCTGCTTCGACTGCTCCATTATGTAGGCGTCTATGCAGGCAGTGATGTACCTGAACGCGTCCAATAAACGATCATTCGTGAACGCGTTCGTATTTTGGGCGAACGTGAACTGAACAGATGTTTTTTCCGCTAGATGAACGTAATTGAGAACGTGTTCATTCTCAGCGCTGTATAACGGCGTTCAAAAGTGCGTTCATTCTCAGCACTATATTATAACAGCGTTCAAAAGTGTGCCAGATTTCATATGCCTTTCAGCCGAAAACCCATTTAAAACACACCGTAAACAGGCTTTAAAATAATGCGGAAAATCACCCAATCTGGCAACCGCTCTGGGCGGGGCTTCGGGGAATCTGGTAGTATAGAGTAGACCACTGCACTTCCGCGTTACAATGAGATCGTGAGGAGATTGCGGGGGGAGGAATTAATGAATGTGGATGAGAGCAGTGATGTAAGTGGTTGCAGCTACGGTTGTGGGGGTGCTAGAGACATGATCGAATAGACTTGCGCCTGAATCTCCTGAACACGGCCCGACCCATTCCTAATCGATCAGAACTAAATCGGCCGAGGTTAAGTCCCTTTTCCAGCACCTACTCCCCATACACATGCGCAGATTGTCAACGGAGTCTGGACGACGCGAGATGACGCACAAATTAATGTGGACTGTTCCATCAGAGGGGGGAGCTTCGGTGGCCAGTGTCCTTTCAGCCGAACAGGATAATGAAACAATGATCCCACTAAATGGCCAGACATGTCTTATGGCGACATCTACAATTACCTCATTGAGTCTCCAGGTAGACTAATGTTTATATTTAAGTGCAGTGGTCTGTAGCCGCTCACACTACCACCGAAGCTCCCCCCTCTGATGGAACAGTCCACATTCATTCGTGCGTCATCTTGCGTCGTCCAGACTCCATTGACAATCTGCGCATGTGTATCGGGAGTAGGTGCTGGAAAAGGGACTTGATCTCGGCTGATTTAGTTCTGATCGATTAGGAATGGGTTGCGCCGTGTTCAGGAGATTCAGGCGCATACAAGTCTATTCGATCATGTCTCTAGCACCCCCACAGTCGTAGCTGCAACCACTTACATCACGGCTCTCATCCACATTCATTCATATGCTCCCCCCGCTATCTCCTCCCCGATTTCAGAATCCCGGAAGTGTTGCGGTGGTCTATAGACTCCGGTAATACAGGTTCAATACAGTAATAAGACTCCGGATACAGGTTCACTCTTTAGCCTTTAGCATATTTAGTTAAGCACGTAGCAAGGTACAAGCATGGTACAGCATCATACATCATTGTGTACTCTTCTTCTGCTCCTCACCTGTATGCATAACATGGCATTGTATTAAGTGCGCCCCATAGTGGAGACTCTTGGGAGTACAGCTTCAACATGCAATATTAGAGGACACAACATCTCCCCTCTCTGTGAAAGAAGGTTACTTGCTATCTACTCAGTATTATGCAAATTTAGAACTTTTGCTTTTTCTCTTTCTTAATTAAACTGAACCAACAGTCAGTATCATAAAACGTGTAACTCAAGGTAATCATTAAACAAAGGGAGCACAGGTTATTCAATCATAAACTAGATATAATTATATATGCTCAACCAATATTACTCTTAGTTCTCACTCAGTGTGCAACAAAGTCCTGATGCCAACTAGGCTTGTTTCTTGCACGTGACTGCGCTGGAGTGTGACCGCTGAGCGCTGTCAGGGGAGGGCGGATCCCTAAGTCATGCTCATCTGGAGTGTTAGAAGTGTGAGCCAGACGGGATGCGTTCCATTTCTTTCCATCACTGAGCAGAAAGGTGCTTTTGCCAATCTTCTTTTTCACTGTCATTGTTGCACTGTATCTCGGGTGTGCTTTGGGGACGTGATGTGGTGTTCTAATCCTGACTCTCTCCCCCTCCTGAAAAACAAGTGCACGAGCGCCACGCTTAGCATCTGTGTAGCGCTTCATTTTGGCTTGCTTATTTTGGACCGTTTCTCTCACAGTCTCGTCCTGTGAACTCACAGTAGGCTGCAAGGGCAGTACGTCCAGTTTGGTGTGCATTTTATGACCGTAAAGCAGTTCATGTGGTGAAACGCCAGTGGTGGCGTGGGGAGTGGCTCTGTATATTTGCAGACAACCCAACACAGCCTCTTTCCACGGTTGAGACTGCTGGATCGCTGTCTGAATGCAACTCCTCAGAACACGATGGAAGCGTTCGACAGCACCATTAGCCGCCGGATAGTAAACTGAAATCCGATTGTGAGCAATGTCTCTTTCCTTGAGGAACTCGGCGAAGGCTGCTGATGTGAATTGAGGTCCATTGTCTGTGATGACGCTCTCTGGGTTACCATGGCGACCGAACACAGAGCTTAGGAACTTGGTTACATCTGTAGTTGTAGCGTTGTGAGAAAAGGCTACCTCTGGCCACTTATAGAATAGTAGTCCGTCAGTGTGATCGCGTAACGGCAGGCTGGCACAGCTGACTCGAAGGGCCCGACTATGTCGAGGCCTAGCTTCTTCCACGGGCCGTCTGGCAGTGGAACCAGCTGTAGAGGTGCAAAATAAGTCTTGGCCGTCTTGTCATTAGACAGACAAGAGACACATTTGGATATGTCGGCCTGAACCTGAGAGTCCATCTTCGGCCACCAGTAGAGATCCCGCAGATGCTGCTTAGTGCGTACGACCCCCTGGTGGCTCTCTTGTGCCAGTGTGAGCAATGTATGGCGTAAGGAAACTGGTGCGATGAGGCGGTTGCCTCTGAGGACGTAATTGTCCTTGACTGACAGTTCCTCTCTGATCTTGAAGTATGCGATCAGATGTTGGCTCACCGATTTCACTGAGTGAGGCCAACCCCTGTTAATCTGATCACGCAGTGCAGTCACTTCAGGGCAGGTAGAGCAAGCAGCCCCAAACTCAGTCACCGACAGGGCACTGAGTGTAGCAGAGATGTGTGCTACTATCTCGGGCTCCACATCCATAGCAGGGTCAGTAGAAGCAGGCAGGGGAAGGCGTGAGAGGCAGTCAGCCGTGTAATTTTGTGATCCGGGTCTGTAGACTATCGTAGTCGAAGCAGAGGAGACGTGCTGACCACCGGGCAACGGGCATCCCAGCACGGCCTATGCCCTTTGTTGTGAGCAGCGTGGTGAGAGCCTGATGGTCGGTACGGTGAGTAAATTGTCGTCCCCACAAGTACCTTCTCCATTTCTCTGTGGCCCACACGCATGCGAGCGCCTCCTTCTCCACAGTTGAATATCTTCGCTCTGTCGGCGAGAGTGTACGAGATGCCAAGGCCACCACTTTCTCAGTGCCATCTGCATGAAATTGAGTGAATACCCCACCCAAACCGTAGTCACTTGCATCAGTGGATATCACTGTGTGGAGAGCAGGGTCAAACAGAGCGAGAGCTGGGCTGTTTACCGGTAGCTGTTGACTTGATCAAAACTGTTTTGCACAGCGTCAGTCCATGTGAAGGTGTCTGTAGCACTCACACACTCACGCATAGGGGCTACGACTGTCGCAAAATTAGGCAGAAACTTTGAGTACCAGGATACCAGTCCTAGAAAGGAACGCAGGGAGACAGCATCGGAGGGAGCAGGAGCTTTCAGAACTGCGTTGGTGTGTTCTTTGACTGGCCGGATACCATCAGCTGAGATGATGTGTCCCAGGTAGCGAAGGGAGGGCTTGTTGAAGTGACATTTATCCTCATTGAGCATTAGGCCAGCATCATCTAGCCTCCGCCGCACGTCTTCAAGTTTTGATCGTGGACGGCAGCGGTAGGACCATAGATGATCAGGTTGTCCAAGTAGCTTTGAACGCCTGGACTGTCCTTGAGAATTGTAGCCATCATTTTCTGGAAGGCAGAGGGCGCCGAAGCCAGACCATATGGGACCCTACAGAACCTGATCAGGCCCTTGTGCGTGATAAATGCGGTAAGGTCACGGCTCTCCTCATGCAATGGTACCTGGTAGTATGCATTTGCCAGGTCAATCGTGGAGAACACTTTTGCTCCCCGCAGGTTGGAGAGTAGTTCATCCATGTGTGGCAGTGGGTAACAGTCCATAACCACAGCCCTGTTCGGTTCACGGAGGTCTACGCACATGCGGATTCCACAATTTTTCCTCTGTGTCACCACGGTCGGTGACACCCATGGAGAAGCGTCCACCCTCTCGATGACACTTGCTTCCAGTAGTCGCTGCAGTTCAGTAGAGACAGCGTCCCTGACCGCGAAAGGCAAGCGGCGTAACTTCTGGTGCACTGGCTTAACATTTTTACACAATGCACAAAGCCTTTTGCACAGCCAAATGCCGTAGGAGCTGTGCCAGTAGTATCCATCACAGGGGCAGGTGTAGACAGCATAGGAGCGGAGGAGGGGAGGACAGTAGTTCCACTAATGCAGAGGTGGAGTGCAGTCAACAGGTCCATTCCCAGCAGGGGAGTTCCTTTATCCACAACGTAAAATGTAGCAGGGACCGTGACATTGTCTCTCCTCACTTGAGCCTGTAGGCACTCTATGACAGGTATGCTAGCCTTGGTGTACGACACCAGCCGAACAGTAGGTGCAGATAGGGTATATAGTGGCTATTTACAAACAATTTTGTCTTTCGTATTTGCCACTTCCACTCCGGGGATAGCTTTAGTCTACGCGCACATAATAAAGATTCTGATCCATCCGTTTGGCTGTCACAATGAATCAATCATTTATTTCTAATAAGCAAAACAAACAAAACTCGTATATCTAATACATGCATGCGTTGCGTGCAGTGCGTCTGTGCGTGCGTTCGTGCGGTACAAAAACTGTTTGCTTTCCCGGTTCACGTCTCCCACGCAAGCCACCACCCCTTATCAAGGTAAACTACACAGGTGGATAGCTCAGGTAGGTCTCTTTAAAGGGAAAGTGCACATAGTTTCAAATCATAAGAATAGTTACAATAAGATAATCAGTGTAAATAATATCATGACTTGTCAATCAAATTATCAGTTTTCGTTTTCATATTTCGTAATCCATAAAGCATTTTCATAATTCAAATAATTGCATGATACAAACTCAAAGATTAAATAACTCAAGAATGGCTCCTACAGGGTAGTTTCACTGAAGTATTTCTCATAAGTAGACAGTGGCATTATGGATACTGCTGAACCTGTGTCCACAACCAGTCTCAATTCTTGAGCCTGGGTAGTAGGTGTGTGTACATGCACATTGCATAACATTTTTCTTGTAATGTCAGAAGCTCCGAAGCATAGCACTGTAGTTTCAGGAATTTCCACTGTACTCACCGACTGTGTTTTAGCACGGCAGACACAAGCAAAATGTCCTGTTTTTTGGCATAATTTGCAAGTCACTTTTACTGCTGGACATTGTGAAGAGTTCGCCAGGTGACTCCCCGAGCCACATCGGTAGCAAGAGCGAGTGGAGGCAGAGTCAGTAGCAGCAGCAGGTTTAGCTGGACGGGAGCGCTGCCAGTCCCGTTTCTTGAAAGTATTATGAGACCGCAGCATCACGGCATGTATTGGAGCAGCACGCTCAGTACTTATAGCTTTAGCGTGCAGTGCAGCTGCTTCAAACTGCGTAGCTAGATTGATAGCCTTGTCCAGCGTCAAACCTGGTTCAAGCAGCAGACGTTCCCTTATATGTGGGCTAGCTATATGTTCAATCAACTGATCCTGGAGGTTTTCCTCCGTTTTATTATCAAAGTCACATCTGGTAGCTAGGTCACGCAAAGCAACAACGTATTGTGCAATGCTTTCGTGCGGTGCTTGAACACGCTTTCTGAACGTATGCCGCTCGACTACTACGTTGATTCTTGGAGTAAAATTTGTGTCCAACGCTGCCACAGCGTCAGCCACAGAATCACCTTTCTCCGGCAATGTGTAGAAAATCCGCTGACCCTCGGTACCAAGGCAATGTAGAAGGGTAGCTCTCTTGCGAGCTTCAGGCCAACCATTTCCTGTTGCATTTAATACCAGCATGTAATTCTTGAACATCTGGAGCCAAGTCTTGCACGGCATAGTAGGTTCTCCGGGGCAGGGTAAAAACGCCGTTGGAGAAGGCACATGTATGTTAGCCATTTTCTCCTGCAGTAAAAACGTCCGTTAAAAAAATGCCCCCGGTTCAAACTTCACTCGTCGCCAATTGTTATGATGTACGTACGTAATATTTTGTAATGGTGTAGAGGTGTAGTAATAAGACTCCGGATACAGGTTCCCACAGGCCATCAGACTCTTGAATGCCTAGCCCCCCCCCCTCCACACACACCTTCTACTATAAACTATGAACTATGAATCACTAAAGACAATTTTAACTGCTGCTGTGACCCACTGTCACCTCCATTCACATGATCGGAACGTGCAATGTAACTCACTGTGCCTTGTTGTATTGTATATATATTTTAATACATTTTTACCTTATTTTCTAGCACTCGCTTGTATTTAAATATGTTTAAGTTAAGTACTGTGTGATTTTTTGTGAAGGGTGGACTAGCAAAGTAAGACTTTCATTTTTTTTTTATCCACTTTTTCTCCCATTTTTCTATATTTTCTCCCATCCCAATTTCGTATCATCCAATTCAACCCTCCCCTGTCACGAACGCTGTTTCTTGCCTCCCACAACCCGGCTGCAATGTGGACTAAGTCATACATAGCACAAGTCCCCTCCGGTACTTGAGGTAACAGCAGTCGCATCTTTTCACCTGCGCAGCTCGATCTCTCAGTGGCGAGGAGTAACGCGTGGGAGGCTCACGCTGCCCCCGACACTTCCTGATTCTACTGCGCAGGCGCACCAACCGACCTGTAGGAGTCGCTGTCCACAACGCCCGATCCCCACCCATCAGTTTCCCACCCCCTAATACGGCCAATGTGTATTAGTACGGACGACCAGCTAAACTGAAAGCAAATGTGGAGCGCTGGGCTCGAACAGGCGAGCCCAGCGTCTCCAGATTTCGTGGCGAGCGCCTTGCCCACTACGCCACGTAGCCACCCTAAAGTAAGACTTTCATTGTATGGCAAACTGTCATTTTAACTGTGCATATGACAAATAAACAATCTTGAATCTTGAGGTTCACTCTTTAGCCTTTAGCATATTTAGTTAAGCACGTAGCAAGGTACAAGCATGGTACAGCATCATACAGCATCGTGTACTCTTCTTCTGCTCCTCACCTGTATGCATAACATGACATTGTATTAACTGCGCCCCATAGTGGAGACTCTCGGGAGTACAGCTTCAACATGCAATATTAGAGGACACAACAGAATGTTCCATCAGAGGGGGGGAGCTTGTGGTGGTAGTGTGAGTGGCTATAGACCACTGCACTTAAATATAAACATTAGTCTACCTGGATACTCAATGAGGTAATTGTAGATGTCGCCATAAGACGCGTCTGGCCATTTAGTGGGATAATTTTTTCATTATCCTGTTCGGCTGAAAGGACACTGGCCACCGAAGCTCCCCCCTCTGATGGATTCATTTGCGCGTCGCCTCGCGCCTTTCATACTCCGTTGACAATCTGCGCATGCGGATGGGGAGTAGGTGCTGAAAAAGGGACTTGATCTCGGCCGATTTAGTTCTGATCTATTAGGAATGGGTCGCGCCGTGTTCAGGAGATTCAGGCGCATAAAAGTCTATTGCATCATGTCTCTAGCACCCCCACAGCCGTAGCTGCAACCACTTACATCAAGGCTCTCATCCACATTCATTAATTTGCTCCCCCCGCTATCTCCTCCCCGATTTCAATGTAACACGGAAGTGCAGTGGTCTATAGCAGCAGGGTCTGTGTACGTTTTGATAGTTCGTTTTTCGTTTCAAAAGGAAATACGAAAAAACGAAAAAAAAACAGAAATACGAGGTGTTTCCTATTTCCGTTTGAAACCAAAATCGAAAAAACTGGAAAAAACTGAAATACGGAGCTGTTTTTCGTATTTTGGTGTCAGAATCAAATGAAAAAAAGGAGTCAATAATGGGCCGTGTACGTTTTGATAGTCTGTTTTTCGTTTTTGATGTGAAGAATGGAGAACGGAACCACGTGACAAGTACATTTTTCAATGTAAAAGCCATGCACGATCTAACGTTAACGAATATGCATAACGTTATGAATAAATACATAAATACATGCATACAGATCTATACCAGAGTAACATTATGATACATACATTTTTTGTTTTGTGCATTTCATTTAGACATGATATTTTATGTGAAGTAATAGCCTAATAATATGGAAATAGCCTGTGTGGTCTGTCCCAAGCAGTGTTGTCTAATCGCACGTTATACAGATATCCTAGTTCAGTGCAGTGGTCGGCAATAGGCGGCTCGCAGACCGAAATAGGTCTGCCAGCAATAATATCTGCCGATCAGATTATTTTGAGAATATGATTTGTGATGAAGACTCGCTTTATTGTATCGGAATCGGGAGACTTAGGTAAAGTTAGAAAGATATTCACAGATTCGAATTTCCGCGTCAATAATTCTTAAGCGAAATGTTTTTAAAACACAAAGGACACCTCTTTCCTATTGTAGTAAGGTAGACAATGAGCTACAACCTTACTTTCACCTAAATGAGGCGAGCCGGCCTCGGAGCTGTACATTTAATAATAATAATAATAATTGATCTATATGTGCAGTCGGCCTTGACGAGGCAAGTGCGCAGCCAGGGATCGTCTAAAAAGTGCAACACCGAAAAGAGGCACTGCAAAAAGATTCAATAACTTCACGTCATACAGTGTATAGTGTCACCAAAATCACTGCACACATCATCAATGGTATCCTATTGGTTATACTACAACACTTAGATTTGAAAAAAATGCTTTTTCATAATTCTGGGGATTTTGTATTGGAAAAAAACATTAAATATCTTCACTCTTATAGAGTGTAGTGTCACCAAACTCACTGCACACACATCAATGTTATCCTACTGGTTATCCTCGTAAAAGGGGTGGGGGAGGGATTCTCCAGGATAGTGTAGTGGATAGTGTAGTGATATGCAGTAGGTACCATATAGTGCATGTCTCGATAACACAGATAGCAGCCAGCTTCCTTCTCATCCCCCTCTCTGTCATCACCTCTAGTCTGACCAGCTCGACTCCCACCACAGAGCTCAGCTTGTTCAGTTTGTTGAACGAATGAATGAATGAATGAATGAAACCTTTATTTAACAGATTGCAGAATGGGTACAATACAGTACGGCTCAATACACACAATTGTTAAGGGGATGCAGACCAGAGAAAGACGTTTGTCTTGTTTACATCATGTGTCCCTTGAGTTGATGTAGCGCCCCCAGCATAGAAGAGGACTGTTAGATCCTGATCAAACTGGCCAGTATCACGTATTCGTCTGTTTGGCCCTCCACAAACTAACAGTATCACGTCTTCGTCTGTTTGGCCCTCCATCCAATTCCTCTGCGTTGTGTCATTTTAATGGTCCTGACGTCTCTATACTGGCTGATAAGATCCTTATCTCTCCCCGTTAGTACAATCCGCAAACCATGATAATTCTCCACCTCCGTAAGAATCCGACACTTCGACAACGTGAAATACCTTACAAGGAAAAGCGTGGTTTTATTTGATAAACAGAAACCTCAGCTCAGATGTTAACAGATTGTATTGTCCTTGAAGAGTCTATTCTAATGATCTTTCGGTGTGTTCGTCTATCGCCCTTTTGTTATTCAGTCCAATAGTGTTCAGGCCTGGTCTTTAGCCTTACCCTCCTCGCGTTAGCCGAAGCTAATGATGATGTGGCATTCTCCCCCCCCCCCCTCCTCTCTGTGATGAGAGGAGAGAGTGTCTTCTGTGTGATCTCAGTCCTACTCGCTCTTGGTCAGATTCTAGTCTGCCCTACACCCGGAAACACCGTTCGACTTATAGATGTTCGTCGTCGCAACGACGGCCCCGCCTTCTGGTTGTCATGCGACGTGTTGTCATGACAACTGCGTTAATAACCTTTACACACATTTCACGTTTCATTAAGATGAACCTCTCTCCCTCCTACTCTGGGAGACACTCGCTCTTATCTCAGATGTTCTTACAAGGAATGTCAACAAACATTCGGCTGGCTGCTAAACATTCTGCTGGCTACTGCCTCTGAACCGCTTCTTCTATCACCGTCTTCCATGCACATTTCGATCTCACCGTTTTAGCTGTGATCATCTCCCCCCAATCTATACATCACATACATTGAAAAAGCACCCCAAATCCTTCAGGACGCTGGCCACTACAGACTAGAATGACTGCAGCAGTCTATTGGACACATTGAAGGACCGGCCCACAGCAAAAAGACCAGTGTTGAATTAACTCCCAGAGTTGATTTCAACACTTTTTCAGGGTTTATATAGCTCCAATTAACACTTGTAAAATAGTTAAACATTTAACACTATTCCTTCTTTAACTCCAAAACAGAGTTAAAGTAACACTAAGGGGATTAGATAAATAACACTGCTCCAAGTTACATTTGTACTATTTGGGAGTGTTAATTGTACTCCCTAAAGTGTCAAGTTATCAACTCTGTTTTTTTTTATGAATTTTATATACGTATATAAGAATGAATTCCATAACCAAAATCATTTTCAAAAATAACCATCTGTGTGCAAGCCAGTGCCGGTTCTAGAACCTTTTTAGGGGGGCTGAATATAATATTAGCCCCCCTAAGATAAAAAATATTATTATTATTATAATTTTTTTTGTAATTACATTTTTTTGTTTTATTCTTGTTTTATTATTATTATTATTATTATTATTATTATTATTATTATTATTATTATTATTATTATTATTATTATTATTATTATTATTATTATTATTATTATTATTATTATTATTATTATTATTATTACAGACATAGATTGCCGGTAGTAGCCTGTTGACCTCATTGGTCAACTATCAAAAAATAAAAAATAAATATTCAAAGATGTTGGTAATGTCATGTCAAGTCCCAGTCCGACATTCAACACAAGACGTGGAAGCAGATGTAGCTAGCAACCTACTGTAACTAGTTTAGTAATAGTGCATTTGCCAGTGCTGATGGGGAACAAGACAAGTATGTTGAAACGTTAGCTAGCACTATATAAAATTACTGACTATTCTGACAGGGAACGTTGTAAAATTGGTCATTAGTTCCATGGTGTTGGTGTAATCAGAGGTGCGTTGCTCATGGGACGGGGTTGCACACCGGGCAACCAAGCTTTTGTGAGCAGAAGCGCGTGCACGCTAGAAAGAGCTGCACTCGACTCGTCGCGTGTACCTGGCTACCTTGCATAAGCATAACAATTCATGGCAATCACATTCACAGGTTTGGTGTGAACAGTGCTCTGCCTGAGTCAGACCATCGTTCACACCAAACCTGAGGAATGCGCTGCACTCGACTGATGCGCCAACTCGCTAAGTACCCACCTGGCTACCTTGCATAACAATAGCTCAGGTCGTCAAGTGTGTTCAAATACGTTCTCAGATACATTCACACAAAACTTGTGAATGAAATGTGTTACATTCCATTCGTAGAGGAAATTAGGCATTGTCTTTAGTCTGTGCAAACTAATCATCTGGGAGGCGATACAGGGCCTTCATCTGGGAGGCGATACAGGGCCTTCAACTGGGAGGCGATACAGGGCCTTCATCTGGGAGGCGATACAGGGCCTTCAACTGGGAGGCGATACAGGGCCTTCATCTGGGAGGCGATACAGGGCCTTCATCTGGGAGGCGATACAGGGCCTTCAACTGGGAGGCGATACAGGGCCTTCATCTGGGAGGCGATACAGGGCCTTCATCTGGGAGGCGATACAGGGCCTTCATCTGGGAGGCGATACAGGGCCTTCAACTGGGAGGCGATACAGGGCCTTCAACTGGGAGGCGATACAGGGCCTTCATCTGGGAGGCGATACAGGGCCTTCATCTGGGAGGCAATACAGGGCCTTCATCTGGGAGGCGATACAGGGCCTTCAACTGGGAGGCGATACAGGGCCTTCAAAGCTCCACCTCCAGGCTGCAGATCAGCTTCTTGCCGAGAGCCATCACTGAACTGAACAATCATCCCCCCCCCCCTATTGTTGCCACCACATCTACATCCACCTCACTATAATTTATACTTGTATGTGCAATATGACAGGTGTTGGGACATGTGCAATAATGCAATAATGGTTCATGTGCAATATTTTCCGCCGATGTGCAATCTTTTTTTTCTACTGTGATGATTTTGCAATGCTTTTTTTTAACTGAATTGGTGGTACTACAGTGTACAAGAGTGAACTATTTTATACTATTTTCCTCAATCAAAAATCCCCCAAATTATGAAAAAGGATATATATATATTTTTTTTTTAATCTAAGTGTTGTAGTATAACCAATAGGATAAAATTGATCTGTTAAGTGAGTTTGGTGACACTACACTCTGAGTGAAGATATTTAATGTTTTTTTCCAATACAAAATCCCCAGAATTATGAAAAAGCATTTTTTTCAAATCTAAGTGTTGTAGTATAACCAATAGGATACCATTGATGATGTGTGCAGTGATTTTGGTGACACTATAAACTGTATGACGTGAAGTTATTGAATCTTTTTGCAGTGCCTCTTTTCTGTGTTGCACATTTTAGACGGTCCCTGGCTGCGCACTTGCCTCGTCAAGGCCGACTTAATTATTAAATGTACAGCTCCGAGGCCGGCTCGCCTCGTTTAGGTGAAAGTAAGGTTGTAGCTCATTGTCTACCTTACTACGATAGGAAAGAGGTGTCCTTTGTGTTTTAAAAACATTTCGCTTAAGAATTATTGACACGGAAATTCGAATCTGTGAATATCTTTCTAACTTTACCTAAGTCTCCCGATTCCGATACAATAAAGCAAGTCTTCATCACAAATCATATTCTCAAAATAATCTGACCGGCAGATATTATTGCTGGCGGACCTATTTCGGCCTGCGAGCCGCCTATTGCCGACCACTGCACTGAACTAGGATATCTGTATAATGTGCGTTTAGACAACACTGCTTGGGACAGACCACACAGGCTATTTCCATATTATTAGGCTATTACTTCACATACAATATCATGTCTAAATGAAATGCACAAAACAAAAAATGTATGTATATAACGTTACCCTGGTATAGATCTGTATGCATGTGTATTTATTCATAACGTTATACATATTCGTTAACGTTAGATCGTGAATGGCTTTTACATTGAGTCTCTCAGAGTTCGCTCGGGTTAGTCCACTTTTCCACATTTCATGGGGGTGTTCCATTACCGTATATGGTTAATCGGGGCGGTTCTGGTATGCAAATACTTAAAACAGTGCACAAGCTCAAACGTAGGATCAAAGTCATATTTATCAAGACAGGTGTGCGTAGGACCTGTGTACGCACGTGTGATAAGTCCCGTTTTTTTTTGTGCGTGCACACATTCTAAATTCTGTGCTTACGTATGAAAATAGAATACTTTCTGAGAAAAATTGATAAATGAGGGCCCTGGTGTCTATGAGGATGAGGACAGGCCCAGGAATCCAATGGGGCACAGGAGACACTGAGGAGGAAAGAGACACAAGGTCAGAATGGCACCACAACTGGATGCATAGCAAGGTAATAAACTTGGTAAGTCTAGAATCTCAGGTACATACCGTTAGGACCTAGAAGGTAGAGCCATATGAAATCCGTTTTATTATTTTCCAAATTCCATTTTATTTTTTCCCAAATTCAGTTTTTTCCGTTTTAATATTTCAGAATTCTGTATTTTGCTTTTTATGCTCATTTTACCATCAGAAATAGTGTCTAATAAGTGGGAATGAATAAATGTCCACAATTGAATAAGATATAACAGTCCATTTAATGTGTTTAAGTGCTGCAACTCAGAAATACAGTTCAATTTTACACAATATTTTTCAATTAATATTGTGACAAAATAAAAATACACATTTCAAGTGTAAACAATAGATACAGCTAGCTACTACTGACATTATCACAATGACAATGTTAGCCTAGCTATATCTATTATATTGTGATGAAATATAGTAATGCATAATTTAGGCACCTTTAGTTTAGTTTATTTCGTTTATAAAGGACAGTGTATAATGACAATCGTTTGCATTAAACAAATGGATGGGTGCACTAGATTTAGCAAGAAGCTATCATTTCCATCTATAGTCCTATGTACTGTAACGTTTCATAGCTATTTAAGTTTATTTAGATTATAAAGGGCAGTGTATAATGACAATCGTTTGCATTAAACAAATGGATGAGTGCACCAGATTTAGCAAGAAGCTATCATTTCCATCTATAGTCCTATGTACTGTAACGTTTCATAGCTATTTAAGTTTATTTAGATTATAAAGGGCAGTGTATAATGACAATCGTTTGCATTAAACAAATGGATGGGTGCACTAGATTTAGCTAGAAGCTATCATGTCCTAACGTTATAGCTATTTAATCACAATAGTGTCGCAAGTGTTTTTGCGGGTCTAGTCCAGGGAACGTTGACAGAATTTGCAAAACACCTTATCACCGGAGGCATAAAAGTCATTAGGATACTGTTCTGCTCTGAATTGAGGGCTTATTGCAGAATTTCTTAGCTTCTTGACGATGTTAACACTGAAGCAGCCAGACGCTTGAGCACCGCTGTGTTGTGTGTAACACGCTATAGCGTCCCCGCCTCCCCGGTCGCGTGTGCACCAAACGTTCCACCCAAAAACGGAATTTCAGTCCAGATTAGGCCAAATTCTGCAATATTCCACGTTTTGCAGTTGATTCTATTTTTATTGGTTAATTCCGCGATTCCGTCCGCGATTCCGTGAACGCGGATTTCATATGGCTCTACTAGAAGGCTCTTCAGACTCAAGGTTTGCTGGTTACAGACGGCGATCTGTACGCCCCTGCACCCTCAGTGCACGTGCTGATGTGGAGGGCTGAGCATCGCACACTGAAGATCTCGTTGTTGATGTGCTTTTTTCTGGCGGCCGCACCACAACATCCAGATCAAGATCGGTTTCTTCACCGTTAGTCTCTTGAATGACATTGGAGTTCATGCACAACGCTGCACAAGCACATCCACACGCAATACAGTCCTCTTCTGCAACAGAGACACTGTCTGGTACTGCACTGTCTTCCACTTTCCTTGCATCCACACACTGTCAGCTGTACGCATGTGGATTGTACAGGTTCCTTGGTAAGAAGCATAGGGACCAGCATACCATTGATCATCCAGCCACAATTGGTGAGGGCAGTTGTGGATGTGTCACTAGTGACTGTTTCCAAACCCTTGTTTGGTAGTGGGCCCTCTTGAGGTGCATTGACAATGCATCTTCTGTTGGTGGTAATGTATCAACATTGGCTTTAAGTTTTCGAAAGAGAGTGCAGCAAACTTCTTGTATCGAGTTGCTGGTTGACTTAAGGTCATAGAGCTTACATATGAACTGTTCTGCCAAAGATAGGGAAGTGGTACTTGGTACTTCATCCTCACCAAAGTTGTGGAGAAGATGCGGGTACTGCTGGAACACTTTCCATGCTGTCCTTTTTCCAATTCTGGTGAACTAGCTTGTAGTATCACATCCAGTGATGGCATGAAATGCCAACAGACCATCGAGCATCTCATTTGGTAGTGTGATTGATGGACTTTGATGTAGCGTGGTTTGTTAGTTGTTCCTGCTTTCATCCAAACTTCTTGGCTTAGTTGGTTTGCAAATACAAGTAGTAGCAGCAACACATCTGTGTCTCGGCACTGAATGATGAGCCTCTGAAACCCTTTCGTTGTTGCATCAGCTGCATGTAGTAGTATGTGTGTATCCGCTTCTTCATGTGTAGCTTGTAGGGGAGATACATCAATCCCAGCTGCTGACGTGACTTTTTCAGGATCCTCAAACCCTCCACTGATAACAATTTCCTCATCATAAAGCTGCACATGATTCTCAAGTTCAGTTGATAGGAAATGGGTAAGGTTGGCTTTGTTTTCATCCATTTCAATGAAGCTATCCCAGTTAGCAGGTAGCTTTACATCTCTACTCACAATTGTGCGAACCTTTCGCTGAGTAGTGCTGTGTTTTGTTTTTGTTCCACTCTTGATAGAGTTTTGTTGGTACCGATCAAACACTATATCCACTCTGGTGACGTTCCCATGTAGATTAGATGCCACTCTCTGTGTGAACACATCTGCATATTCCCCGAAGGTTGATGCATTTTGAGGTTTTCCCATGGCTCTTACTAAGGCCAATCCATCAATGATGGTGCATGTTCTCATAACAGATGGACTGAGCTCTGTTTCCTTTGCACCAGCTTGTAGTATGGTGGCTAAGTCAGCTTTGTTTGTAGGCCTGAGCACTGAATCTGTTGTGGCAAGTGACAGGGGGACTGCACACAGTTCTTTTTGGAGAAGCTCATCCATGTTGACCTCTCTGCCACTCTCCATGGATACAATGATGCAGCGAAATATATCCCTGTCAGGCTTCACACACTTGGATCTGAGTTGTTCAAGCTTGGTGTCTGTGCTGTATAGGCTTGAGAATGTTTTCGGTTTTCTCTTGGTGAGACTGGCGTGGAAGTCTGTGTTCGTTGTGCCCAGTCGGTTTTTCACCAACTCAGTGATTGTTTTTTTGCCAGACTCGGCAGCATGTGTAAGGTCATTCAGTATCTCTTCTGAGGCAACATCACCAGTTGTCAGGGACACTAAATCATACATATGCTCTTGTTGGAAGACGTTGTATCTCTGGAACTGATCAACAAGTTGAATGACATCGTGATTATCCCTCTTGATTCTTGATTGAAGGCAGTCTTTGTGTGTCTCCTCATCATCGTGTCAGTCCAAACAGGGATCTGGTATCCTCTGCCAAGGATGCACGTTCATTTTAGGTGATGGACCAACGATTTCTTGCTGGATAATTTCTAGTGATGCCTATCAATCCTCCAGCACCAGACTGATTTCTAGAGCGCAGCCGATTTACCTGTCCGGAATCAATGCGCCTGCTATGGGCATATCTGAACTTGCCCGGACACGTCTTTGAACTCTGTCTGAGGGGCTCGTCTGCTGGCGCCTCCAATGTCAAGGGCGGTGCCCAATGAGGCGAGCGAATTATACTATGGTGCAAACGGATGGCTTAAAGGTATATAGCTTATATATATAAACAATATACAAGTTATACAAAATAATAAACGCAGACTTTCAGTATTAATCTGGACCCTTCAGAACAGCCGCCTCCTAATTAGTCCGCACCTAATTAGTAAATAAATGGGCACAGATTAAAATTAAAGTCAAGTCAACTTCTCCATAATGTGCTACGGGGAGTTGGAAATAATCTATAAAGTCAGTGGGTTATCGTCGTCGTCAGGGGGTTTAGGGATCTCAGGCAGCTCTATCAACTTGGCTACTGGTCTGGTGTAGGTCCGCCCTTGGACGATGACTTCTGCCGCTCTGACCTTCCCATCGGAACCAGTAATCAAAACTGGTCGGCCAGTACTTGGCTGTGTCTCCACATCCTCCGGCCGTTCATCTCGTCCTGTCTGTACACCGTCTGAGGAAGGGCAGGGTCCAGCCCTCATCAAGAGGTAGTTTGGGGTGATGGGGTCGATGTCCGCTACGTCGCTTGAAACGTAGCCGAGGGGCTTAGATTTCAAGACGCCCTCGATCTCTGTGAGGACCGTAGCCAGGACTTCCTCGCCCACGGTCTGGGCCCCAAGTACGGTGTACATAGCAGTCTTTATGGATCGGACCTCTCTCTCCCACGTTCCCCCGAAATGGGGGGCGTTCGGGGGGTTGAACTGGAAGGTGACCTGAGCAGGAGCGAGGCGGATCTTGAGTTCTTCACCCATAGTCAGGAAGCTCTCTCTCAGTTCCGTGTCTCCTCCTCGGAAATTGTTCCTTGTCGGACAATAGCACTGATGGGGTCCCTCTCCTTGCTTGGAACCTCCGGAATGACATGAGGAACAAGTCTGTACTCATGGTCTGGAGGAGCTCAATGTGAACAGCTCGGGTGGTCATGCACTTGTACACGATGCCCCACCTCTTCTCTGTCCCTCTTCCTTTCTTGATGTTGAATGGGCCGAAGCAGTCCACGCCCGTGGAGTGGAAGGCCCGCTCGCCGAGTCGGAGGCGGCAGGGAGGCAGGTCGGCCATCATTGGAATACTAGGCTGTGCCCTCCACTTGCGACAGGTTGGGCAAGTCCGTTGGAATCGAGGTACAGCTTCTCTCCCTTGGAGTATCCAGAAGCACCGTCGGATCTCTGCAAAGACTCGCCCCCGCGTGGTGCACCACCTTGTCGTACTTCTGGATGATCAGCTCTGTTATCTTGTGTCGGCTGTTGAGGACGATGGGATGCTTAGCATCTTCGGTCACGTCCGGGGCCCGTCTCAATCGACCACCCACCCTGATGAGGTGCTGGGCGTCGAGCTCTGGGGCTAAGGTGAGGAGTCGACTGTCTGAGGGGACTGGCTTTTCCCCTCTCAGACAATCTAGTTCTTCTGGGAAGGAGTCTCTTTGTGCTCTCTTTAGTAGAAGAAGTTCTGCTTCCTCGTAGTTCGATGCGTCGAGGTCTGTGGTGGGGGGAAGCTCCGGGTGGTGCCATAAGAATGTCCTTTTCTGAGCACTCTCAAAGGTTAAACAGTCGTCTAGGTCCGGGTCCGTTGGAGCCGGGGCTTGAGTCAGCCCGCAGAACATAGACTTCTTTATCTCTGACTCATCTTGGTTCGCCTCCCGTGGTGTGGGGATAGGCCACTTCTCCTCCGGGAGCTTGAGGAACTCAGGACCATCACTGTAAGGGTTAGGACGTGTGAGGTCGTCTAGGGACATCCCCCGTGTGATGACATCCGCCGGGTTCTGCTTGGTGTCAACGTATCTCCAACATGCTGCTCTTACCAGGTCTTGGATCTCGGTGACTCGGACTCCGACGAAAACCTTGTACCGACAGGAGTCGGACTGGATCCAGGTGAGCACGGTCATAGAGTCTAACCATAGGATGATCTCACGCACCGGTATGGTGAGTTCACTTTGTATCATCTTTGCGAGTTGCGCGCCTACCAGAGCTGCGCAGAGCTCTAGTCGCGGGATCGACTGCTGCTTGCGGGGAGCTATCCTCGAGCGGGCCAGGACGAAGGCTACGTGGACTTCTCCTCCCTCTTCTCGGGCTCTCAGGTAAGCCACCGATCCGTACGCCACTTCAGAGGCATCGCTGAAGACGTGCAGGTCTATCTGACACGTCTCCAACCGCACTCTAGGGGGGAAGTAACTCCGTTGGATGGTCACATCTCGGAGTGAGTCAAGTTCATCCTCCCATTATCTCCATGTGGAAGCCAGGTGCTCGGGTATGGGGTCGCCCCAGCCCTGCTCCTTGTCCCACAGTTCTCTCACCAGCATCTTCGCCCGATTGGTGTAGGGGAGGATACATCCCATTGGGTCGTACTGGCTGGTGAGTGTTCGGTACACGCTCCGCCGAGTGGTCAGTCTAGTCTTGGACGTCTCCTGATCCGTCCTCAGGGGTGTGTGTCTGTAGTGAAGCGAGTCCGTCTTGAAACGCCAGACGAGGCCCAGGGTCATCTCTTGCGCTTCGCCTGGGGTGTGCGCCATCCAGGTCTCGCTGCTAGCGGCCTTGGTCTCTGGGGGGAGGCTTCGGAGGACTTGAGGGTCACTGCTGGCCCATTGTCTGAGGTCGAATCCACCTTTGGCCAATGAAGCTCTTAGCTTCAGTAGGATGTTCTCTGCTTCTTCTGGCGTAGATACGCTCTGTAGGCAGTTGTCCACTTAGAAACTTCTTTCCACGCTGTGTCGGACCTCCTCGTCGGCTCCGGGGTCTTCGGCCACGTGCTTCTGTAACGCGAACGTGGCGCAGCACAGGCTGCAGGTGGTGCCGAATGGGAGTACCTCCCATTGGTATATCGAGGGTTGTTCGTCGTCGAGCCTCTCTCTCCACAGGAACCTCAGTAGAGGCTTGTCTTCCTCCATCAGTCGGACTTGTAGGAACATTCCCTTGATGTCGCCGCTGATGGCCACTTTGTCCTGACGAAAACGTATCAGTATGCCGAGGAGGGAGGGGCCGAGTGTCGGGCCGGGCAGGAGCAGGTTATTCAGATTCTGTTGTCCAATCTGATAACTGCAATTGAACACGATGCGGTTCTTTCCGTTGTGGGTGACCTTGTGGTGGGGCACGTACCATGACTCTGTCATCCTTTCTGCCTCGTGGTCATCTATTTTCTTTATATGGCCAGCCGCGATCAGCTTCTCGATCTCGGCGCGATATATCGTTGCTTGGGGGGGGGTCTTTGGCGAGGCGCCGCTCAGTGCTCTGTAAGTAGTGGTGTGTCACTTCCTTCGGCACGTGCAGAGTGGGCATCCCTTCCCGCCTCAAGAGTGGGGTCGCGTATCTTAGCACTCCGTCGACCTCGACCCTCGTAGTCTTCTGCTCGAGTAGGACTATGGCACACTTGTCCTCCTTTGACCGAACCATTTTGCGTTCGTTCTTGAATGGCAGCGAGTCTAGTGTCCATAGCCTCTCAACGTGCTGCAAGAGGGTATCGTTTGGGTCGCTCACCTTGGTGTAAAGGCAGCGTGTGGACGTTGGTCGGTTGGAAGGCCCGGAGAGAGGGCCTTGGAGTGTCCATCCCAGTCGGGTCTTAACCGCGGCTGGGCATCCTCTGGGTCCGATGTGGACCGCGTCCGTGGGGACGATGAGGTCTGCGTGGTCGGAGCCTATGAGCAGGGTCGGTGTAGCGCCGTTGATGAGCGGTATGGGCAGTCGGCGTAGGTGTTCGTACTTCTCCCTCAGCTGTGGGATGGGGTAATCGTAGCATGACAAACCTATGTCGTAGCTTGTGAACGCCTTGTTGATGCTGTACCGCTTCTCGGGCTGATCGATCGCTGCTATGGTGAACGAGACATTTTCACCTTTTATTGTCTTTAAGTCTCGACGAATGGTACGGATTGTCATGGTCTCCTCTGGACCCCGCAAGTCCAACTGGGTCGCGGTGGAGGCGAGGAGGAGAGACTTCTCCGACCCGTCGTCGAGGACGGCGTAGGTGTCGAGTACCTTGTCCCCGTGACTGAGGAGTACTCGTACCACCTTGAGGAGCACCCGGGAGCTCCCACTCTTCGCGGGATCAATGTAGAGTACTTCTGCTCTCGAGCTGCTCTGTGGGGCGGGTTTCCGCTTGTTGCTCTCGTGCAGTGCTTCGAGGTGGGCGCCGTCACACTTGCCACACTTCTTCTTAAGGCGGCACTCGGCTGCCATGTGGCTGCGCACGCAGCGGAGACAACGGCGGTTTGCTTTAATCCACTGACTTACGTCGTCAGCGGTCAGTTTCTTAAATGCGTCGCACTGTGACAGCCAGTGTTCGTTGTCGCAATATTGGCATGCGATCTTCCATTTTTCCTTAGCGGGGGGGTTATGACTCTTCTGTCGTGGCACCGACTCTGCCTGGTGCATCACGGTGATGGGCCGGCTTTGGTCTTTAAACCTTCTCGGTCCCTCTTTAATGTTCGAGCCACCCCATGCGAAGGTGTCAAACCTTAGGCTGCTGACCTCTCTGGCTAGGAAGTCAGCGAGGTCCAGGAGTGATTGTTCTGGGCCATTGGGGTCACAGTGATTTCTTTGCCGCCGAAAACGTTCTTGGCGGAATGGGGGGAGCTTCTCTAATATACGCTCCACGTTGGAGTTGGCGTACAACTCGTACATCCCCTTCTCTCGTTGTGACCCGAGCATCCCTACCAGGGATTGTACTTTGACTGATAGGTCGTCCAGGGCTCGATTGTCTTTAGCTGGGGGGAGACGTTCAATCTCACGTATCTCCTGAATGACATAGTCCCATGTACGTCCGTAACGTGCGTCGAGGGCCACCAGGGCATCAGAATAGGGAGTCTGTGAATTGGAGTATGCCAGCGCTATGTTGTGCGCTCTAGTTACCTTGAGGTGCTTAAGGAGGATGGCATACTTGTAGGACTCGTCCTGTACTCCGGACATAATTGTCTCTAGGCACATACGCAGTTCGGTATACTGCGCTCTGTCTTCTTTTGTGAAGTCTGGGAATGTGGGTGTCCCAATGTAGGATGCCATGGATGGCTGTGACACTGACGCCCGTAGGGGGAGAGGCCTCCTTGGCGAGTCTCCTCGTACGTGGGGTCGTTGGTTTGTGCTGGGCGGGAACCAGAGGCTGGGCCCCCAGGCACTATTCCTCGGTGCTGTCTGTTGCTCGAACTCCCCACTGGGACGGGTTGGGGGTTCATAACGCCGCGCGTCGGGACTGAGACCGGGGCTGCACTGTTCAAGATTCAAGATTCAAGATTCAAGAGTTTTAATTGTCACGGCATACAGGTATACAATGAAATGCGGCTGGTCTTGCCCGCGACGATGTGCAATACAGTGGTACAACATATAATATAATCCAATAAAAATACAGTGGTACAACATATTAATAGAATCCAATAAAACAGTGCAATAAACAGGTACATGGTGTGCCATCTCGGTATCTGTACATTAGTATTTACAGAGCATATAGGACATGCTAGTTAGCTTTAGTAGTGCAATACACTGTTCCTGAAGTTATACTACTTTAAGTGGCCTTTCCTCTGGCCATAAGTGTGCGTGTGTGCGGCATGAGTGTTAAAGTGGCTGCTAGTGTGTGAGCGTGCTCAGCGTGCGTGTCGTGTATGTACTTGTGTGTGGATAGTTCAGTTTCTGTGTCTCTCAATGTTCATTGTTCAAGGCTCTGATGGCCTGGGGGAAGAAGCTTAGCCTAAGCCTCTCCGTCTTAGTCTCTAGAATTCGCAGGCGTCTGCCTGACCTCAGCAGCTGGAACAGGCTGTTATTGGGGTGGTGGGGGTCTTTCATTATCCTGCAGGCTCTGGATTTGCACCTCTTGTTGTATAGAGCCTGCAGGGGAGGTAGCGCAATACCCGTGGTACGCTCGGCTGAGCGCACCACACTCTGTAGGGCCTTCTTGTCCTGTGCCGTGCTGTTCCCATACCAGGCAGTGATGTTTCCGGTCAAGATGCTCTCTACAGCTCCTGAGTAGAAGGACTGGAGTATCTTCCCCGATACTCTGAACTTCCTTAACTGTCTCAGGTGGTAGAGGCGCTGCTTCGCTTTCTTTACTACTGTGCCTATGTGTGTTGACCATGTCAGGTCCTCTGAGATGTGGACCCCCAGGTACTTGAAGCTGCTCACCCTGTCCACGGTAGCCCCGTTAATCCTCAGTGGTGTGTGTGTCTCCCGCTGTCCTCTCCTATAATCCACGATCAGCTCCTTGGTTTTACCAATGTTCAGGAGCAGGCTGTTGTCCTGGCACCAACGTTCCAGTACCTCAACCTCCTCCCGGTAGGCCTTCTCGTCGTTGTCCGAGATCAGCCCCACCACCACCGTGTCGTCGGCGAACTTCACAATGGAGTTGGAGCTGAACTTGGCCACACAGTCGTGTGTGTAGAGTGAGTACAGCAGGGGGCTTAGAACACAGCCCTGGGGGGACCCGATGCTCAGGGTGATGGTGTTGGAGGTCTGACCCCCCACCCTGACCGCCTGGGGTCTTTCACTCAGAAAGTCCAGTACCCAGGCGCTCAGGGCGGAGCTCAGGCCTAGCTCGATCAGCTTGTCCACCAGTCTGGTGGGGACTATGGTGTTGAACGCTGAGCTGTAGTCAATGAACAACAGTCTCACATAGCCCCCCTTCTGACGGTCAAGGTGGGAGAGAGTGCTGTGCAGTACCTGGGAGACCGCGTCATCAGTGGACCTGTTTGTCCTGTATGCAAATTGCATAGGGTCCATATCACTGGGGAGAGAGGCACAAATGTGGTCCTTGACCAGCCTCTCGAAACATTTCATGACCACAGAGGTGAGTGCCACCGGTCTGTAATCATTTGGACATGTTGGGGAGGGTTTCTTCGGTACAGGGATGATGGTAGACATCTTGAAGCAGGCAGGGACTACTGACTCCGCCAGGGATTGATTAAATATGGCGGTGAACACCGGGGCAAGCTGGTTTGCACAGGACTTAAGTATGCGTCCTGTTATACCATCTGGGCCTGCAGCCTTCCTGGTGTTCACCTGCATAAATGCTCTTCTCACACTGTGTTCCGACAACGAGAGAGCGCCCCCGCCCCCCCGCGGTTGCCCCCCCCCCTCCACAACAGCCGGTGCGCCAGTGACGTCACTAGCCAGAGGGCTAGCGGCGACACTGTCTACACCGAACCGAGCGTAGAAGGAGTTGAGTTTGTCCGCTAGAGAGGCGTCGTCGCTCCCCATTGCGGGGGCGCTGACTTTGTAGTCAGTTATTGTCTTCAGTCCCCTCCACAAGCCTCTTGTGTCGTTTTGTGCCATTTGTGTCTCCAGTTTCTCAGCATATGTCCTCTTAGCAAGTTTAACAGCCTTGCGCAGAGTGTAGACTGAAGCCTTGTATTCTTCCATATTTCCTGACTCTCTGCCCAGGTTATAAGCCGTGGTGCGTGAGTTTAGGGCTGTTCTTATAGTGCTGTCCACCCAAGGTTTCTGGTTTGGGAAAACCCGCGCCGTCTTTGTGGGGACAATGCCGTCTGCCACTGTAGTTATGTAGCTTACAACGGTATCAGCATACTCGCTGAACAGCATACTGTTCCTCCTGGTCTGAGATGGGTGCGTGCGGGTGGGCTTTCTGTCCTCCCTCGTCCTCCGCTAGGCTTTGTAGTCGCTCGGTTAGCTGCTCTGCAACGTAAGCAGGTTCTTCCCGTAGGCTGGGTCCCGTGTAGCTTTGTCGGGGAGGGGAGGGTGCCCTCGACCCGTGTCGTGATGATCTCCGGGAGCTCCGGGTGGAAGAGTGGGGCGTCACTCTCTGGAGCGCTTGCTCCATCATTTGTGCTTGTAAATGGTCTCGTTCCGCCTCGCGCTGTGCATTGGCTGCTTCACGCTGTGCATTGGCTGCGTCGCGCTGTGCATCGCGCTGCGCATTGGCTGCGTCACGCTGTGCATTGGCGCGGTCTCGCTACATGGTTTCTTGAGCCTGGAGGCGCCTCTCTTCCAGTCTGAGATGTTCGCGCTCACTCTCTTGTTGCGCTTGGAGACGTGCACGCTCACCCTCTTGTTGCGCCTGGAGACGTCTCTCTTCCACTCTGGAGTGTTCACGTTCACTTTCTTGTTGCGCCTGGAGGCGGTCACGCTCACCCTGGAGGCGGTCTCTTTCGGTTGAAGCTGTCAGCGTGGCGATCAGGACTTGCACTAGCCTCTGGTCGGCCTCGCTTGGGGATGACGCTGATGATGGTGATCTGGAGTTGGCAGGGCTTGGCGGTGACCTGGTCTCTTTACGCGCTCCGAGGTCCATCTCGGGGGCGTTGTACTTTATCTTCTCCCGCGCTCCGAGGTCCATCTCGGGGGCGCGGTGCTCCTTTCTCTGGTGCGCTCCGAGGTCCATCTCGGGGGCGCATTCTTTATCCTCTTGCGCTCCGAGGTCCATCTCGGGGGCGCGTTCTGTACCTTCTTGCGCTCCGAGGTCCATCTCGGAGGCACGGTCTTTATCTTCTTGCGCTCCGAGGTCCATCTCGGGGGCGCGGTGGTCTATGGGCATAGTCAAGTCATGTCCCGCTTGTCCCCCCCCATGAGCTAAGTCAGTTTCACTTAAACTAGCTTGGGTCTCTACCGGTGGGGTTGACAGGTCGATAAGGTTGGTCATACTTAAGCTACTAATTTTATCCTTGCTTAACGTCCTTTTAGATAAGCTAGGAGGTAGATCTACAGCGTAGTTCTCCAAGTGTGGAGGGGGCTGACGCTGGCGCCTATGGCGCTCTAATGGGGGAGAGCCGTTTGGAGAGTGTCCGCCGCTGGCCATATTATTATTAATATGATTATTATTACTGATACCATCCGGCTCGAAGGACCAATTGTAGCTGAGGGGCTACACAACCCGGACTGTATTAAAGATTGTTTAGATTAAACCACTACTAAATATTATTACTTGCCAGACAGTACAGTTAGATAAATATGGCAGACACTCAATTGACGGCACGGGGACAAGGATATCAAGTTTACAGTATTTTAATCGTCATATCAATATACAACTGAATTATCACGTTGCTCTTTTAATAGTAGAATGTCAGAGTATCAAAGTCAGGGGGGAATGAATATGTCCTAGGTTAAGAATACTCGACCGGAGCTCTGCAGGGAGTGAGAGGAGGTGATACAGGGCAAAGCAAGGGGGGTAGCTGGAGACGATGATTTCCCTCTCTGGAGTTGTAATCTCCGGAGGAATTGAAGAATGGTCGGATAATCCTGTGGTCACTGAAGAAAAGGGGTCTCGTACGGAACCGGTCCTTGTAATCCTAGCGCCCGATGGCAGGGTTAATAGCTCTTAATCCAAAGCCCGATGGCATAGATGGTAGCTAGCTAGCTTCGTTTGTACTGGAAGCTAGCCCGATGACGGTCTTCAGGGAGTAGTTAGATCCAAATGCCGATGGTTTTAACTATACGTTTCTCCACGTTACTTTGCTTACACAAGTCACTATACTGCGCCAATAATGGCTCTACAATATTATGGTCGTATCTAAGTAGCTACTAGCTATCCGTAACGATACACCGCTGGTAGGTCTGTGTACAACTGTACCGAACGTATTACAATCTCGCTCTGCTGCTTCTCCTGTTCTGATACTGCCGACTCGTTACTTCCACTGCTGTTAGGTTACTGCTCACACGGCTGCTTGCGCCATCTACAATATATATACTCAGACTTATTTCTAGAGCGCAGCCGATTTACCTGTCCGGAATCAATGCGCCTGCTATGGGCATGTCTGAACTTGCCCGGACACGTCTTTGAACTCTGTCTGAGGGGCTCGTCTGCTGGCGCCTCCAATGTCAAGGGCCGTGCCCTATGAGGCGAGCGAATAATACTATGGTGCAAACGGATGGCTTAAAGGTATATAGCTTATATAAACAATATACAAGTTATACAAAATAATAAACGCAGACTTTCAGTATTAATCTGGACCCTTAGCTTGTTGCTATCAGTCGGACGGCTGTTAGTTTAATGCTACACTGTTGAAACGTTACTTTGACTATAACATGCCTTAAACACTCTGACTACGATGTCATCTTTGACAGAGGATGTTAGTCGACCCTACAACCGGGTGCCAGTGCCAGCGAGGACTTCGTCAACATGGAGAATGGTGGCTGGGTGGCGTTGCGGACATACCCTTGTCACCGGCGCAGGAGATGCTGGGTTCAACTCGGTGTCCCGTTAACCAGTGTTGCTGTTCTCTCGGCCTGCGTTCAGGGTGAAGGTAGGAGTTCTCCGGACTTTAAACACTTCTTCTTTTCTTCCCTTCTAAATGTTTTGTAATAACGATGTTTCCAAAACATGTGTTGCTGCAATACATTGAGGATACGACGCGTGTTGTGTGTGAATTGTCTTGTCACTGGTATAGCTTTTCTCTCTGTAGTAAATCGACGTTGTTTTTTACTTGTGTAAAAATGAACTGTTGGTTGTGATGAGAACATGTGTGTTCATGTAACGTTGTACCGTGGGTGAACTCACAACTAAGAGGGTTAATTAACCTGTAAAGCTATGCTTAGTGACATGTGATTGAGGAATGAATCTTTTTTCTCAGCCTGTGATGACAATGAACAGCATGTTCACACATTAACAGAGGTGCCTGTTCGCCTTGGTCGTATCAAGGGTAAGATAGGAGGGGTGACCCCCCGGTTTCCCTGGGGCTTCCCCCCCTCCTCTCAGACATGTTTGGTTACAATATATTGTGTCACTGTGTTTGTGGGGATACGATGTAACCCTCAGCTTAATTGCTGGGGTTGTGCTTTCCGTGTACTGTGCCATTTTTTGTTGTGATGTAGGGTTGTGTGTGTCTTGTGATCTACAACTGAGTTAGGTTTGGCCCACAGAAGCACATGTGTAAGTCTGGACCGGGGCTCTTAAAGGGGCCCTCTCTGTTCTGTGTTTTTCCTTAGTAAAACTCAGGTAGCAGTTTATCACATGAGCTATGTGAGGCTGTTCGATGCTTCATGTAGCAGGCTATGACTGTGTCATGCTCTACTTGTCATTACATCGTATCATGGGTGAGGGGTCGTAAAGGGGTGAACTGGTAATCCTTTCCTCCCCTTTTCTGATTGGTCAGGGGTTAAAACCTCCTGTCCTTCAAGGTTCCTGTCACGTTGCTGTTCGGCACGTTACAGGGTAAGAGAGGGGGGGGGGGGGGGGGAATTTCCTGGTCCCACGTCCTGGAAGATTGGGCGTGTGCACCGCGGAAATTCCCCCGCCATAGAGTACGTCACTGAGCGCGTCTCTAGTGGTAAGACTTCCGTGGGTTGTTCAGGTCCATGTTATGGATCTGTTTCAGGGAGTTGTCAGAGCTCCTCCTCACGAAGCTCCTCCTCAGAGAGAAGTGCCTTCTGTGAGTTCGGACTCTCCTTCCCAGTGAGGGAGCCTCCTCAGAGTTCAGAGCCTCCTCCTCAGATTGTCAAGGTGAGTAGAACTTAAAAAAAGGAGTTCTGCTCTATTGTGTGTGTATTCGATTCAATTCGATTATTGAGTGTGTATTGGTTCAGTGCCTCCTCCTCGGAGAGCTCTAACCAAAGTGTTACATAGCTCAAGGTTGCAATATATTCTTTTCAATCTATACAGCTCGCGTGGGAAGTCTCTCTGGGGATTTCCGTCTCCTCCCTGTGGCGAGGGTGGCGGGATGTAAAAATGTAAAAAAAAATTACCCTCAGCTGCGTCACGTGGGATTCATGTCAGTCTGTGTTTCTTCCTTTTTTAAATAAAAAGAGGAAAGAACATGAAGCACGACGGCTGCGTGTCGTTCTCCCAGGCGACTTGGAGGAACAATGTCTGGTGTCTTGCTAGACTATCCATTGATGTGTTTGGGTCTCGACGCATACATAGTGCTGGCTCGGGGTGTTTCTGTTAAGAATCACGCAGGGGGCTAAGTACGCCTTGGTTGCTCGTTATTAAAACAGCGTTTTTATAGGGCAACTTGGATGGAGTTTTGTCTCTTCCGAGCGCCAGCTTACTAGGTTGTCTCGATGAATTCTCGTTCATATCTGGGGGATGTTAACGGAATAGATCAGAACATAGGTAGAGGGGTCTCACGCCCTTGGGGTGGGCCACTGAGCGCGGTACAAATGGGACCGTCTGGGTGGCGCCCTCTTTTCATGTTTTGGATCGACACGCATACCTACCCCCTCTTCTGGAGTGGGCATGTCGGCGTGGTTAGGGCACAGGACTGGTTCTGGTCGCACTGGTCCAGATCAGTTAACCCGTTGTCCGCCGGGGATGCAAATCTGCTGTTCTGGTACCCTGAGGGACTTGTGCTTTTTTCGGGGGGAAAAATGCCGGGTCGGCCCGGGTGTCACAGGGTTAGGCGTTATGGAGACCCTTTGTTGGGTACACGTTGTACCTGGCACTATCATAAGGGGCTGATTCTCCTTTCTTTCGCTCCTCTCTCACGCATGGCGAAGAGGGGGCTGTTGGGGTGGTCTTCTGGACCTCCTCTGGTAACCCTGTGTGCTTCCCGAGCCGCCGGGCCCGGTCCGAAGTAATGTTTCGTTGAAACCTTAGGCCTGGGATAACCCTTTTTCTTGAGGGGTTATAGGAACAACCACCGTCTGTGTACCGAGAGGGTGGTTGATTCCCTGGTGTGTTGGAGCAGAGTCAACTCCCGGGTTACCCGGTTGAGTGTGCCCCTGCACGTTCATGACGTCTGCCAATCTTGTCAGCCTTCTCTGCCTCGACCCCTCTGCGTGGGTTTTTTTTGATGGAGGCTTTGTCATGGTGCGCAACAATGCCAGCATACGCCCCTTCCGCCGGGGGGGCTGTTTTCAGTTGACCCCTTTGGCGCCTGTCTCATCCGCAGTGCTCCAGGCTCGGGTCTACAGCCTGCTGCCTGGTTTCCCCGGTGCGCTGCCTGCTTCCGTTGGTTAACCTTATTGAGTGCTTTATGGCCATGCTGACTGCCTGTGTTGCAGGGTCAGTGTGCCAGGCGGTGTACTATTGGGGGGAAAGGGCCCGCTATTGGAGGGGCCCTATCCGAATATGCTGGCGATGTGGGGGGCGGTGTCACTAAGTGACCGCCTGGTGGGGTCTTGATGCCTGGCGTCATTGACCTCTCCGGGCCCCCCTTTTTCCAGGGGCTCCAGTCCCTTCAGTGGGTCTGGGTCTTCCTTTGCGCTCCGCTGCTACGGCCTTGCCACGGGGTTGAGTTTGCTCTTGACTCCGTGATTTTGGGGGCAGTTCCCTGGTGGCATGCGGGTTGTGCGTAGTCGTGGGGTCAAGCCACGATTTGCTCACCCTGTGCGTTGGGTTGCTTGAGTTCCTCTTCGCACGGTCGGATCCGTCTCTCTCCCGTCCTCCAATAGGGAGGGTATCCTCCATTAGGGAGGGTCGGGGGGCTCAAGCCTCTCCGGTCTGATGGTTGTGGGGGGCCTCAGTGTGGTACATTTGTCGGGCTTCAGGCTCCCGCTCAGCTCCTGTAGTGCAGATGACGCTGAGCGGCAGCCAGTATGAAATAGAACCTAAGGTTATGTATATAACCAAGTTCTATGAATACTGGTGACGCTCAGCGTCAGGACGCCACTGCGACCCTTGATCTCGCCTTGTGGTGAAAGTTTGGGAAGGAGGCGAGTAGATGACCACACACCTGCTTATGAAGGTATGTTGGGATGTAAAGGTACATTGTGGAATTTTTATTCAGTGCTCGTGCACGAAGTGAAGTGCGTGCAGATGACGCTGAGCGTCACCAGTATTCATAGAACTTGGTTATATACATAACCTTACGTTAACCCTTTCACTATCACACTACAGACGGTTCAAACGGTTTGCTCCATCTCTCTGTCTGAGAAGCACACAATCTACTCAGGAGGTCAAGTGGTCGTCTGGTAATCCAGAGGTTCCCGGTTTGATTCCGGCTCCGCCGACAGTGAGTGAATGGGTGAACGTGCGGCATACGTTGTAAAGCGCATTGGTAAACGTCCTATATGAATGCAGTACATTTTCCATTGCAACTTCTTTTAACCATCTGTAGTGTGGTAGTGAAAGGGTTAACCATCTGTAGTGTGGTAGTGAAATGGTTCACCTACTGTAGTGTGGTAGTGAAAGGTTATCCTTCTGTAGTGTGGTAGTGAAAGGTTAACCTTCTGTAGTGTGGTAGTGAAAGGTTAACCTTCTGTAGTGTGGCAGTGAAAGGTTAACCTTCTGTAGTGTGGCAGTGGAAGGTTAACCATCTGTAGTGTGGTAGGGAAAGGTTAACCCTGTGTCGCATGGCAGTGAAAGGGTTAACCGTCTGTAGTGTGGTTGTGAAAGGGTTAACCATCTGTAGTGTGGTAGTGAAAGGTTAACCTTATGTAGTGTGGTAGTGAAAGGGTTCACCTTCTGTAGTGTGATATGGAAAGGGTTAACCATATGTAGTGTGGTAGTGAACTGGTTAACCATCTGTAGTGTGGCAGTGAAAGGGTTCACCTTCTGTAGTGTGGTATAGAAAGGGTTAACCATATGTAGTGTGGTAGTGAAAGGGTTAACGAAGGGTTATGTATATAACCCATTTATGTGAGTTATGGTGCGCTCAGCACCTGTCTGCACTGTACTTCACTTCATGCACGAGCACTGAATAAAAAATTCCACCATGTACCTTTACATCCCAACATCCGTCTGACCACACCCCCTTCCGCTTACCTTCATAAGCAGGTGTGTGGTCACCTACTCGCCTCCTTCCCAAACTTTCACCACAAGGCGAGATCAAGGGCCGCAGCGGCGTCCAGGTGCTGAGCGCACCATAACTCACAGAACTGGGTTATATACATAACCCTTCGTTCTGTGTCGTTATGGCTTGCTCAGCACCTGTCTGCAACAGGGGCTGAGCGGGAGCCATAGCCCGACAAATGTACCGCGCTGAGGCCCCCCACAACCATCAGACCGGGGAGGACCGAGCCCCCCCGACCCTCCCTAATGGAGGATACCCCCCCTATTGGAGGTTCACGGGAGGGCGACGGACCGTGCAAAGAGGCACTCAAGCAACCCAACGCACAGGGTGAGCAGACCGTGGCTTGACCCCACGACTACACACACGCACAACCCGCATGCCACCCGGGAACGAACGAAGGAACAACCTCGTTACTGCCCCAAAAATCACTGGGTCAAGAGCAAACCCAACCCTGTGGCAAGGCCGTAGCAGCGGAGCGCGAAGGAAGACCCAGACCCACTGAAGGGACTGGATCCCCTGAAAAAAAGAGGTCAATGACGCCAGGCATCAAGACCCCACCAGGTGGTCACTTAGTGACACCGCCCCCCACATCGCCAGCGTATTCGGATAAGGCCCCTCCAAGAGCGGGCCCTTTCCCCCCAATAGCACACCGCCTGGCATACTGACTCTGCAGAACAGGCAGTCAGCATGGCCGTAAGCACTCAAAAGGTTAACCAACGGAAGCAGGCAGCGTACCGAGGAAACCAGGCAACAGGCTGTAACCTGAGCCTGGAGCACTGCGGACGAGACAGGCGCCAAAGGAGTCAGCTGAAAACAGCCCTCCCGGCGGAAGGTGCGGATGCCGGCGTTGTTGATCACCATGACGAAGCCTCCATTAAAAGAAAACCCACCCAGAGGGGTCAAGGCAGAGAAGGCTGACATGATTGGCAGATGTCATGAACGTGCAGGGGCACACTCAACCGGACAACCCGGGAGTTGACACTGCTCCAACACACCAGGGAATCAACCACCCTGTCGTTACCATATGCGGTGGTTGTTCCTATAACCCCTCAAGAAAAAGGGGTTATCCCAGGTCTACGGTATCAACGAAACTTTACTTCGGACCGGGCCCGGCGGCTCGGGAAGCACACAGGGTTACCAGAGGAGGTCCAGAAGACCACCCCAATAGCTCCCTCTCCGTCATGCGTGAGAGAGGTGCGGAGAAGAGAACCAGCCCCTTATGATAATGCCAGGTACAAAAGAGTACCCAACAAGGGTCGCCATAAAGCCTAACCTTGTGACGCCCCGGGCCGAACCGGCCTTTTTCCCCCTGAAAAAAGCCCAAGTCCCTCAGGGCACCAGAACAGCAGATCTGCATCCCCGGCGGACAAACAGGTTAACTGACGTGGACCAGCGTGACCAGAACCAGTCCTGTGCCCTAACCACGCCGACATGCCTACTCCAGGAGAAGGGGCAGATATGCGTGTTGATCTAAAACATGAAAAAAGGGCGCCACCCAGCCGGGCCGGTGTGAACCGCGCTCGGTGGCCCACCCCAAGGGCGTGAGACCCCTCTACCTATGTTCAGATCCATTCCGTTATCATCCCCCAGATATGAACGAGAATCCGTCGAGAACCAGTAACAGGTTCTCGGAAGAGGACAAAACCTCCATCCCAGTTGCTTTATAAAAACGCCGTTTTAACAACAAGCAACCAAGGCGTACTAGCTACCCGCATGATTCTTAACAGAAACACCCCGAGCTAGCACCATGCATGCGTCAGGACACAACCACATCAATGAATAGGCTATTTAGACCCTTCATTGAATCCCCAAGGCGCCTGGGAGAAACGACAAGAAGGGTGTGGTGCTTCCTATACTCCACACTCTTTTATTTAAAAAGAAGGAAGCACCAACTGACATGAATCCCATTTGACACAGCTGAGGGTAAAAACTGTTCACATTTTTACATCCAGTCACCCCTACCACAGAGGATTTTAGACTGAAATTCCCCAGAGAGCCTTCCCATGTGAGTCATAGAAAGAAAAAGCCATGGTAGCTTCGAGTCATGTGACCAACCGACCAAGTTACACATAAATCGAGCGTAGTGGACCCGTAAGTCCTACGCTCTATCCCGACACTTTGACAACAATAGATCGTACGTACAGATCTAACTCACGGAAGCCATCGTCAACAGCAACGTGCGTAGTGACGTGTGCTATGACGGGGGAAACCCAACACTCAACGCCTGTTAATAGGAGCAGAGTCAGGGCAACCCTTCCCCCCCCCTCCCTCCCTGCCAAGTCGCCTAACGGCTTGGCCCTGACTGGCCTGACAGGAGATGAGTAAAACCCCCCTGACCAATCAGAAGAGGGAAGGAGGGGTTTATTCGGTACCCCTTCACAAGCCCTTCCCCTCTGCACACAACAACAACTTTAGCATATGATACCTTTGGTAGAATGCTAATGAAATAGCGCAAGCTAATACAATACACGCTACCCACAGATAACTGTGAACAGGGTTTACAACAAAACCAAGTCGCGTGTCTGTGTGAATCCTACACCCGCATCCATGTTGTACATAGAAAAACACTGATAGAGAGAGCGAAACGGCTGGGCCGTGGTACGTGTTCATACGAGCATTACTGCAACTAACACAACAGTGTTGTAGCTCAACATTACTTGTGTAAGCAACAGACCATACAACTAGCCTCTACCTGCATGTGGAGTCTCAGGCCGAGGTAGAAAACCTTTCTATAACCGAGTGTAGGCTGCAGACCTTGCTTAAGCTCATACCACGAACGTAACCCTCCTATCAATGCATACTAGTGAAGATTCACACTTTGCAACCTCATCATATGTTTGGTGAAGAAACACACAGTTTGTTAACAAAAAATACAGTCCCCCTTTAGAGGGGACTTTTTATTTCTGAACAAAAGTATGAGAGGGCCGGGGAGGGGTAAACAGAGGGGACCGCAGGGGAAAAAAGTCACTGGGTCTAGCAGCGCCTGCCGCCTCGAGCCGCTCGGGATTTGCCACCCCGGGGAGCCCCGGAGAGACGGTAGACAATCGGCGGCTGGTCACGACGATCCCTACCGTCTCCTCCAGGCGCAGATGGGCCGGCTGCAGTGGCGGCGCCCTCTCTCCTCCTGGCCTTCTTCGATGGGCCAGCAGTGGCGGTGGTAGCAGCAGCAGCCACGGCAGAGGAAGATGAGGTTGGAGCACGGAGCGCTCCTCCTGCATTTCTCTGCACGTCGAGGTCATCAACTGCAGGGCCTTCCCGAACAGTCCAGCATCGGAGAGGGGTGCCGTCAGAAGTGGAATCCTCTTCTTCTCCGGCACACGGGCCTGCTCCAGCCAAAGGTGGCGCTGGGTTAGAGTTGCCAGGACGCGCACTTTCCCAGCGGCTATGGCCTGCGGCTGAGTCAGATGCAGGATAGCTCCTGCCGACTGGGTGAGCTGGTCATGTTGTACATCACTCAGCTCCATGCCGCCCGTCAATATCCCGGACATGAATCTTGCCAGCTGCGCGATGTTAGACAGCCAGAGATTGTGTTCCGGAGATAAATGACTGGTCGCTCCAGTAAGCCAACCGCCTCGCCGATTTCCCTTGAGGAACCGGCTTGCGTAACGGCTCCCACACCACCTTCGGCCTATCAAGCCGTGGCACGCCCTCTCTCATACCTTCGACCAAACCCACCACCCGCGTAACTTGTACGTAGGCGGGGGTGAGGCCAATGATGTGGGACACCACCTGGCCCCGACGAACATAGGCCCCCAAAGATGACCTATTAGATCATCAGGGACAGGAACAGGCAGTGGCTGCGGCAGCGGCACGCCGTTTGCGACTGCCGCCACCGCCATAAGCTCGGGAAACAAAGCCCGCAGTTCCCCCTGCAGACTTTCCTCCACCGAGCCCGCATCCCTCACATACAGCAGGCTTCTACTGACCAAGGAGCCACACTCCGATGTGGCTGATAGTAGGGCATCTTGTCGATGAGTCAGAGGTTCTTCTCCAACATCTTCAAACAAGGCGCCCCAAGGAGACATTTCACCCCCCTCCAGTGTTACCTGGACGGGCGGGATACATGTCTCCACCGGGCCTTCAAATAAGAACCTGTCCGCCTCCACCATGTAATCCTCTGTTTCCATCGGGCAGATAGAGACCGACGCATCCTCACTGGGCTCCAGCAACTCACCAAACCCAGGCCGTTCGCATCTGCAAGCCACCATCTTGCGACGGGAGCGAGCAGACACAAAAAGTTTGCGTCTCAAATCCTCGGGAACCAAAGGAACCGGCCGCTCAACAGCGGACGATTCCCCGGAAGCAGAGGAACCAGAGCCAGGACCAGGCCATCGCAGAGGCGACGGCACCGGTGCACCAGCTCCTTGGAGAGGCAAACTACCCATCGGACGCCTACCGGGCGTGGCTGCCAACCACGAGAGAGGCAACAGCCCTGCACCAGGACGCACGACGGAGGCGAAAATGGAGAACCGCTGGTGGAGAGTGGCTCTGCGACTCTCCGAAGTAGACATTATGACTTAGATTTTTCTATCGAATATTTATGAGAGAAGAAAAAAACACAATGTAAACGCGTCTCAACTTTCTTCAGCTAACAACCTCGTCAAGTGGGGATCTACCGAAGGCACTTCCTTGTGGTGAAAGTGAAGAAGGAGGCGAGTAGGTGACCACACACCTGCTTATGAAGGTAAGCGGAAGGGGGTGTGGTCAGACGGATGTTAGGATGTAAAGGTACATGGTGGAATTTTTTATTCAGTGCTCGTGCACGAAGTGAAGTACAGTGCAGACAGGTGCTGAGCA
>NC_140173.1:38277802-38362802 GCF_963971535.1 Notolepis coatsorum | reverse complement strand
GAAGCAGGAAAGGCCACAGACCCCAGAACCGCCCGGGAGACAGAACCCCCGGTCATGTCCATGAGGTAAAACCTTACAAAGGGGCCCGGGGAGGACCATGAAGCTGCAGCACAGATGACCTCCACCGAGGCCCCACCCAGGAGAGTGGCAGAGGCAGCCACCCCACGATTGGAGTGCGCCCTGACGCCCCCAGGGGGATCCTGCCCAGCCAACGTGTAGCAGAGGGCAATGCCCTCGCACAACCAATGGGACAGGCGCTGTTCGATAGTGCCTTACCGGCATGAGAACCACCGTGACAGACAAAAGCTGAACGGTGACCCCGAGGTCCTGAGTACGGCTGAGGCAATTCCCAAAGCACGGACCGGGCATGACAGGTGAATCTAACTCACCACCGTGAGGAGGCGGATGAAACGCCTGAACCACAATATCCCTGGAGCGGAAGAACTCCGGATATTTACAGGCACGAAGGCAGGATTAGACCGCAGAGTGGCACCGCAATCGGAACAAAAGACAGGCACTCTGGGCGTACCGAGAGAGCACAAAGCACACCCACGCGTCAGCGGAGGTGACGGCCAGCAAGAACGCGGTCTTGAACGGGGCCAAGGACAACCGACCGAGGACCAGTTGAAGATCCCAAGTCGGAGCCCAGGAGCGTTGCACCGGCTTAACGCGTCGAGCGCCAAGCAGGAAACGCTTCACAAGAGGGTGGCTGAACAAGACATCCCCTCAAACCCCTCATGATAGGAGGATATAGTTGCTGCATATACCCTCACCGTCGAAGCCGACAGTCTATCAAGGAGAGACTGGAGGTAACTAAGGACAGCATCCAGGGGGCAGGAGACTGAGTCCCGGCCCCCCGCCTTACACCACACTTGGAACATACGTCATCTGCCCGCGTAAGCGCGACAGTGGAGGGAGCATGCGCATTCCGGATGGTAACACCATCAGGATCAAGAACCTGCGCCCCTCAACATACCCGTCCCAACAACTGACCTAACAGATGTATGGGGAAGAATCCCTGGCGGCACGGCATCGGTCCCAGACCTGCCTGGCTATGTCCAGACGTAATCCCCACCTGTCAGGATGAGGACCGCCCCGCGACAGTACACCTGCACCCACATTCTCCCTGCCGGGGATGTGGGGAGCCCTCAGGCCGCGCAGATGGAGGACGCCCATAGCCAGCCGCCCGCCGCCTGGCGCAGACAGGGGGAGCGTACTCCTCGGTCCTCCCTGTCTGTCGATACACGACACTGACGTCGTATCGTCCATCCTGATCAACACCATTTGTGGACCAGAAGGACCGCTTTCAACACCAACACATTGAACGTAGCGCAGACCGGGCAGCATGGTTTGCCAGCTGCCCCCTACTGCGTTGGCCCGACGCGTCACCAGCGAGGGAGGCGTCGGTGAAAACGCGACGTGAGACAGCGCCGTAACCGTCCTAGGACGGAACCTCCCGAGCGTGTTGATAACACGCTCTGAGAGGGATGCCCATAGCCCTCCAACCGTTGACTGGGAAGAGGAGTACTCTACATCCAGTCTACAGCAACCCCAGGCTGGTAGAGACCTGCCTGGTACGAGACCTGACGATCCACCTTGACCGCGAAGGACCAGAACGTCGTCAGGGCAGAACACTCCGTAACCCCTGACGACGCAGAGGCCCCAGTGCGGCCTCCACGCACTTGGTGAAGATGCGGGGAGCCAGAGAAAACCGAACGGCAGCCTCTGGTACTCATACGCTAACCCTGCAAAGGAAGCATACGTAAGCCCTAGGATGGAAGATCGGAGATGCGCAAACGCATCCTACAGGTCTATGGAGGAGAACCAGACCCCCACCTGACAGTGTTCAACAGGTAGGAGACGATCCAAAAAATGCTGAACCTTCCCATGGGACAGGTCCAGCCTGGGTTTTACACCCCTCCCTCCCGACTTCTCAGGCAGAGAACACCGGGAGGAGAACGCCACGACGATGGCTTGCTTCGTCCACAGAGATTGGATCTCGTTGACCAGAGCTGTCACTGCTGGAGACCCTGACAATAGGGTCTGTACCAAACCTTAAAACGGGTGGGGTTGTGTAAACACAAGTCCCCGCCTCAGCATTCTCTCCATCCACCTCGACATATGGTACTGCCGTAATCATATGTGATGACACTCCCAACGCACCCGCCGCCATGTGGCGCAGGTCCGCCAGGAACTGTAGATAGTTGGCCCGGTCCCCCCGCTGTGCGTAGCCAACCCTGGAACCGTGCGAGCAGGGCGTTCCGTGTCGGGACATCTGACCCTGACACCACCCACGAGGCAATCGCACCCAAGGGGGGACCCCGACAGAAAGGGCCGGTTTGATACGGGGGGCTTCCTATGAAAAAAGCCCCCCCACTGAACACCCCTCCAGAACATGCTGAGGAGTTGTTCTGCAGCCGGACATGCAAGGTGTAAGGACCCCATGGGTTCCTACACACCGTAGCCCTGCAGTGATATTACTACCACCCCAAATCACGCACGCCTGCGACCACTGCCAATATTTCAGGAGTGGGAGGCACCAACATGATACCTGGCCTGGCGAAGGCGAGGCCGGGGAAGCCCGCACTGTGTGCCTCAAAAGGTTTCGAGCCCCCCTGCTGACAACACTTAAGTTAACAGACGTAACACCAGGCTCAACCAACACAGCTTATGGTGTGGGAGCCGCTTGACAGCACAACATTCTCACGGACAGACCCAGGCTCAGCCATCAACTGGGTGTCAGCCCCTGTCTCCATGAGAAGCGAAATTGGGGCCGCCCGCACTTCAACGAAGGCACGCGGCCCGCAGCCAAAGGAAACAATCAGAGCCCACTTTTTCCGCTGGTGTTGGGGAAGGGAGTGATCGGAGAGCGGGCTGCTCGCGGCAGGACGGCTTGTTTGTTTGTTCAAGCCGAACCCATCCTACATGGCCGATCCCTCGGCCGCCAAGGCTGTCGGCCTTGTGGACACCTGTCGAATCAACGCCCAGGATACCTCCGGCGGGGGAAAACATGGCCGCCTGTCGAGGGCCTCGTCATCGCCGCTGACGAGGCCGTGCTCTCTCTTCTTCTGGCTGCGCGGTGTGAGGCGGTGTGGGGCCTAGGACAATACCGTCCGCGCTCCAGCAGAAGACCAAAATCCCCTGCGGAGAGTGGAACCCTGAGCAGTTATAGCTTGCGGCTGGGTCAAAGCTAATAACGTCAACAACCTCGCGCGATGTGTCGACGTCGGCTGGCCCTCAAGGCCCCGCCACCAGACACCATTTTTTTTAATAGGAAAAAAAAATGCAATTAATCGCTGCCAATTCCATACCGTGGCGGTACAGGCTTTAGCAGCCCACCAGCCACTCGCCAGGCCGACCCACCCAAGGCGTCGGCCGGGCGGGGCACTGTTTCAATATGTCAAAAACAAAGAACTGATGTTAACACGGAGCACCAGCAAACAGCAACCTCCACTGTGGTGTGCACCATGAAAGGGTTAAATGAATAAAAGAACTAACCCACAAAATACTGTAGAATGAGCAAGCCCATATACACACGTTAAGGGGAGGCGGACCAGAGCGAACTAGTCCCGTCTTCATTCAAAATATTCACAACAGCACACCAGCCCTAGCTTAGCCCATTTACCAAAAAAGGTAAACAAAGCCCCCCCCCGCACTACTCCCCCAGTAGACACCGATTGACTGTCAGCATAAATGGTTGAGAGGAGAGAAAGCTGTAGCAAAGACAGACCTTCTCATAGCAGAGTGACAGAACGAAACAGTAGCCCCCTACACAGGGCCGCCTCAGGGGGTGGGGGGCCTCACGTTTAAAACTCGCACAGGGCCTCACATTTCTCCCAGGCGGCCCTGCCCCTACACTACTACAGCCTAGCGTGAGGCAATGTGGGACCCAGATCAACAACCGCCTGCGCACAGACACGCAACATGTTTACCATGTCGGCTGGACCCATAGCCCCACTACCCGACGCCAATGTGGATAGGAACTAGCCAGCTGAGCCATAACCCGCCGTTAGTAGTATAGCTCTACTGCTACACCGCGAGCTTACGCATCGGCCCCAGATGGGGACACCGTTCCACAGACCCCGCCGGAACACAAGGGTAGCGTATCTGGCTAGGCTACCTAGCCACGGCCTACCCTGTTGTCAACCCATTTACCCGTAGAAAAGGTAAATAGGACTCAGCAAAAAAAACCACAACAGCTACCGACTGACCTTCATTGATGAACCGGGCAAGAGGAGGGAGAAGTGACAACATCTCACGGCGGAGACATTAGAACAGCGTAGCAGTTATCATGTAGCAGTAGTGGTAGCATGTAGTATTAGCGATAGCATGTAGCATAGCATTAGATGTTTAACAGCACGTCCAAGACCGTTTGGAAACCGTTCACTGCAGTGAAACGTTCACCAAACCATCCTGCCCCCGGCGCCAACACACAACATGGTTGTGTAACAAAACAAACCAGCATTACTAACACTAATACCCATGCCTGAAGACACAGGGCCTACCTGGGTACAAGCTGGCCCGACAGCCAATCTTGCACAGCTGAACCTTGATCTGCTGCCATCAGACGAGGAACATCAACATAGGCCCGTCGTGTCGCTGAAAACATGCTTCGAAGATGCCAGGGGCCAGCAACCTCCGGTAAGCTTCCAACATTATGAATCTTCTCTGATCTTTTCATCCTGCTAGTTACGTATGGTGCACGCAGCCGAAACGATGGAACGAAAATAGAGGAAGAGTGTTTGGTGACCAGAGTCATGGTTATATAGGCTACGCCTCCATAGGAGCGGGGCCCCATCAGGTGTGGGTGCATTAAGTTGTTCGTTGGGGTACAATAGGTACCATAGGAGATAAGGGGTATCTCATAAGGCGCAGAGCGGGACGCGATAAGCCAAATACAATATATAACTAAACTTTGCACTATGTGACATGAAAGGGGACGGGCAACAAAAGAAGCACATTTCCTGGAAATACCAATTGCTCCTCCCATTTTCAAAACAATATAATTAATATGCTGAGACCAAGACAGAGTGCAATCCAGCATCACTCCAAGGAGTTTAGTACTTTCAACTTGTTGAACTGTCGAATTACACAAGTTTAAATGAAGCTTTGGATTTGTAGATAACCTGTGCCTTGTTCCCAGCACAATACATTTAGTCTTGGAGATATTAAGGACAAGTCTATTACATACTACCCAGTCATGCACAACTTTAAGTTCTCTGCTCAAAACTTCATAGTACATTGCATGATGGTGCAGTGTAATACAATGTTGAATCATCTGCATAAAGAACTGTTGTAGCACATTTGGTAGCCCAAGATAGGTCATTAGTAATACAGAGAAGAGCAAAGGACCCTCAGCCCCAGGAACAGCCTGAGGGCCAGGACCCCCCGGAAAAGGGGGCCTGGTGAGGCCAACGATGCCGCAGCATCGAGACCCCACCAGACGGTCACTAGTGACACCACCCCCCACATCGCCAGCGTATCGGACAGGGCCCATCCAAAAGCAGGCCCTTCCCCCCTACAGCACGCCGCCCTAAAGCACTCCAAAGAGGCTACACCCCCACAACACAGTGGGACCAGGGAGCGCACTGGGGAGACAACCCCCAAAGAGGTTGATCCCTCAATCCAGGCAACAGGTCAAAAGCATAACTCAACCTGTGCCCGGATCACTGCGGATTAGACAGGCGCCTAAGGGGTCTGCTGAGAACAGCACCCCGGCGGAAGGGGCGTTCGGTATGCTGTGCACCATTTCGCAGCCTCCACAAAAAAAAACCCACCCCCTAAAGAGGCTGAGGCAGAGAAGGCTGACATGATTGGCAGACGTCATGAAAGGTGCGGAGGCACACTCGCAGGCAGACGGGGTCAAGCCCAGCCTAACCCGAGAGTCGACTCCTCTACCAACACACCAGGGAACCAACCACCTCCCTATGTTTAGTTTAACAGGAGGCGGTTGTTCCCATAACCCCCCCCAAGAAAAAACTCTGAAACACAACTGCGGGTATACACCGGCTATACAGCAGTACAAGTGTTTCAGCTCTTAAGAAGGGGTTAACCCAGGCCAACAGGTCGACGAGAACGAGTCCGGACCTGGGCCCGGCAGACCGGGACGTATACAGGGATGCCAGAGGGGTACAAAAGAACCACCTCGAAAGCCCCCTCCCAGCCCCGCCAAGCAGGGGAAGAGAAGGGCGAAAAAGAATGGAGAAGGACCAGGCTCCTTAGCACAGCGCAAGGTACAACACAATATGGACCAAGCAACAGTGAAGGATAACACGCAGTGACATAACCACGAACACCTCCATAACATCAAACCCTGTAACGCCCAGGCCAACACGGAATTTCCCCCCCGAAAAAGCACAAGTCCTTCACGGTACCAGAACAGCAGATCTGCGCCCCGGCAGACAACGGGTTAACTGACCTGGTCCGGCGCGACCAGAACCAGTCCCGTGTCCTAATCACGCCACCATCCCCAGTCCTAAGAGGGGGGTAGGTACGCGTGTCGATCTAAAACACAGAGGGCGCCACCAAGACGGTCAGAACATGAATGCACCGCGCCCGGTGGCCCACCCCAAGGGCGTGAGACCCCTCCGCCTATGCTTTGATCTATTCTGTCATCTCCCCCAGAGATGAACGAGAATTTGTCGAGACTAAGCTAGTACACTGGCGCTCGGAAGAGATAAAACTCCATTCTAGTTGCTCCATAAAAAACGCTGTTTCCATGATGAGCAACCAAGGCGCGCCAGCCCATGCATGGTTCCACACAGAAGCACCCAGGGCCAGCACTATGTACACGTCGAGACCCAAAACACATCAATGGTAATTCTAACAAGAACCCAGACAACGATCCCTCCAAGCCGCCTGGGAGAGCGGCAGGAAGCTGGCCAAGAGACACAGATATGGGTCCCATATGACGCGTCTGAGGGAAAACACCCCTGTTAAAAACCTGCTCTGTATAAAAGAGAGGAGACAGGGAACCCCCAGAGAGACCTCCCACGTGAGTAATAATTGAAAAGATATATGTAACATTGAGCTACGTCACCAAAAGCTCAATACATATGCAACAAAGCGCAGAGCAGAAAACAAAGTTCTCACGCACCGCATAACCCAATCTTGACAATAACAGCGGTCCACAACATGCCTGAAAAGACCTCACGGAAGTCTCACGAACAATAGAAACGCGCCCAGTGACGTACTCTATGGCGGGGGGAATTCCATGACCCACGTGCCCAAATATGGCATGGGACCAGGGAACTCCCAACCCCCCCCCCCCTCTCCCGACCCTGTGACGCGCTGACCCAACAGCGTGACAGGAAGCCCGAAGGACAGGAGGTCCAACCCCCTGACCAATCAGAAATAAGGGGAGGAGGGGTTTATCAGTTCACCCCCTCATGACCCCACACCCCGGATATGATGAAAACAAACAAGCAGCGATGATACCAGTTTACCTAGCATGCTACATGAAAAAGCGTATATCCACTAGGATAAGCTCAACCAACTGCACGCCAGCCACAGACGATAAACTCGTTTACAAACGGGTTTTACATACAAGGCTTTAGGCTCATGTGCGAACTAGGGATGTGCATCTCCATCACTGAGGCCGATGCGATGCGCATCTCGATATGGTGCCAACGATACGATACATTAGCGATACATTTGAAGCACCGGGCGATGCGATGCGATACGATTCACCCCTGTGTTCGATTCGATACGATTTGATTCAACATAATCCGATTCGGGGCGATACAATGCGATTCAACACGATGCAAAATAATGATACAATTTTATGGTATGACAGATGATTTGGTTGTATTCCTTATACAGCTTATATTATTATTAAAAATCAAATAATCTACTGTAAGACAATTTATATAAAAACTATTGGGTGCCTAAGACTTTTGCACAGTACTGTGTTTTCTATCCACTTTAGCTAAAAACACACACACACAATGTATATATACACACTACTGTGAGACAATAGAGCTTATAGCTTGTTTGCAGTCACGTGATTTTGATGACGTGCGAAACTCACCTGGGGGGCAGGAAGTCAAGAACAGTGATTCAAAACAATGGAAAGTCAATACGCTAAAGCGTTGGATGAGCCTACACGCACTAGGTATCATCAGAAAATATCAAAACATATTGGATATGATCCGTACACGCTGAGGAAAATCGATTTTTCTCGCGTCTTGACCGATTTGCCTGGCGTTGAGGCGATTGATATAACCAATTACCTCGTCCTCCAGACCTCCTACTACACGGCTAGCCAGATGAAGGCATACAAGAGTCTGGAGGCTTATAACTATTTGGTGTGTGGTTGGGTAAATGACCTCGGATCAAAGGCAGCATTGAATGACTGTCGTCTTGTTTTTGCGCGGGTGAGTAAATCTACTTGAGAATCACTCTTTTATATTGCTATTTCAACTCTAATGTACATGGATACTGGCGTCAGTCAGGCTATGCACTAAACGCTAGCTACTATTTTCTACCTTGCCACTAGGTCAACCATTCTCAGAGGTCTGGTGCAACACCGCTAAAAACGTGGATCGTGGCAAAACGAAATGGAGAAGTTGTCACAGCACATTGTGATTGTATGGCTGGGTAAGTCATCATAATAACGCAAGGCATGTTTAACTACATATCGCTGTTGTAAAATGATGCTAACTAGATGCCATGAAGGTGTCACTCTGATGGTGGCCAGACTTTCGTCTTGTTTACATCAGGGTCCCCCATTTTCAATTCATCATGACATACAGGTAGACAGTTACTGTACTGTTGCATCGCTAGACATTTATGACATACCAGATCTACAAATCTACCAACAGATTGTCAGAATCCTGCTCGCATGTTGGAGCAGTTCTGTTCGCCATTGAAGTGGGTGTTAAAATGAGAGAGACTGAGTCCTGCACCATGGAAAAGTGCAAGTGGTTAATGCCATCACATGTCAAAAAGGTAATCAAATGCACGTAATTTACTTTTGTTTCAGTGTGAGCTGTATGTAGGGGTACATTTAAAACGTTTATATTTTCTATGCCTCTCGCGCTTTCAGATTCCTGCCGCTCCAGTTGCGATGATAGACTTTTCATCTGCAAAATCTAAGAAGCAAAAACTAGATCATGCCATTGCAGGGACAGGTGAGCAGAGGTGTACAGTACTGAATGCAAAATACCTGTGCAATAATATGTTCCAAGTTTCACTTTAAAGCTGTGCAATATCTGTCTTATAGAGAAACAAACACCTGAGAGTTCCACAGTCCAGTGTCCAAGAGTGAAGCAAGGATCAGAAACTTATAGTCAGTTTTTCAAGGCTTTACACCTAAACTCCCCAAAAAGTGCTGCACTAATGTCCAGGTCACCATATTGCAGAGAATTTGTCCCAAAGTCTGTGAGCAAGCTACCTAAACTACTAACTGCATATAGGACACCAGAGACACTGCAGCTACCTCCAACAGAGTTGAAGAAAGCATGCCAGGATTTCAGACTGGAAGAGCTAACACACTCACAGGTACAGGCAGTAGAGGAGGAGACCAGAAACCAGAGCTCATCAACAATCTGGTTCCGCCAAAGAGCAGGAAGGGTAACAGCCTCTAAACTGAAGCAGGTTCTACACACAAGTATTTCACAGCCGTCAAAGTCCTTGGTCAAGTCCATATGCTACCCAGAGGCACACAAGCTCTCTACAGCTGCAACGAGGTATTTATTAGGGGAAAGTAATTGCAAGACAAGGACATCTGCAATTGACCTATTATGACACATAGGTTAGGGCTGGCTAGAAGTATGTTTAATCTTTGAGGTCTGGAGTAGGATGATGTAAACCAGTGCACTACAATTGTCCCTATAAATGCTGACCTACATCACATTTAGTAAATCAGTTACTAATTATGGTTGTACAACTCTCTCTTCCTATTGCTACTTGTATGCATTACAGGTATGGATGTAAAAATTAGGCAACAGCCAGAAGACAGTATGAACAACTGCAAAGTGTGGACCATGAGGGTTTCTCCTGCATGGACAGTGGACTTTGGCTGAATCAGAAGTGGCCATACATGGGAGCCTCACCAGATGGAATTGTCACATGCGCCTGTCATGGAACTGGGGTTTGTGAGATAAAGGTACCAGCTATTTCTTCAGTATGGATTTGGATATGCATTTACCATTCATGTTTTGACGTCCTCAATAACACAGTAGAGCAGGTGTATTGGCATTGTGACTAATGGAACTGGGATTTGTGAGAAGAGTAACCTAGTACTTTGTAATTCAATGCACAGTTTATGTTCCTACATGTTGTAAAGACATAGAAACATCACGTGGTGCATGAGAGAAATTAACAGATCTTGAAGCTGAACATTTGAAAAGGAGATACTATGCAGAAGAAGTGACTATTTTCATTGTGAACTTTTAGTGCCCACACAGCAAACAGGAGGAGGCCAATCTACGCCTGTGTGCTGGAGACCAGGGCTTCTGTCTCATCTTCGATGGGGACGATGTGAAACTGGACAGGAAGCACGCGTACTACTACCAAGTACAGGCTCAGCTCCACATTGTGGGTGCTGACTATTGTGACTTTGTAGTGTGGAACACAAATGACATCTTTGTAGAGAGGATTTTGCCTGATGCGGAACTCTGGGTCAATGTCATTCCCAAAGTTCAAGAGTTCTTCAGACACTGTGTTCTTCCTGAAGTGTTGGGACAGCACTTCACAAAGTGAACCAAATCATGTTTGAAATGTTTCTTTAATCTGTGCATATTCCTGTAATAAATTGTAAATAAATGGTAGTTTATAGAACATGAATATCACAACAGGTCAAAATCTTATAGCTTTAGTTATATAGGCACAAATAAAACAAATTGATATCTGAAATATATAGGTAGTTTAGGTTAATTAATTGTTTCTTTTGTTTGTGTAGTTATTCCTAGGTTGTTATATTTTTGTTGTTAACCACCCTGATCAAAATAAACCTTCTAAAGGGCTTCACATCACTTGTTGCTGGTGGTTCTTGGGAGCTGGGAAGAGGGGTTACATTTCCATGTTGTGCCTCCGTTTCCCCTAGGCCGTTTCCTCTGAAAACTACTACATGAAATGGTCACATGTTGTGAAGAAAGAAAGCGACCAAGTTGGAAAATTTTTTCCAGGTGTAAGCTACATCCTACTACAAGCACCCAGTATTTTCATTGTGACTACATGAATATGATTTTCTCAAGACAAAGATAATTTAATAACGGATTCAAACATAGTTTAACTACAAACAACCATTCAAATCTAATTAGAACTGATTTAAAAATGACAAAGATTAATTGAATGAAATTAATACATTTTTATTTCAATAAAATAATAATGACAGACAGGTAGAGGGAGACATATACATATATTTGAAATATTATTATTCAATATTATCATTAAACTATTTGTAGTCCGGGCTAGAACTACGCACCCGTTAGTGGAGGTCTGAGAAAACATCGACCCATTATTTATAATCAAATCTACCTCAAATCATTCAATGCAAAACTATGCAGGGCATGCATCTTATTTTCCTATTTGACCTTTAGATGAATAGAATATTGCTTACTCCAGTGGGACAACAGAGTCCGAAAGATTGGATAATGCACAGCAAATGACTCCAATCTTATCAATTAGCGCCAGTGACTCGCCTGTTTTTACAGCCATGTGTTCAACGGGGAGGGTACTCTGCAGAATTTGGTACTTTCTTCTCACTAATCCTATGACCCTTTCCACGTGAATACGCACATTAGCGAGTTTTCTTGTTTGCTCAACTTCATATGCAGATAGCTGGCTCTTCCCTTTTGTGAAAGCAGGCATCTTCAATGAAGCACAGTAAAACCCCACACTATCCCCTATAGTAAAGCCACGGTCTGCCAGAACAATGTCTCCGGGTAACAAATTATTTAGAAGGCTACTCTCTTCAGTTATCTGCTTGTCACTCACTCTCCCTCCCCAAGCACGAGAGATGTATGTGACATATCCTTGAGGAGCAATGCCAATGAGAAATTTAACTGTGTTATGGTGTTTATAATTGGACCAAGTTTGTGCTCTTGCCAGCAAATTAGATGGCCTTTCAAGGAAAACTTCAAAACAGTCCACTATTACGGCAACCTTACACCCAAATGCTTGCCTGAATGACATTGGCATTGTAGCTTGCAGCACCTCTCGCTCTGGCCACTCTATTATAAACTCTAATCTTTCATGAAGTATGCCAATTATCTTGTGCCAAATTCGAGACACAGTGGAACAGGAAACATTGAACCTGAAGGCCAAATCTTGGAGTGGAAGGTTTAGTCTCAACCGAATTAAGACCAACATGAACTGTTTAAATTTGGAGAGCGCCGACAAAGAGCTATAGTTGATGTGTGGCTCACATAGCTGAAACACTTGCATCAAAACTAAGAAATTGGGCAATCCTGTGTAAAATTTAGTCTTCTCTTCGTTGTTCTGAAAAGCATCTGGACTAAATTCCCTGTCCAGTACTTTTTTCCTGAGGTCACTCAGCTCCACTACGGAGTGATTCAGAACATCCTCCATCTTCTCAAGATCCTCCATAGTCAGGTCTGTCTGGCAGCCTGCATCTCAGGGGCGGAGCTATAGGCGCGGCTGGGGAGGCAGCTGCCTTAGGGCCCGCCCACCGTCTGGCGGGAGGGGGGGCCCGGGCCCCGGGCCCCCCCTTCCGGCCCCGGGCCCAGGCCCGGGACTGAATGGAGTTGCCGTTCGCGTGTGGGACTGGATCGAACACAACTGGTGGTAACGGCAACTGGGACTGGTGCGTTTGTTTTGATTCTAGGCTCCTCCCGTTTTGCCAGTACTGTGGTACGAGTACGACTGATAGCGTGTGGTTTAGGAACAGGGCGTTTTGCACAAATCCAGCGCTCCCTTTCCTTGGCTGTGACGTAGCCACGTAAATCTCACAAGCAGCGCGGAGGTGATATTTTTCTCTGATGTCGCGTTCACGTTACGTGGGAAGAATCGGAAGAATCAGCTTCCGACTGGGAAAAACCATTCACGTCAGCCTCCTAGTTGTAATTCCTACTAGGACATATGGGATTTTTTATAGACCCCGATATCTCCCACTTCGCGTCACGAATTGCGGAAGTATGGATGTGGGCGTTTTGATCGAGTCAATGCGTGAAGGCTTCCTAGTTGTAGCCATAGATAGATATCTATGGTTGTAGCAACGAGATGTCCTCTGGTTCTTCCGCTTCTTCCCACGTAACGTGAACGCGACATCAGAGAAACATATCGCAAGCTATGTTCAACATAATAAGTCACCTGAAACATGAATGAATGAATGAATGAAAACTTTATTAACAGATTGCAGAATGGGTACAGTACAGTACAGCTCAATACATACAATTGTTAAGGGGATGCAGACCAGAGAAATACTTTCGTCTTGTTTACATCAGGGTCCCCCACATCACCACCGCTACCATGGTGTATTAAAATCCGACGACGCCGAGCAGCTAAAGTGTGGATATATTATGATTTAACAAGTCTTATCTGTCCAGGACGATGACAACATTATTGCAGGTAAGCTAACTAGTACTACTAACGTTATCACGCTAGCTTGGATGCTAACTAACGTAATGTGAATGAATGAATGAATGAATGAAAACTTTATTTAACAGATTGCAGAATGGGTACAATACAGTACGGCTCGTTAAGGGGATGCAGACCAGAGAAAGACGTTTGTCTTGTTTACATCAGGGTCCCCCATTTTCAATTCATAGTGATCATAGAAAACATATACGTTACCACCTAGCCACAATCTATGGTATTTCTAGGTTACCACATGGGTGGCGCACGTGAACACTTTGTGAATTATGTGAGGGTGTATCATGATGATGGTAATTTGGCACTTAACGAACGTTACCTATCTCTTTGCCGTTTTGCATAGTGCACTGCATAGTACCAGAGATGACAAAAGTTATGTGGTAACATAGGTCGCATCACTGCCAGTAGTCGGCATATTACCCAATTCTGACTCTGGTATTAGTCAACTAACGTACTGTTAGCCAGCTACTGTAATAACGAAACTGAAATATCTAATGATGATAGTCAATCATAAAGACAGAAAACACTCATCACAGACAAGCTGGATCTGGCCAAATACCTAAACATGTCATGGTGAATGAATGAAAACTTTATTTAACAGATTGCAGAATGGGTACAATACAGTACAGCTCAATACATACAATTGTTAAGGGGATGCAGACCAGAGAAACACTTTCGTCTTGTTTACATCAGGGTTTTGATTGATTGATTGATTGAAAACTTTATTAACAGATTGCAGAATGGGTACAATACAGTACAGCTCAATACACACAATTGTTAAGGGGATGCAGACCAGAGAAAGACTTTCGTCTTGTTTCCACCAGGGTCCCCCATTTTCAATTCATCAGGACATATATGACATACATGACATACAGATAGTCAGTACTGCTACATCTATACATTTATGACATACCAGATTTGCAAATACAGTACTGTTTGTGATACAGAAGGAGTCAAGAAAAGGGAGTATATACATTTGACGTAGAAACTGTACATTGGAGGAGGTTGGGTGGGGGGGGTTGGGTACACTGGGATATTGACAACCATACTGGGTAATTTACATTGGAGGTGGTTGGGGGGGGGGGGGGCACACTGTATAAACAAGCAAAACTGTACATTGAGGGGGGGGAGACTCTGTACAAACAAACAAAATTGTACATTGGACTATTGACAAAACCATACTAGGTAAATGACTGTACATTGGAGGGGGTTGGGTTAGGATATTTACAGGGGCCAGTGTTGAATTGCAGTCTCCCGTAGGTGTCTCTTGAGAGAGGTTTTGAAAGTGGGTAGTGATCCACATTCCTTTACAGCTTTGGGTAGGGCGTTCCACATTGATGTGGCATAATTGCGAAACGTGTTTAGTCCCTTATTTGAGCCGAATCTGGGTTTAACATGATTTGTGGAGCTCCCTCTGGTGTTGTGATCGTGGTATTCACTGACCTTTGGGAAGTATTTTGCCATGTACATGGGTACCTTGGTCGTGTAGTGTATCTTGTAGACCAGGCCCATTGCAAGTTGCTGTACTCTGTCATCTACTCTAAGCCATCCTAGGTTGTCAAAGTGGGCAGGGGTGAGGTGGGTTCTAGGAGTAAGGTCAAGCAGTAGTCTGACCAGTTTGTTTTGAGATGTTTGTAATTTTGTTTTTAGCGCCTTTGAGGTGTTTTGGTACCATGAGGTGCAAGCATAGTCGTAGTACCCCTGAATGAGTGCTCCTGCCAGAGTCTTCAGGGTATTCTTGTTTACCAGAGAGGAGATCCGGTACAAGAATCGAGTTCGTTGGTTGACTTTTTTTATTACATTGGATGCCATTTTGTCACAGGAGAGATTAGCCTCTAGGATGGAACCCAGGTAGGTAATTTCATCTTTCCTTGTGACAATAAAAGGGTCCCCCATTTTCAATTCATTATAACATAATGACATACAGATAGACAGTAGTGCTACATCTATACATGACATACCAGATTTGCAAATACAGTACTGTTTGTGATACGAAAAGAGTCCAGAAAAGAGAGTATATACATTTGACGTATTATTATTGTATTGTGATATGTTTTGTTTCATGTTGGATTTTTTTTTTTTTTTTTTTTTTTTTTAATAATAATACAATAAATATCGGGGGGGGGGGGGCCCGAGCTGTCAATCGCGCCTCGGGGCCCGTGGGGCATTCCAACCGCCACTGACATCTACATAGAATATATTTGGCAAAGGGGATAAGAGGGGAAAAGATAGTTTAGTTATATAATTTACAAATTGTATAAAGGTGGTGGTAATTATTTGTTAAATTATGATGTAAACAAGTGACATACATAGTTGTCAAAATACATTTAATTTACTCTTGTCTGTCTCTCTCCCACACACACTCTGTCTCTCTCTGTCTGTCACACACTCTGTCTCTCCCCCTTTCTGTCTCTCTCTCCCACACACACTGTCTCTCTGTCTGTTTGTCTCTCTCCCACACACACTCTCTCTCTCTGTCTCTCTCCCACACACACTGTCTGTCTGTCTCTCTCCCACACTCTGCCCCTTCTGTCTGTCTCTCTCCCACACACACTCTCTCTCTCTGTCTGTCTCTCTCCCACACTCTCCCCCTTCTGTCTGTCTCTCTCCCACACATATGATGTAAACAAGTGACAAAATACTTAATGTAACATTGGCTACATGAAAGCTCCTCCATGCATTATATTTAATTTACCTTTGTGGTATTCCGATGCTGGGCTCTGTGAGCCCTCACCGAGGTCCAGCAATGCCTCTGCTGCATCGGTGCAGGTCTCATCTGCTTTTCTGGACCTCAACCTTTCCTCACATTGACATGATGCCTCTGTCATTGGTTTACCTTGCTGGTAACCAAGGTTCTGTATCGTTAGTGGCTTAGCTTGGCATCGCCTTCTGCACTATCTCGCGTACGTGCACGCGTACTGAATAAACCACAAATGTACCTCTAATACCAGTATTAGTCTGACCACACCCCTCATCAGCTTACCTTCATAAGCAGGTGTGTGGTCACCTGCTCTCCTCCTTCTCGCTTTCACCACAAGGAAGAGGTGCCTCGGTAGATCCCCACACTTGACACCATGATGGAAGAAATTGGATTAGGAACAGCTTGGGAAACAAGGATACGTTGACATCATATCTTTATTTTCTCTCTCACTATTTTCGAGAAAATACGGCGATATTGTCTTCGTACTGGAGTGTCTAGAAGATGATGATCATTCTACAAACCCTCCACCGGTTTTCGTATTGGGAGCACGCCGCTGCATGCTTCTCAACTGCAGTTCCTTGCTGTGTTTGTTGGGGTGAAACCTGTCAGGCCACAGCTGAACTGTCGGACATGCCGCTGTTGTGAGGAGCGGTGCGTTCCAGGTTGGGTGAGTAGTGTTTGCTGGCGGGCTCCACTTGTCTGTTAGTGCTATGGGGGCTACTAGACAAAGTTTATGGAAACCGGCCCCAGGCTAGGGTCCTTTGTTTAGCCGTCTAGGCGACAGAAGGCCTTGGTCTGGCGACCATTATAGTTTTAACTAGTGGGCCGCGACCATTGACACTGGTGATCCCTGTGTGTTCTGGACGAGTGGATTCTCTCTGTCACCGTGTTAAGACCCCATCTTTCATATCCAAATGAGAGTATTCCTTCACGAGGGGATATGTGCATGTAATGTGCGATAGCGGCAGATTCATGTTCAAAGTCAGCTATACAGGCCAGTTGGTACTGTGCTGATTCCGCCGGACGTGTTAATGTCACCGTTGTGAAGCGGTGTTGACGTCTTGTTTTCTCTTTTCTCTTAAAAAGTGAGGAGGGTTCAGAACGGCGGCCTGTCTGGGTGAGTGTTATGTCATTGTTTACATGTTCATAGCTTACGGTTAGCCGGTCGGTGGCCTGGCGCGGGGTAGCTTGGCTTCTCGCGCGCCGCCGGGAGCTCGCTCCTGATCGCGTGCGTCGTAGATCGGCGTCTCGCGAGCGGAAGCGATAGCACCCGAACGGTTGGAGCAGCCGTTAGCTTGATGCTATTCTGTTGAACGTGCTTTGATTTTTAACATGTTTTACACTCTTGACCACGACGTCATCCTTGACAGGGGATGTTCGTCAACCCTGCCTGAGCCTAGACGGGGATTGCGTCAACAAAGAGGGCTGTGTTCTACGGTGGCTTGTGACTGCACTTCGCTGATCTGCGTTCCGGGCAGGTACGGGGTTGGCCAGACCCTCATAACACGTCTTCTGGTTTTACCTTGCTAAATGTATTGTGAATGACGGTGTTTTTTCCCAAAACGTGTGTTGTTGTAATGCATTTGAGATACGTTGCGGGTTGTGTGTGAGCTGTTTTTGTCACTGGCAGTAGCTTCTCCGTGCAGGTCGTGATGTATTGATCTGGTTGTTGTGTGGGAAACATCATGGTGTTTATGTGTACCGTGTACTCACTACTAAGGCAACTAACCTATGAAGCTATGCTTGGTGACGAGTGAGTAAAAGAATGTTCTTTCTCAGACTGTAATGACAATGGACAGTGAGTTCACACATTAACAGGTTTTCCTGTTTTAACTGGCCGTATTGAGGGTAAAATAGGAGGATTGTGTTTTTCCCCCCCCGGTTCCCTGGGGACTTTATCACCTCCTATCAGACATGTTGTGCATTAATTGTGTCTTTTGTGTGGTAGGGATACGATGTAACTCTCAGCTTGATTGCTGAGGTTGTGCTAAATCTGCTGGAGAAACTTATTTCCTAAAGGGAAATTGGTTTGGTTGCTGTCATGTGTGCTTAGCAAGGCCTGTGGTCGATACTAATCAAGAATGATGTATTCTCTCATTGTGATGATGATGGGTTGTGTGTGTCATGTGACCTACAACTGGGTTGTACTGGCCACAGAAGCACATGTGTATGTTGGACCGGGGTTCTTAGAGCCCTCTCTATTCTGTGTTTTTCCTTAGTAAAAATCAGATAGCAGGTTAGCTCGTGCGCTGTGTGGAGCTGTGAAACGCTTCATAGAGCTGACTATGACTGTGTCATATTCTCTTTTTGTCGTTACGTCGTATCATGGGTGTGGGGTCGTAAAGGGGTGAACTGGTAACCTTTCCTCTCCCCATTGTTCTGTCGGTCAGGGGTACACCCCCTGTCCTTCAAGGTTCCCGTCACGTGGCGGTTCGGCACGTTACGGGGGGGGGGGGGGGGGGGGGGAGGGAGTTCCTGGTCCCACGGCCTGGTATATTGGACGTGTGCACCGCAGGAATTCCCCCGCCATAGAGTACGTCACCGTGCGCGTCTCTGTTGGTAGGACTTCCGTGTGCTGTTCAGGTCCATGTGATGGATCTGTTTTCAGGGGGGGTGGTCAGGGCTCCTCCTCACCAAGCGCCTACTCAGGCCTTCTGTGAGTTCGGACTCCTTCTTCCATGTGATCCATGTGAGGAAGCCTCCATCAGAGTACAGAGCCTTCCTCCTCAGATTGTCAAAGTGAGTGGACCCTCTAGAAGGGTCCTTTTCTATTGTATGTATATTCGATTCAATTCGTTTATTGAGTGTGTATGGGTTCGGTGCCTCTTCCCCGGAGGCCCTAAAACCAGTTTTTTACATGGCTCAAGGTGCAATATATTCTTTTCAATCTGTACAGCTCGCGTGGGAAGTCTCTCTGGGGATCCCCGTCTCTTTCCTATGGGAGGGTGGTGGGATGTAAAAATGTGAACATTTTTTACCCCGGCTGTGTAGACTGGGATACATACTGTTGATGCTTCCTTCTTTCTATTCCAGAAGTGTTGGAGTTAGGGAGTGTCACACCCCTCTTGTCGTTCCCCTGGGCGCCTTGGGGATTCAATGACAGGTCTAAATAGCCTGTTCATTGATGGGGGTGTGTCCCGACGCACGTATAGTGCTAGCTCGCTGTAAACAGGCGATTGACTGGCACGCCTTAGTTGCTTGTGGTTGAAACAGCGTTTTTATAAAGCAACTGAGATGGGGGTTTTTCCTCTTCCGGCGACCACATCCCATGACCTGGGTGGGTTGTCGACGGATCCTCGTTCATGTCTGGGGGATGATGACGGGATGGATCTGAACATATGTAGTGGGGTCTCACGCCCTTGGGGTGGGCCACCAGGCGCGGTTCGTCCCGACGTCTGGGTGGCGCCTTCTTTTCATGTTAAGATCAACACGCATATCTGCCCTTCTCCTGGAGTAGGCATGTCGGCGTGGTTAGGGCACGGGACTGGTTCTGGTCACGCTGGTCCAGATCAGTTGAACCCGTTGTCCGCCGGGGATGCAGATCTGCTGTTCTGGTACCCTGAGGGACTTGGGCTTTTTTCAGGGGGAAAAATGCCAGGTCGGTCTGGGTGTCACAGGGTTAAGCGCTATGGAGACCCTGGTTGGGTATGTTTTTACTCAGCACTGTCGTCATGGCTTACAGCCATGCCATTCTGTACGCGCTCGATCTCGTCGGATCTCGGCCGCTACACAGGTTGGTCCTGGTTAGTACTTGGTTGGGAGACCGCCGGGGAATACCAGGTACGGTGTGCTTAGGAGCTGGTTCTCCATTGTTTTTCGCTCCTCTCTCACGCATGGCGAAGAGGGGCCTGTGGGGGTGGTTTTTTGACCTCCTCTGGTGACCCTGTGCTTCCCGTACCGCCAGGCCCGGTCCGAAGTGATGTTTGCGACCCGTAGGCCTGGGTTAACCCTTTTTGGAAACTGAAACGCTTGTACTGCGGTATAGCCGGTGTATACCCGCAGGTGTGTTTTGGAGTTTTTTCTTGAGGGGTTATAGGAACAACCACCGCATTGGGTAACACCGAGGTGGTTGATTCCCTGGTGTGTTGGAGCGGTGTCAACTCCCGGGTTCACCGGTTGAGGGTGCCCCTGCACGTTCATGACGTCTGCCAATCGTGTCAGCCTTCTCTGCCTCGACCCCTCTGGGTGGGGGTTGTTAAATGGAGGCTTGGTCATGCAACACCGCCAGCTTACGCTCCTTCCGCCGGGGCGGCTGTGTTCAGCTGTCCCCTCTGGCGCCTGTCTCGTCCGCAGTCTCCAGGCTAGGGTTAACAGCCTGTTGCCTGGTTTTTCCCCGGTGCGCTGCCTGCTTCCGTTGGTTAACCTTTTTTGTGTGCTTACGGCCATGCTGACTGCCTATTCTGCAGGGTCAGTGTGCCAGGCGGTGTACTATTGGGGGGACGGGGCCCGCTCGGCTTACTGGCCTGGTTGGTTCCGCCTGGAAATACCAGGTGCAGTAACTGAGGGGCCTTTGTCCGAATACGCTGGCGATGTGGGGGGCGGGGCACTACGTGCCCACCTGGTGGGGTCTTGATGCTGGCATCATGGACTTCTCCGGGCCCCCATTCCAGGGAGTCCAGTCCTTTTGGTGGGTCTGGGTCTTCCTTCGTGCTCCGCTGCTACGGCCTTGCCACGGGGTTGGGTTTGCCCTTGACCCCGTGATTCTGGGGGCAGTAACGAGGTTGTTCCTCCGTTCGTTCCCGGGTGGCATGCGGGTTGTGCGTGTGTGTAGTCGTGGGTCAAGCCACGGTCTGCTCACCCTGTGCGTTGAGTTGCTTGAGTGCCTCTTCGCACGGTCGGGTCCGTCGCCCTCCCGTGACGTCCCTAATAGGGGGGCTACCCTCCATTTGGGGGGGTCGGGGGGGCTCGGCCCTCCCTGTTCTGATGGTTTTGGGGGGCTGTCAGCGGGGTGTATTTGTCAGCCAAGTGGCTCCGCTTGGCCTCCCTTGTGCAGAAGGCGATGCCAAGCTAAGCCACTAACGATACAGAACGTTAGGTTATGACTATAACCAAGTTCTGTTAGTTAGGGGCGATGCTTGGCATCGGACGCCGCTGCAGCCCTTGTCCTCACCTTGTGGTGAAAGCTTGGGAAGGAGGAGAGCAGGTGACCACACACCTGCTTATGAAGGTAAGCTGATGAGGGGTGTGGTCAGACTAATACTGGTATTAGAGGTACATTTGTGGTTTATTCAGTACGCGTGCACATACGCGAGATAGTGCAGAAGGCGATGCCAAGCATCGCCCCTAACTAACAGAACTTGGTTATAGTCATAACCTAACGTTAACTGTAGGAGCCCAGTCTGGAGAGTCTACATCGTTGGCAGCACTCGGGCAGCCTGAATAAAATAAATAGACCTCAACCGGAGATTTCTGATCCACGCCTGCCGCCGTTTTTCTGTGACTTTTTTAAACTTCTCCCCTTTATGTATAACCACTTTCGGGACTCGAAAGTACCCCTTGTTTTTTTCCCGATTCGATCGGTTGGTACAGCCGTAAACCGCACAAAACTTTGGCATTTTAATCAGAGAGTCTCACTGACTATGAGTATCTTCGTTATATGCAAATCACTTCCTGCCCCCCAACAACATTCCACTAGAGCGAATGACGTCACCTGCAAACAACCTATAGCAGACTTAATGATTTTATAATATTTCAGATAATGAAATTAAATGTTTATCATCAACTATCCAGTTAGTATTTATATTGTAACGTTTGGCCACTTTAAATCATTGAACGTAGAGAGAGAGAGAGAGAGAGAGAGAGAGAGAGAGAGAGAGAGAGAGAGAGAGAGAGAGAGAGAGAGAGAGGGCGAGGGAGAGAGAGAGAGAGAGCAAGAGCGCGTTTGAGCGTTCTGATTCTCCGTAGCTGACCACACCATGATGGCATTTTGTCAACAACACAGTTTGAACCTGGCTGGAGGAAGCGATATAAAGAAACGAATTGCCAATAAATGTGAAGTTATCTTTGAACCTGTTGTCAAGCGTTGTCAATATACCCCCCCCCCCCCCTCCCCATTTCCTCACTAATGGAACTGGTATTGCAGAGTCACGTTAGTTAGTTAGATACTGTAGTTTAGCGTTAGCTGAACGGCTAACTGGCTAACGTTAGCCAGCAGCTACTAGCGTTAGCCAGTTGGTCTCCTCCTCGACTTCCACTGTTTGTTGATAACTGTGACGCAGCTCTCGCCTTCTGTAGTAGCAAAGCAAAGATAGTATCTGCTGTGTGCAGTGCACTCACTGCTGACAGAAGTGGATGAGAGGAAATTATATGAATTAATCGGTTTTGACCAATGCAAAGACGCTACAACAAGATGCATCGCGAGTTCAACTTGAATTCTAGCCGATGCCCACTTATTCCACCGGTGCACTCGCATCGTGAACGTTTATGCCGGTGCACCGATGCGAATCGGTGAATCTTAACATCACTAGTGCGAACACGTCACCCGTGTTTATGTCTAAAGAAAAAACACAGACGTTTAAAGAGAGGGTCAAGACCTTGGTACAAGCTACATATAAGAATACTTCTGTAGGCAAACACTCTAACCAGGTTGTGGACTCGATACCATGTTTCCCAAACGTAACAGAATACACACAACCCCCTCAGATAAAAAAGGTAAAGTTCACTCTTACTACTGCAAGAAGAACACAGTCTTCTTCATGATGAGGGAAGACAAGTCTTTCGACTGAGTGCTAGCCACAGGCCTTGCTAAGCACACATATATATATAGCGACCAGAACAATTTACAAGAAACTGTCCTACTCTCTTAAGCAAACACACAACCCCACAGGTAGGTGAGGGTTTACACATCGTATCCCCAATATATAATAGTGAATAAACACACAGTTTGTAACAAACAACAGTCCCTCACCAGGAGGGACCTTTTATTTAGTAACAAAAAAATTATATGTTGGGGAGGGGAAGGGGACCGGGGTAAACAGGGGAGTCACTCGCGGCGCCTGCCGCGTGCAACGCTGTGTTTGCCCCCACGGGGAACCGGCCCGGGGTGCGGCTGGGGCGTGGTGCGGCTGGCTGTCCAGCAGTGGCGGCGGTGGTGGCGGAGGCAACGGTCGCGGCCCTCTGCCGGCGTTTTTTTTTTCCGGTGGCATCGGGTCGGGGGAAATGGGGTTGGAGCACAGAGCGCTCCTCCTCCATCTCTCTGCAGGTAGCCGTCGTCTGTTGCATGGCCGACCCGAACAGCCCAGCATCGGAGAGGGGGGCCGTGAGCAGGGGAATCCTCTTCTGTTCCGGCACCCACGCCTGCTCCAGCCAAAAGTGGTGCTGGGATAGAGTGGCCAGGGCGCGCTCCTTCCCGGCGGCTATCGCCTGCAGCTGGGTAAGGTGCAGGATGGCTCCAGCCGCCTGGGCATGAAGATATTGCTGATGGTCATCCAATACCGACCCGCCCGCCATCATCCCCGACATGTAGCGCGCTAGCTGCGCGATGTTAGAAGTCGCAGCTAGGCTCTGAGTCGCGGCGATGTATGCCTGGTCACTCCAATTAGCCATCTGCCTAGCCAATTTCCCTTGGGGAACCGGCTTCCGCAACGGCTCCCACACCATTTCGGGACAAGGTATGGATGCCATCGGGCTATCAAGCCGAGGCTCCCCGTCCTTTAGCCCCTGGACCAAACCCGCCACCCGCGTAGGCGGCGGTAAGGCCAGTGATGCGGGAGATTACCTGTCCCTGTTTCACGTAGGCCTCCATTGACGGGAAGAATGGGCAGACAACGCTTGTCTCTCTCACAGGACGACGTTGCCAGAGATGACCTATCATGTCATCAGGAACAGGTGCAGGCAGAGGCTGCGGCAACGCCACGCCATTAGCGGCTGCGGCGGCCGCCATGAGCTCGGGGAACAAGGCAAGCAACTCCCCTTGCGTACCTCCCTCCACGTCACTCGCGTCCCTCACGTCGGGAGGCTGCCATGTCGGGCGCCACCATCCGACGCGGCAGATAGCTGGGCATCTTGTCTCAGGGTCGGAGGTTCTAACCCAACACCGGAGAACAAGGGACCCCAAGGAGACGCAACACTCCCTGCCACACCCCGAGGGGGAGAATGATACGTCTCCACTGGGGCATCGAACAAGAGCATTCTCGCCCCCTCCATGTGATCCTCAGTCTCCATCGGAAATGGAGACAAGGCAAGAGCACTCTCGTCCGGCTCCAGCACAACCTCAAAGCCAGGCCGTTCGCCCCTGCAGCTCGCCGCCCTACGACGGGAGCGAGCAGAGGCGAAGAGTCTGCGTCACAAATCCCACTGGCAGGGGAACCAAGGCCGGAACCAGGCCATCTCACGGGAGACGGCGGCTCAACGGAGAGGCAGACTCACCACCGGGCGCCGCCCGGGCGTATCCGACTGCCACGACCGCGGAGTCAGAGCCGCCCCACGACGCACGGCAGACGCGGCAATGGAGAAGCGCTGGTGAAGGGTGACGTTGTGAGCGCTCAAACCATCCGAAGGTGCAGACATTATGTCTTAGCTTTTCTCGTAAATTGGCGAGAGAGAGAAAAATAAGATACAATGTCCACGTAGCTCCTTTCCAACAACTATTTCGGCACTAAACTCAAGTGGTGTATACAGACACTTCGGTGGTGAAAATAGGGAAGGAGCTGTTAGTATGGCCACGTAGTAGAGTACGTCCCCACTTATGTAGAGGAGCGGATGTGGGTGTGGCCAGGCGGATGGGTGTGTACATGTGGAGACATTTTATTCAGAATTAGATTGAAAGGGATAAGTTCCACTACGAGCAGAGCGTAAGCTATACGATAATATAACCTTAGCCTCATTCCACATCTTTGGACATAGGCCCACATCCAAACATCTATTCATAATATGACATATAGGAGATGCTATGATACCAGCAGTCATTCTCACCACTTTACTATCCAGGTTATCTAGGCCTGCTAACTTACTATTAGGAAGAGAGCGGAGTAACCGCTCCACCTCACTGACTTCAGCCTGATGAAATTCAAATTCACACATTTTGTCTTTCATTATAATATAGTTAATACAGTCATTTGTTTTAAGGTTGTTCGAAATATGCATAGCCTGCCTTAGTTTAGATACTTTACCCACATAATAATCATTCAAATGATTTGCAATCTCACCTGGTTTAGTGAGAACAAATCCATTTGATTCCACTAAGGGTGTGCACACAGTTGTCTTTCGACCCATAATTTCATTAAAAACATTCCATATGTGTTTGCTATCATTTCTCGCATCATATAACCTTTGTTTAAAATAGTCCCTTTTTTTACCTTGTTTAGTTTTGTCACCTGATAGCGAAAAGCACAGTATTTATGCCTGTCATCAATTGAACCAGAACTAACTGAGGCTTGTTTGGCCATGTCTCTCTTTTTCATTAGGGTCCTGATACTAACTGAGGAGAGCGGAGAGGAGAGGAGAGGAGAGGAGAGGAGAGGAGAGGAGAGGAGAGGGGAGGGGAGGAGAGGAGAGGAGAGGAGAGGAGAGGAGAGGAGAGGAGAGGAGAGGAGAGGAGAGGAGAGGAGAGGAGAGGAGAGGAGAGGAGAGGAGAGGAGAGGAGAGGAGAGGGAACTACCCAGGAGGAGAGCGGAGAGGAGAGGAGAGGAGAGGAGAGGAGAGGAGAGGAGAGGAGAGGAGAGGAGAGGAAGAGAAACTACCCAGGAGGAGAGTGGAGAGGAGAGGAGAGGAGAGGAGAGGAGAGGAGAGGAGAGGAGAGGAGAGGAGAGGAGAGGAGAGGAGAGGAGGAGGAACTACCAGGAGGAGAGAGGAGAGGAGAGGAGAGGAGTGGAGAGGAGAGGAGAGGAGAGGAGAGGAGAGGAGAGGAGAGGAGAGGAGAGGAGAGGAGAGGAGAGGAGAGGAGAGGAGAGGAGAGGAGAGGAGAGGAGAGGAGAGGAGAGGTGTTACACTCCCAGACCAGCCCAAGTCTGGGAGAGTCAACACCACAGACACAGTGTGAACAATGGGTCTCGCTGTCCCAGACAAGGAACAGACAGTATGAATGATGGGAACAGTGGTATCAAGGCGCCATCTAGTGATCACCTACAGATAATGCACGCTGTGGTGATAAATCTCCTGAACAGTATGCTGTCGTTGCATTTATTGTTGATGTTACAATTGTTATCTGTTTAGGTTGTTCTCTGTGTTTGTATCTCTAATTCTGTGGGTTGTATAGCCTAGTCCTTGTTCCTGTTGTGTTGATTATGGTATTAGTTCTTATTTCCTTTCTTCCCCCAGCTGTCGTCCATTATTAATTAGTGTTAATTAGTGTCAGTATTTATTGCTTGTGGTTTGTTGGATGGTTGTGGCGTCATTCCTCCGTGTTTCCTGTTCCTGTGTTGTCTTTGTCAAACGTCGTCTTTGCCCTGTATTTGTGTTCTGTCTAAAGTAAGTGTATATTAGTTTTCTGTTTTATTGCTCTTTTATTTCGTGTGTTCAGTCCGTCTTCTGGTTAGGTTTTGTTTTGTATTTAGAGCCAGCGCGGCTGTGCCTATTGTTTGTGCTTGAATGTACATTTGTCACGTTGCTAAGTAAAAGCTCTTTAAATCGTGACCGTCGTCTCCTGCCTCATATCCCTGCTCACTCGTCCTGCTGCCTTGGGTTCTACCTCCACCTTACCCTGTCGTAACAAGAGGAGAGGAGAGGAGAGGAGAGGAGAGGAGAGGAGAGGAGAGGAGAGGAGAGGAGAGGAGAGGAGAGGAGAGGAGAGGAGAGGAGAGGAGAGGAGAGGAGAGGAGAGGAGAGGAGAGGAGAGGAGAGGACGGGAGAGAGGAGAGGAGAAGAGATGAGAAAGAGGAATGGAGATGAGAGGAAAGTAAAGGGAAAGGAAAGGAAAGGAAAGGAAAGGAAAGGAAAGGAAAGGAAAGGAAAGGAAAGGGGAAAGGAAAGGAAAGGAAAGGAAAGGAAAGGAAAGGAAAGGAAAAGAAAGGAAAGGAAAGGAAAGGAAAGGAAAGGAAAGGAAAGGAAAGGAAAGGAAAGGAAAGGAAAGGAAAGGAAAGGAAAGGAAAGGAAAGGAAAAGAGAGGAGAGGAGAGGAGAGGAGAGGAAAGGAGAGGAGAGGAGGGGAGAGGAGAGGAGAGGAGAGGAGAGGAAAGGAGAGGAGAGGAGAGGAGAGGAGAGGAGGGGCAGGAGAGAAAGAGGAGAGGTCGGTATAGGACAAGAGAAAGAGGAGGAGAGAGAAAAGAGTGTTGAGGAAAGGAGAGTAAGAGAAAGGAGAAAGCAGGTGGAGAAAGAGAGGAGAGGAGAGGAAAGCCCAAGAGGGGAGAAAAGAAAAGAAAAGAGAAGAAAGGAGAGAGGAGAAAGAGGAGAGAACATATATTTGGGAGAAGTGTAAAATTGGTTGGTTTTAGATGAAAGGGGAATGCTGCCGTTTACAGATCTGAGGTCTGTGTTGTTTGTCTCTCCAGAACAAAGGCTCAGTCAAGGCCTTAAAGAATGTTTGCCTGCTTCCCTTGTCTATGATTGAGCGCTTATGCAGTTCTGTTTCGTTAAGGCTTCGCTCAGCACCAGTAGCACTGTACTTCACTTTGTGTACATACACTGAATAAAAAAAATAAAAATTCCACCATGTACCTTTACATCCCCATATTCGTCTGACCACACCCCCTTCCGCTTACCTTCATAAGCAGGTGTGTGGTCACCTACTCGCCTCCTTCTTCACTTTCACCACAAGGAAGTGCCTCGGTAGATCCCCACTTGACGAGGTTGTTAGCTGAAGAAAGTTGAGACGTGTTTACATTGTGCTTATTTTTTTCTTCTCTCATATATTCGATAGAAAAAGCTAAGTCATAATGTCTACTCCGGAGGGTCGTGTTCGCAGCGCCACTCTCCACCAGCGATTCTCCATTTCCGCCTCCGTCGTACGTCCTGGAGCGGGGCTGTTGCCTCTCTCGTAGTTGACAGCCACGCCCGGTAGGCGTCCGATGGGTAGTTCGCCTCTCCAAGGAGCTGGTGCTCCGGTGCCGTCGCCTATGCGATGGCCTGGTTCTGGCTCTGGTTCCTCTGTTTCCGAGGAATCGTCCGCTGTTGGGCGGCCGGTTCCTTTGGTTCCAGGGGATTTGAGACGCAAACTTTTTGCGTCGGCTCGCTCCCGCTGCAAGATGGTGGCTTGCAGACGTGAACGGCCAGGGTTTGGTGAGTTGCTGGAGCCCAGTGAGGATGCATCGGTCTCTACATGCCCGATGGAAACAGAGGATTACATGGTAGAGGCGGACGGGTTCTTATTTGAAGGCCCGGTGGAGACAGGTATCCCGCCCATCCAGGTAACACTGGAGGGGGGTGAGATGTCTCCTTGGGACGTTGGAGAAGAACCTCTGACTCGTCAGCGGGATGCCCTGCTATCAGCCACATCGGAGTGTGGCTCCTTGACCAGTAGCAGCCTGCTGTATGTGAGGGATGCGGGTTCGGTGGAGGAAAGTCTGCAGGGGGAACTGCAGGCTTTGTTTCCCGAGCTCATGGCGGTGGCGGCAGTCGCAAACGGCGTGCCGCTGCCGCAGCCACTGCCTGTTCCTGTCCCTGATGATCTCATAGGTCATTTATGGCAGCGTCGCCCGGTGAGAGGGGTGGACGTTGTCTACCCATTTATCCCCTCAATGGGGGCCTATGTTCGTCAGGGCCAGGTGGTGTCCCACATCATAGGCCTCACCTCCGCCTACGTACAAGTTACGCAGGTGGCGGGTTTGGTTGACGGTATGAGGGAGGGCGTGCCACGGCTTGATAGGCCGATGGCCGCGCTACTCTGTCCGGAGGTGGTGTGGGAGCCGTTACGGAAGCCGGTTCCTCAAGGGAAATCGGCTAGGCGGTTGGCATACTGGAGCGACCAGTCATTTATCGCCGGAACACAATCTCTAGCTGCCGCGTCTAACATCGCGCAGCTGGCAAGATTCATGTCCGGGATATTGACGGGCGGCATGGAGCAGAGTGATGTACAACATGACCAGCTCTCCCAGGCGGCAGGAGCTGTCCTGCATCTGACTCAGCTGCAGGCCATAGCCGCTGGGAAAGTGTGCGCCCTGGCAACTCTGAACCAGCGCCACCTTTGGCTGGAGCAGGCGCGTGTGCCGGAGAAGAAGAAGCTTCCACTTCTGACGGCACCCCTCTCCGATGCTGGACTGTTCGGGAAGGCCCTACAGTTGATGACCTCGACCTGTAGAGAGATGCAGGAGGAACACTCCGTGCTTCAACCTCATTTTCCCCCTCCCGACGTCGCCGGTGGGGTCAGTCGGCTGCCACGTCGTCGAGCGTCTTCCGCCGTGGCTGCTGCTGCCACCACCGCCACTGCTGGTCCTTCGAGGAAGAAGGCCAGGAGGAGAGAGGGCGCCACCGCTACAGCCGACCCATCTACGCCCGGAGGTGACGGTAGGGACCGTCGAGACCAGCCGCCGATTGCTTACCGTCCCTCCGGGGCTCCCCGGGGTTGCAAATCCCGAGCGGCTCGTGGCGGCAGGCGCCGCTAGACCCAGTGACTTTTTTCCCCTGTGGTCCCCTCTGTTTTTCCCTTCCCGGCCTTGCCATATGTTTTATTTTTGTTTGAAAAATAAAAAGGTCCCTCTAAAGGGGGACTGTATTTTTTGTTAACAAACTGTGTGTTTCTTCACCAAACATATGATGGGGTTGCAAAGTGTGAATCTTCACTAGTATGGGTTGATAGGAGGGTTACGTTCATGTTAAGAGCTTTAAGCAAGGTCTGCAGCCTACACTCGGTTGAAAAAGGGGTTTTTCTACCTCGGCCTGAGTCTCCACATAAGGTAGAGGTTCCCTAACTCTGCTCCTATTACACAGGCGTTGAGTATTGGGTTTCCCCCTGTCATAGCACACATCACTACGCACGTTGCTATTGACGATGGCTTCCGTGAGTTAGACCCGTATGACGGTCTGTTGTTGTCAAAGTGTCGGGATAGAGCGTGGGTTCCACTACGCTCGATATATGTGTAACTTGAGTCGGTTGGTCACATGACTCAAGATTACCATGGCTTTTTCAATCTATGGCTCACGTGGGAAGTCTCTTTGGGGAACTCCGTCTAATCCTCTGTGGTGGGGGTGACTGGATATACAAATGTAAACAGTTTTTATCCTTAGCTGTGTCAAATGGGATTCATACAGTCGGTGCTTCTTTTCTTTTTTAATAAAAAAGTGTGGAGAGTATAGTATAGTGTGGTTAAAACAGCGTTTTTATAAAGCAACTGGGATGGAGGGTTTGTCCTCTTCCGAGAACCTGTTACTGGTTCTCGACGGGTTCTCGTTCATGTCTGGGGGATGTTAACGGAATAAGATGGGAACATAGGTAGAGGGGTCTCACGCCCTTGGGGTGGGCCACCGAGCACGGTTCACACCGGCCCGTCTGGGTGGCGCCCTATTTTCATTTTTTGATCGACACGCATATCTGCCCCTTCTCACGGAGTAGGCAGGTCGGCGTGGTTAGGGCACAGGACTGGTTTTGGTCACGCTGGTCCAGGTCAGTTAACCCGTTGTCCGCCGGGGATGCAGATCTGCTGTTCTGGTATCCTGAGGGACTTGGGCTTTTTTCGGGGGGAAAATGCCGGGTCGACCCGGGGTGTCACAAGGTTAGGCGTTATGGAGACCCTTGTTGGGTACTCTTTGTACCTGGCACTATCATAAGGGCTGGTTCTCTTTTCTTCGCTCCTCTCTCACACATGGCGAAGAGAGGGCTGTTGGGGTGGTCTTCTGGACCTCCTCTGGTAACCCTGTGTGCTTCCCGAGCTGCCGGGCCCGGACCGAAGTAAAGTTTTGTTGATACCGTAGACCTGGGATAACCCTTTTTCTTGAGGGGCTATAGGAACAACCACCGCATATGGTACCAAGGGGGTGGTTGATTCCCTGGTGTGTTGGAGCAGAGTCAACTCCCGGGTTACTCGGTTGAGTTTGCCCCTGCACGTTCATGACGTCTGCCAATCATGTCAGCCTTCTCTGCCTCAACCCCTCTGGGTGGTTTTTTTTTAATGGAGGCTTTGTCATGGTGATCAACAACGCCAGCATACGCCCCTTCCGCCGGGGGGGCTGTTTTCAGCTGACTCCTTTGGCGCCTGTCTCGTCCGCAGTGCTCCAGGCTCAGGTTACAGCCGGCTGCCTGGTTTCCCCGGTGCGCTGCCTGCTTCCGTTGGTTAACCTTTTGAGTGCTTACGGCCATGCTGACTGCCTGTGTTTCAGAGTCAGTGTGCCAGGCGGTGTGCTATTGGGGGGAAAGGGCCCGCTCTTGGAGGGGCCCTATCCGAATACGCTGGCGATGTGGGGGGCGGTGTCACTGAGTGACCACCTGGTGGGGTCTTGATGCCTGGCGTCATTGACCTCTCCAGGCCCCCTTTTTCCAGGGGATCCAGTCCCTTCAGTGGGACTGGGTCTTCCTTCGCACTCCGCTGCTACGGCCTTGCCACGGGGTTAGGGTTGCTCTTGACCCCGTGATTTTGGGGGCAGTAATGAGGTTGTTCCTTCCGTTCGTTCCCTGGTGGCATGCGGGTTGTGCGTGTGTGTAGTCGTGGGGTCAAGCCACGGTCTGCTCACCCTGTGCGTTGAGTTGCTTGAGTTCCTCTTCGCCTGGTCGGATCCGTCTCCCTCACGTAAGCCTCCAGAGCAGGCAACTGCACCTCCTCATCCATCACCCTCAACATAGGGGCCCCCCAGGGCTGTGTTCTGAGTCCCCTCCTCTACTCCCTGTACACACACAACTGTGTGGCTCAGCGGAGTAGCAATACAATCATCAAATTTGCTGACGACACAGTGGTGGTGGGCCTGATCTCTGCCAACGACGAGAGGGCCTACCTGGAAGAGGTCAAGGTCCTGGCGGGATGGTGCCAGGAAAACAGCATCTCCCTGAACATCAGCAAAACAAAGGAGATGATTGTGGACTTCAGGAGGTCGGGGGTCAAGGACTACAGCCCCCTCAGCATCGACGGGGCACCGGTTGAGAGAGTCAACAGCTTTAAGTACCTCGGAGCCTACATATCCGAGGATTTGACATGGACCACACACATTGACAGTGTTGTGAAGAAGGCACGACAACGCCTCTACTTCCTCAGGCGCCTAAGGAAGTTCCAAGTCAGTCAGAAGATCCTTAAGAACTTCTACTCATGTACAATAGAGAGCATCTTGACCGGCAACATCACCTCCTGGTTTGGGAATAGCACTGCACAAGACCGAAGCAGACTACAAAGAGTGACACGTTCAGCCGAACGCACAATTGGAGGGGGGCTCCCCACCCTCCAGAACATTTACAACAAGCGTTGCAAGGGCAAGGCGAAGAGTATCATTAAAGACTCCAGTCACCCGAACAACTGCCTCTTTGAACTGCTGCGGTCAGGCAAGCGATACCGGAGTCTCAAGGCGAGCACAGAAAGACTCAGAAGAAGCTTCTATCCCCAGGCCATCAGGCTGCTAAACGAACAATGAATGAACACTACACAACAACAACCACCAAACGCACATAGCACACACATCCACACGCACACACTCACTTTAAACAAACACACTGTAGCACCCACTCCACACACTTTATAGCACACACCCACTTTAAACAAACACACTGTAGCACCCACTCCCCACACTTTATATTTATTGATGAAGGATTGCACTACAACTCGTACACCTTACTGTAAATTGTACCTAAATTGTACCTCATCCCATTTCTGCTTTGCACTATATAGTACTGTACATTAGTACACTGCATAGTATTGTATATTATATGGTAACTCAGAACATTGTACATATGTCTATACCGAACACTGTGACCTCATTTTCTTCTTCTTAAATTACATGCTATACTATGTTATTTGATACTATCTTGTCTAGCACAGTCTCTGGAGCGTAACAGTAAGAAGCATTTTGTATGAAAGTATTCTGTACTTCTGTATGACAACTATTAAAGAAACTTGAAACTTGAAAAACTTGAAACAATAGGGAGGGTATCCTCCATTAGGGAGGGTCGGGGGGGCTCGGTCCTCCCCGGTCTGATGGTTGTGGGGGGCCTCAGCGGGGTGTATTTGTCGGGCTAAGGCTCCCGCTCAGCCCCCGTTGTGCTACTGGTGCTGAGCGAAGCCTTAACGAAACAGAACGTAAGGTTATGTATATAACCAAGTTCTGTGAGTTATGGTGCGCTCAGCACCAGGACGCCGCTGCTGCCCTTGATCTCGCCTTGTGGTGAAAGTTTGGGAAGGAGGCGAGTAGGTGACCACACACCTGCTTATGAAGGTAAGCGGAAGGGGGTGTGGTCAGACGAATATGGGGATGTAAAGGTACATGGTGGAATTTTTATTTTTTTATTCAGTGTATGTACACAAAGTGAAGTACAGTGCTACTGGTGCTGAGCGCACTATAACTCACAGAACTTGGTTATATACATAACCTTACGTTATCATGCTTTGATTATTGGACCAATCTGTAAATATGTCAGACTGCATCATCACAGTGATGCATTCAGAGAAGAGAGATGATTCAACAGTAAACAACACTATATTTAAACAATCTGGAGTTCTCTTTGACCATCTAAACTGTCAGTATACAGTAAATAGTCACATTATGTAGATGAAAACAGGCTTTTCAGAACTTCCGCTGCCCATCACAACTCAGAACACAGTTATGTTTTACACACAGCTATTACCGATAGAAAGTGCAGTAAGATTTCAGATGGAGTCAGTCTTTTTTATCAAGAACTCAATCAATACAATTGAATAACAAGACTACGCTTGCTATTGCAGAATCTGCATATGGCTCGCTGATAACAAACTATCATTACACATGGGCAAAACAGAGTCCATTCTCTTCGGTTCAAATAACAAACTCAGCAAGACCGACGGCTTCTCAGTTACAGTGGGTGACAATATTGTAACAAGGAAAGATGAAATTACCTACCTGGGTTCCATCCTAGAGGCTAATCTCTCCTGTGACAAAATGGCATCCAATGTAATAAAAAAAGTCAACCAACGAACTCGATTCTTGTACCGGATCTCCTCTCTGGTAAACAAGAATACCCTGAAGACTCTGGCAGGAGCACTCATTCAGGGGTACTACGACTATGCTTGCACCTCATGGTACCAAAGCACCTCAAAGGCGCTAAAAACAAAATACAAACATCTCAAAACAAACTGGTCAGACTACTGCTTGACCTTACTCCTAGAACCCACCTCACCCCTGCCCACTTTGACAACCTAGGATGGCTTAGAGTAGACGACAGAGTACAGCAACTTGCAATGGGCCTGGTCTACAAGATACACTACACGACCAAGGTACCCATGTACATGTCAAAATACTTCCCAAAGGTCTGTGAATACCACGATCACAACACCAGAGGGAGCTCCACAAATCATGTTAAACCCAGATTCGGCTCAAATAAGGGACTAAACACGTTTCGCAATTATGCCACATCAATGTGGAACGCCCTACCCAAAGCTGTAAAGGTATGTGGATCACTACCCACTTTCAAAACCTCCCTCAAGGGACACCTACGGGAGACTGCAATTCAACACTGGCCCCTGTAAATATCCTAACCCAACCCCCTCCAATGTACAGTAATTTACCTAGTATGGTTTTGTCAATATCCAATGTACAATGTTGTTTTTTGTACAGTGTCTCCCCCCCCCTCAATGTACAGTTTTGCTTGTTTACAGTGTGCCCCCCCCCCCAACCACCTCCAAGTAAATTACCCAGTATGGTTGTCAATATCCCAACGTACCCAACCCCCCCACCCCAACCTCCTCCAATGTACAGTTTCTACGTCAAATGTATATACTCCCTTTTCTTGACTCCTTCTGTATCACAAACAGTACTGTATTTGCAAATCTGGTATGTCATAAATGTATAGATGTAGCAGTACTGACTAGCTGTATGTCATGTATGTCATATGTCCTGATGAATTGAAAATGGGGGACCCTGATGTAAACAAGACGAAAGTCTTTCTCTGGTCTGCATCCCCTTAACAATTGTGTGTATTGAGCTGTACTGTATTGTACCCATTCTGCAATCTGTTAATAAAGTTTTCAATCAATCAATCAATCAATCAATCAATCAATCAATCAATCAATCAATCAATTCAAGCCTACACTGTAATTTTTGGCAGTATTTGGCAACCATTGATGCCAGACATTTACTGTTTTCTTGCAGCTTTTCTTCTTACAGTGTACAGTATACACAGGTGCAGTATACATAGTATGGCGTAATTATGTATCTTATACATTGTAGTCCATTTAGGTGGTGGGAGTCAGACACACCTGCAGAACGTTTGCATTTGTTTGCATCTAAATTAGTCTACACAGTGTTCACAGTGTTCACAGTTCTGAAACAGAAAACGTACCCAAATACTCCCGATACTTAATATTCCTCTGGGTGTTCTCTGTGCGTCATCCTCCCACTTCACGCGTCAGTACTTTGTACCTAGTAATACAACTGAAATCCTTCCTCTTCGTCAGTGACAACAATACACTCCCCTCCCCCCTCTCTCTTTGATCTCTCTCACCCTCTCTTTTCTTCCTACCCCCATCCCTTCCACCATTCCTTCCTACCCCCCCCCCCCCCCCCCCCCCCCCCCCCCCCTCACCTTTCCATAATATGTCCCCAAAGACACCGGTGTCTTCCCGGGTGTCCTAGCTAAACACTAAGGTCTAGATCCACAAAGAATGGATTGCACTGTGCTAGTTGCACCCTACTTACAATTCATTATTAATTGAAAATGGGGGGCCCTGGTGTAAACTAGACAAGTTTCAAGTTTTCAAGTTTCTTTAATAGTTGTCATATACTTGTCAGAATACTTTTATACAAAATGCTTCTTACTGTTACGCTCCAGAGACTGTGCTAGACAAGATAAGTATGAAATAAAATAGTATAGCATGTAAAATAGAAGTAAAAATAGAAGTCACAGTGTTCAGTATATACATTTGTACAATGTTCGATGCAGAATAGAAGTAACTGAGTTACCATACAATATACTATGCAATGTACTAATATATATACAATACTATATAGTGCAAAGCAGAAATGCAATTTAGGTACAATTTACAGTAAGGTGTACGAGTTGTAGTGCAAATCCTTTACCAATAAATATAAAGTGTGTTTAGGTGTTCTAAAGTGTAGAGAGTGGGTGCTGCAGTGTGTTGTTTGTTTAAAGTGAGTGTGTGCGTGTGGATGTGTGTGCTGTGTGCATTTGATGGTTGTTGCATAGTGTTTATTGTTCGTTGAGCAGCCTGATGGCCTGGGGATAGAAGCTTCTTCTGAGTCTTTCTGTGCTCGCCATGAGACTCCGGTATCGCTTGCCTGACCGCAGCAGTTCAAAGAGGCAGTTGTTTGGGTGGCTGGAGTCCTTGATGATTCTCTTAGCCTTACCCCTGCACCGCTTGTTGTAAATGTTCTGGAGGGTGGGAAGCCCCCCTCCAATTGTGCGTTCGGCTGAACGTGTCACTCTCTGTAGTCTGCTTCGGTCTTGTGCAGTGCTATTCCCAAACCAGGAGGTGATATTGCCAGTCAGGATGCTCTCTATTGTACATGAGTAGAAGTTCTTAAGGATCTTCTGACTGACTTGGAACTTCCTTAGGCGCCTGAGGAAGTAGAGGCGTTGTCGTGCCTTCTTCACAACACTGTCAATGTATGTGGTCCATGTCAAGTCCTCGGATATGTGGGCTCCGAGGTACTTAAAACTGTTCACTCTCTCAACCGGTGCCCCGTCGATGCTGAGGGGGTTGTAGTCCCTGACCCCCGACCTCCTAAAGTCCACAATCATCTCCTTTGTTTTGCTGACGTTCAGGGAGAGGCTGTTCTCATGGCACCATCCCGCCAGGACCTTGACCTCTTCCAGGTAGGCCCTCTCGTCGTTTGCAGAGATCAGGCGCACCACTACTGTGTCGTCAGCAAATTTGATGATTGTGTTGTTACTCCGCTGAGCCACACAGTCATGTGTGTACAGGGAGTAGAGGAGGGGACTCAGAACACAGCCCTGGGGGGCCCCTATGTTGAGGGTGATGGATGAGAGGTGCAGTTGCCTGCTCTCACCACCTGGGGTCTGCCCGTCAGGAAGTCCGAAAGTCTTTCTCTGGTCTGCAGAAAGTCTTTCTCTGGTCTGCATCCCCTTAACAATTGTGTGTATTAAGCCTTACAGACCAGAGAAAGACTTTCGTCTTGTTTACAGCAGGGTCCCCCATTTTCAATTTATAATGAATTGTAAGTAGGGTGCAACTAGCACTGTGCAATCCATTCTTTGTGGATCTAGACCTAAGTTGAGAGTCATCCAGCCTAACTCGTACTATTTTGTATTGCTACTGTACTTTGGTTGGGTGAATACATCGTATTAACCGGGTCTCTTATGACTGAGTAAGTTATTAGCTTCGGCTATGTTCCACCACCACACCACCTAGCTGTTCTGTTGGCCTCAGCTGATTTAACTGACATTAGCAGGCAGCGGGCGTGACGCACTCGCTATTGACAACCTAGGATGGCTTAGAGTAGACGACAGAGTACAGCAGCTTGCAATGGGCCTGGTCTACAAGATACACTACACCACTAAGGTACCCATGTACATGTCGAAATACTTTGCAAAGGTCAGTGAATACCACGACCACAACACCAGAGGGAGCTGCACAAATCATGTTAAACCCAAATTCGGCTCAAACAAGGGACTAAACACGTTTCACAATTATGCCACATCAATGTGGAACGCCCCCACAGCCGTAAAGGAATGTGAATCACTACCCACTTTCAAAACTACAATTCGAAACTGGCCCCCATAAATGACCAAACCCACCCCCTCCTAATGTACAGTTTCCTCCCCCTCGTATGTACTGTATATAGTTTCTGTTAGGATCTCTGTTTAACAGTATTGTATATTTGCATATCTTGCATGTCACAAATGTAACAGTACTGTATACCTGTATATCATATATGTTGCATATGTCATAAATGTCATTATGAATTGAAAATGGGGGACCCTGATGTAAACAAGACGAAAGTCTTTCTCTGCTCTGCATCCCCTTAACAATTGTGTGTATTGAGCCATACTGTATTGTACCCATTCTGCAATCTGTTAATACAATTTTCAATCAATCAATCAATCAATCAAAGACTGTGGTGAACCTTCATTGCTGTAAAACTGTTGGACAGATATCTTTCCTAAAGTCTGAGCGAGCAGATCACTCTGGTGTCCCTCCTGTAGGCCGGCCATGGCTGGTCTGGCAAAATGTATTCTAAAATCCATATTTAATATATTTGATATAATGTCCACCTCCCCCTCAGCAATAGTTTTTCATCAAAGCGTCGGTTGTTTCCCAGAATGACTACATCTTCTCTCAAGCCGTGTTGAGGAGCTGATGATGAATGATGACAAAAACAACATCCACCTCACTCACATTACCGTTCATATTCACATTCATATTCATATTCATATTCATATGTAAAAACAAAAAAACTGTTAAAATATAATTACGGCAGAGCATATTGCTGCTACACTTACAAAACAACACTATCATTGTTTAATTAAAAGCCCCTTCAAACTATGGAAAGCAATCACATTGATTTGGTTTAAGGGATATTGATAGCCTGGGTTAAGAGATATTGGTAGCCTGGTTTGTGGGGTATTGATAGCCTACATTATGGGATATTGATAACCTGGTTTAAGGGATATAATTTCTCTAGTTTCTTTTACTTTCTTTTCCAGTCATTTCTACAAGGTAGCTACTGCCAGGATCTGACCATTTCCTGGGGATTTGAACTGCTGAGTACCTGGCAGGGGTGTAAAAAGTACCCCAAAATTATACTTAAGTGAAAGTATGGTTACCGTCTCAAAATCGTACTCAAGTAAAAGTCAGAGTATCTTTCTAAAAACACATGTCGTGGAATATATTATCATGTTCTTATAGATCTGTGTTGAGACATCATGTTATACAGCGTGACTTTCAGTGTGACCAGCTTGACTGGTTAATGTGTGTATGTCTCTTTAAGAACACTCCGACATTCCCCCAGCCATAACTTCTTTGTTGTTGTTCCCAGTGACTGAGAACCATTTTTGTTTACCTTCATCATCATATCTGATATTATGTTATGACTGACAACTGTGTATTTAACATATGTCTGAACAGCGCTCTAGGTCAGTCTATGGCCAGACGCTAATGGGTTAACATATTGTCTCTGACTATAGACTGTCCTTTCATTTGTGGCCACGGTGAAATAAACTTTCTTCTTATTATTAATAATGACTCAGAATGATTTGTAAACGGCTCATCGTTTAGTCCTTTAATATTTCCCATTACACACACTTGAGTAAAAGTCAAAAAGTGTCTACTTTTAAATGTACTTAAGTACTAAAAAGTTAAAGTAAAAACTTTTTATTTTATTTCAGGGCAATGACATTTTTGTTTCATCCTCTTTATCACTCGTACTATCGTTTGTGACCATCTTCTGTAGCTTGTCACTCTGACTGTCTATTCTTCTGATAGCAGGTCTTTAATCAAAGAGCATTCTAGTCTTGTACAAGGACCAGTCAGCATGGGTATGGTCGGGTTCATTTTCCATTGATGGGGATTTGATTGGCTGTTTTTAAATAAAGTGCGGCCGCAGGATTAATAAGTTAATAACGTTAGTTCGGCCAGAGAAACAAATATACAAATTAAAATGGTTGGACCTGCGAGATTTGTACTTTGTACTTTGTAGGTCTGTATTTTAGTAAAAAGTATGTTTTTTTTCTCTGAAATGTAATTGAGTAAAAGTACAAGTATACAAACCTAATAATACTCGAGTAAAATACAAATCCCCCAAAACAGTACTTAAGTATTGTAACGAAGTACAATTACTCAAGTACTTTACACCCCTGGTACCTGGGGAGTCAGGTCTCTCTCCTCACACAGCTGTTTTAGTCCAGTCAGACCCACAAAGTATGCACAGAAGAGGCCATAGCAATCAGCTTGAAATCCCTAGTTTCCAGGGATGTAAAGTACTTGAGTAATTGTACTTCGTTACAATACTTAAGTACTGTTTTGGGGGATTTGTACTTTACTCAAGTATTATTAGGTTTGTATACTTTGTACTTTTACTCCATTACATTTCAGAGAAAAAAAACATACTTTTTACTCCTTACATTTAAAATGCAGACCTACAAAGTACAAAGTACAAATCTCACAGGTCCAACCATTTTAATTAGTATATTTACATTTTTTATCTGGCCGAACTAACGTTAACGTTATTAATCCTGCAACCGCAGGTAAACAGCCAATCAAATCCCCATCAATGGAAAATGAACCCGCCCATACCCATACTGATTGGTCCTTGTGCAACACTAGAAAGCGGGGATCTTTGATTAAACACCTGCTATCAGAAGAATAGACAGTCAGATCCGCATTATGCTGTGGTTAATATTTGTGATATTATTCAGGGTACTCCAGTATTCTGTCTTTAATATTGTAATATTATTCAGGGTACTCCAGTATTCTGCCTTTAATATTGTGATATTATTCAGGATAATCCAGTATGCTGTGGTTAATATTGTGATATTATTCAGGATACACCATTCTGTTTTTAATATTGTGATATTATTCACGCTGTGATGTGAATGCCGTCCATGTTAGTTTACCTTCAATGGAGAAGTGCATTAAATAATTTTAATGCAAAAAAAGTGTCCTCTGTTCTTTCATTTCAGAATTGTCTATCACAGAACACATTCCATTGTGGGCAGAGTGTATGCTTGGTTTCATTCCAGCCTTGCCTAAACACCAGCTGATGATTTCACTAATTGGCTCACCTCTTCAACTAACACACCTGGTGCAATGTATAGTTAAAATGAAAACTTGGCCCACGATGGAATGAGTTTGAGGCCCCGTTTAGACGGAAACGCTAGCAGGTGAATCCGCAAAGAGAGTGCTTTGCGCTCTCGTCTAAACTGTTAAAACGTATAAATCTGATAAAACGATGACGAAAGGGTTGTCACGGCTCTGGTCACGCGTACTGCTTACGTCACAGGTAGCAGGTATGCGCCAGTAGCCGAGACGTAAACAAAGCAAGTATGTCTGACTTATATCAACGGAGATCACCTGAAGGCTACATTGGCAGTACTTTTAACCCTTTCACTGCCACACGACAGAAGGTTAACCCTTTACTATCACACAACCGGCTGTCGTGTGGCAGTGAAAGGGTTAAATACACAAGAATCTGTCCCGCGGCGTGAGTGGACCCACTGTCTGTGAGTGACTCTGCTTTGGTGCAATCACATTCCCCATCCACAGTCTGCGAATCAGAGGCAGAGTAGGGCGGGTCTTCACAGCACGTCATGTGACATATGCGCCAATCGTGTGACAGTGGGGCTCCGTCGTCTCGAGTCGTTACAGCGTCGTCTGCACGCAGAATTCCATCCCAAAACGCTCGTCTAAACGTAAAATTAAAACTGAAACCGCAAGATGACTTTTGCGGTTTCTGTTCACAAAACGCTCGTCTAAACGGGGCCTGAGACCCCTGGTCTGTCCCTTTCAAAAAAAAATTACTTTTACTTTTTAGTACTTAAGTACATTTAAAAGTAGGACTTTTTTACTTTTACTCAAGTGTGTTTTTAGCCAGATACTTTGACTTTTACTTGAGTCAGATTTTGAGACGGTACCCATACTTTCACTTAAGTATAATTTCTGGGTACTTTTTACACCCCTGCTAGTTTCTAGTCCAGCATTTCTTTCTAGAATGTCTAGTTTTGATTCCAGCCTTTTCTACGATTAATATCTATGTCACTATGTAACACAATAGTTTACTCTTGGCATGTTTATCATTGTTCACTCTTGTAATTAAATAAAACCCAATACGCTCTGGTCCGACTCCTGACTTGTGTATCTCTGTTTGTCAAGATGGCGGCTCGCTTGAAAGCTATTCTGTTGCTCCTTTTCCACCTAAAATATGTTTCTGCCAACGTTTTAGGCAAGAAATAAGATATATGATTGCTCTATCTGATCTATAAATGTCTAGTTTTATCTGAATCTCGTGAACCAGGAAGTGCAGCCTCACAGGGGAGAACGTTTGAGGGGCTGACTGAGCCTGACTGCTGAGTGACACAGTTTGTACTGCTGGAACTTGGTGCCTTTTGACCAGAAAGACATGCACATGTTATAATACACGCTATAATAAAAAAGGGGCAACACGCTATAATAAGCTGCCGGCGGGACATTTACTGAGGACCAGCACAAAGTGTGGATATTATTATTTAACAAGTCCATCTGTCCAGGACGATGACACCATTATTGCAGGTAAGCAGGCAGCCTAGCCGTTTCTAACTTTTTTATAATAATGCAGGACCTGTTGCAGAGGTCTTTATTCGGCATGCAACGACACTCAATGTTTTAGTGGTACACACAGCGGTTAGTTTAGCACACACACCGGAACACACACGCATGCATTGTCTCTTTAGGATCGCAGATGCGATTTGTCTCTGCGATTAACTACTAACGTTATCACGCTAGCTTGGATGCTAACTAACGTAATGTCATGGTGAATGAATGAAAACTTTATTTAACAGATTGCAGAATGGGTACAATACAGTACAGCTCAATACATACAATTGTTAAGGGGATGCAGACCAGAGAAAGACTTGTCTTGTTTACATCAGGGTCCCCCATTTTCAATTCATCATAACATAATGACATACATGACATACAGATAGACAGTAGTGCTACATCTATACATGGCAAGCTATAACACTGACGAAGGAATATGTAATTCCGAAACATGTTTGTTTCAGGCTGCCATTAAATACTTGAACCTGAGAGTGCTGGTCTAGCTTCACTGCTTCTTTTTTACATATACATGACATACCAGATTTGCAAATACAGTACTGTTTGTGATACGAAAAGAGTTCAGAAAAGAGAGTATATATATTTGACGTATTATTATTGTATTTTGATATGTTTTGTTTCATGTTGAAAAAAAAATTAAAAAAAATGTATTAATCTTTTTTTAATAATACAATAAATATCGGTGGGGGGGGGCCCGAGCTGTCAATCTCGCCTCAGGGCCCATGGGGCATTCCAACCGCCACTGTGCCCTGGTATGTATGTGACAAATAAACCTCTTGATTCTTGATTTTCTGCGTATTGATTGACAGGTCACCGAACCCTGTCCCCTAGGTGCAGAGGTCTGTGGTTTGATTGACAGGTCGTCGAACGCCGAAACCACCCTCCAAGGGTAGAGGATTGTTTCCAATCAGTTTGTTTAAAAGTATTAATATATTGAAATTCTTTATTAGGAATAACCCCTTGAGATGAACCATCTCGTTTTAAAAGTATTAATAGATCTGTTCATTTAAAAGTTGTTAGATCTGCTCGTTTAAAAAGTTTAATGGTTGTTCGTTTTCAGATGTCGACCATGTGATTTATTGAATCATTCTATCATTGTAATAAATTCTATTATATGTTTTAAGCATATCCATTGCCCTTGTTCCATTGGGTTTGATCGGTATGTGGGGCTTTTTTGGTAAGTGGTTTTGCAGCGCTGCCCTAGTGATTTATTGATTAATTTATTATTGTAATCAATTATGTTATAGTCTATGCATATCCGTGGCCAACGCACCAGTGAGTGTGATCAGACAGCTTTCTTCCACGAAAGTAGTTTTCAGTATCAGGGACTCTGCGATGTTTTCAGAGCTTATGCCTGAACACCTTTCACATCTATTCATTAAAACAGTTTAACCTCTTAAGCATAGCCATATTTTCACAAAATGTGCCTAAAAGTACATACCCAAGTAAATGGAAGATTGCTCCACTTTTATAAGGTCCATTTGCATGTTCTTGGTATCTACGGACATCTATGGACCTCAGGGAATATATTCTCAGTGTCAGAAATATTGTGTCTGTTGAGTAAATTGTAATGAACCAAAGGAGAATATGAATTATTTAGATTTTAGATTTTTATTGTTCATATTTGACGGTGAATAACACCATGCTAGTTATATTGACCAGATGTGAAAATGTTAGCTCATTCAGCACCTTATTGAGATCAAGTGTACAAAAAAATCTAAGCAAATAAATAAAGGGCAGATGATTTACAGGGTTTTTTGTAGATACAGTACTGAATTTTTCCATCCGGACACATATGGCAAAGTCATACATCTATGGATCGGGCCAAATCTCATCTTTCCAATGACATAGTTCAATCTGGATTTAGTACCACCAGGCGCCCCTGAGATGGCAGCAAATACCGTGAATAAAATATACTGTAAGTACAGTACCTTTTTTATAATGCAAAATGTTCCATGATTTTCCATCCAATTGAGACGTGTTTTTTTTCTAGACGTTCACAGAAAGGTAAAGAAATAAACAACGTTCTATTTTATGGCTCAGGTTTGTTCGGGGTGTAAAAAGTACCCAGAAATTATACTTAAGTAAAAGTATGGGTACTGTCTCAAAATCTGACTCAAGTAAAAGTCAAAGTATCTGGCTAAAAACACACTTGAGTAAAAGTAAAAAAGTCCTACTTTTAAATGTACTTAAGTACTAAAAAGTTAAAGTAATATTTTCTTTTTTTCGAAAGGGATCTCAACCAGGGGTCTCAAACTCATTCCATCATCGGCCAAGTTCAAGTTTCAAGTTCAAGTTTCTTTAATAGTTGTCATACAGAAGTACAGAATACTTTCATACAAAATGCTTCTTACTGTTACGCTCCAGAGACTGTGCTAGACAAGATAGTATCAAATAACATAGTATAGCATGTAATTTAGAAGAAGAAAATGAGGTCACAGTGTTCGGTATAGACATATGTACAATGTTCTGAGTTACCATATAATATACAATACTATGCAGTGTACTAATGTACAGTACTATATAGTGCAAAGCAGAAATGGGATGAGGTACAATTTAGGTACAATTTACAGTAAGGTGTACGAGTTGTAGTGCAATCCTTCATCAATAAATATAAAGTGTGGGGAGTGGGTGCTACAGTGTGTTTGTTTAAAGTGGGTGTGTGCTATAAAGTGTGTGGAGTGGGTGCTACAGTGTGTTTGTTTAAAGTGAGTGTGTGCTATGTGCGTTTGGTGGTTGTTGTTGTGTAGTGTTCATTGTTCGTTTAGCAGCCTGATGGCCTGGGGATAGAAGCTTCTTCTGAGTCTTTCTGTGCTCGCCTTGAGACTCCGGTATCGCTTGCCTGACCGCAGCAGTTCAAAGAGGCAGTTGTTCGGGTGACTGGAGTCTTTAATGATTCTCTTAGCCTTGCCCTTGCAACGCTTGTTGTAAATGTTCTGGAGGGTGGGGAGCCCCCCTCCAATTGTGCGTTCGGCTGAACGTGTCACTCTTTGTAGTCTGCTTCGGTCTTGTGCAGTGCTATTCCCAAACCAGGAGGTGATGTTGCCGGTCAAGATGCTCTCTATTGTACATGAGTAGAAGTTCTTAAGGATCTTCTGACTGACTTGGAACTTCCTTAGGCGCCTGAGGAAGTAGAGGCGTTGTCGTGCCTTCTTCACAACACTGTCAATGTGTGTGGTCCATGTCAAGTCCTCGGATATGTAGGCTCCGAGGTACTTCATTTTAACTATACATTGCACCAGGTGAGTTAGTTGAAGAGGTGAGCCAATTAGTGAAATCATCAGCTGGTGTTTAGGCAAGGCTGGAATGAAACCAAGCATACACTCTGCCCACAATGGAATGTGTTCTGTGATAGACCATGCTGAAATGAAAGAACAGAGGACACTTTTTTTGCATTAAAATTATTTAATGCACTTCTCCATTGAAGGTAAACTAACATGGACGGCATTCACATCACAGCATGAATAATATCACAATATTAAAGACTGAATACTGTAGTATCCTGAATAATATGACAATATTAAAAACAGAATGGTGCCCTGAATAATATCACAATATTAACCACAGCATACTGGATTATCCTGAATAATATCACAATATTAAAGGCAGAATGCTGGAGTACCCTGAATAATATCACAATATTAAAGACAGAATACTGGAGTACCCTGAATAATAGCACAATATTAAAGGCAGAATACTGGAGTACCCTGAATAATATCACAATATTAACCACAGAATACTGGAGTATACCCTGAATAATATCACAATATTAAAGACAGAATACTGGAGTATACCCTGAATAATATCACAATATTAACCACAGCATAATGCGGATTTTGTACTCAAAGTGAATGTCGTTTAAGGCAATGGCCAAAACATTGAAAGTATGGGAGCCCTTCAGTCTTCTGCAGCAGAACGCCTTTCAAAGCTTTCAGTGTCGATCCAGTGAGCGGTTACCCCAATGAAACTTCTTCGTCGGGCTGTCCAGCAATCTGTTGTTGTCGCGATCCATTCAACTTCACTCATAGCAACAGTGACTTTCTCTTTCATGGTTTGAGCAGCTTTGCTGATCTTCGAGCGGACAGTGGGCCTCGTAATGATGTTAGTGCTTGGTCGCAAACCATTTATCAGGTTTTTGAATGATAGCAACTCAACAACATTATAAGGTTGGAGTCCTTGAACTATGTATTTTTTATGTAGATAGGGCCATGGATGCTTGTCTTGTCCATCAATGCCGTCGCTAACCGTTTCGTCCTCTTCATCAGTCATTGTGGCCATCTTCTATGGCTTGTCACTCTGACTCTATTCTTCTGATAGCAGGTGTTTAATCAAAGATCCCCGCTTTCTAGTGTTGCACAAGGACCAATCAGCATGGGTATGGGCGGGTTCATTTTCCATTGATGGGGATTTGATTGGCTGTTTACCTGCGGTCGCAGGATTAATAACGTTAACGTTAGTTTGGCCAGATAAAAATTCAAAAATACTAATTAAAATGGTTGGACCTGCGAGATTTGTACTTTGTACTTTGTAGGTCTGCATTTTAAAGGTAAGGAGTAAAAAGTATGTTTTTTTCTCTGAAATGTAATGGAGTATACAAACCTAATAATACTCTAGTAAAGTACAAATCCCCCAAAACAGTACTTAAGTATTGTAACAAAGTACAATTACTCAAGTACTTTACACCCCTGCGGCTGTGAGACATAATCATGAAAAATAACGTTGAAAAATTATTTCATGTCAGACGGCTCCAAATTTGAAAGGGGCTAGCGTGAACTGGGTAGTGTTGTTTTATGAAATTCGAAAGCCCTGGGTCTCTACACTCACTTTTGGCTGCGCCATTATCAATATCCGCCGGTTTCGACTCAATGCGCTGATATTTCTATAAACTCATATGTATTCATATAACACTTAAAATCATTGGTAAACAAACGTAGTGCTGAAAATATACACTTTGACTGCTGTTTTGATAGGGTTAGGGTCTTTACTCTTAACTTATTTTTATTAACATTTACAGACATACAACACTTAGACAATACCTACAATGACATCAATGACATAACAACACACTAACATGGGCCCCTTGAATATGGCTGCGTTCAGCCTCCCTGACCCCCTTAAGAGGGACCCCCCCCTCCCGCCATCCCCCCTTAGAAATAGGGCTCCCCTATATCCCAGGTCCGTCCCACACGGGGCCGAGCACTCAGCGACACGGGTCCCTTGTAATTTAATTCGGCCAGGCTCAGTAGAGGAGAGAGGGAAGGTACTCTCCCCCACCGAGCCACGCCCGCTACCTCCCATGTCACCAAGCACCCCACGCACAACGACCCCACAACATACAAGACCCCACTCTCCCGGGCCAAACTGCGGAAACGATGCCCCCCCCCCCGACACCCCCCCCCCCCCTGAGCTAAGCCTGTAGAACTCCCCCATATCCCAGGCCGATACGCGCAGAGCTGGGCCCCCAGCGACACGGTCCCTTGAATTAATTGGGCCATGCCCAGTAGAGGGGAGCGAAGGGGACTCCCCCCCACCGAGCCAAGCCTGCTACCTCCCATGTCACAGAGAGCCCCACCCCACGCACACCGACCCCGCAACACACAAGACCGCACTGGGCAATGCTCAGCCGCTCTGACCCCATAAGAGAGACCCCTCCCTCCCGCCCTCCTCCCCGAGAAACAGAACACCCCCATATCCTGGTCCACCATGCACGGAGCCGAGCACCCAGAGCCCCCACCCACCCTACCGCCAGGCCCCCGGCCCATGAGAACCCCAAATCCAGGCCCGCAGAAGGCCAAAGCAACATGCCTCAATGGCCCCCCGACCCCCCACAACCCCAAGCCCGGTGTCCCCCCGGCCCAGCGACCAGACCGCCCAGGCCACGGCGGCCGAGGGCCCCAGGAAACCCCACACCACGCTTACCGATCCCACAACACGCAAGGTCCCCCCTCTCCCAGGTCGAACCGCCAGAACGATGGCCCCTTCCCCAACATTCCCCCCCCACTGAACTCAGCCTGCCCACTTCTGTACCTCCCATGTCACCGATATCACTATATACATTTATGCTAACATGACTTAAAAAATAAAACTGAAAACACAATAATAAAAAATGAAATGAAAATAAAATAAGCTATATGGTTAGCACTTTTTGCACCCGTTGGCGATTTGGAGGGGAATCAGCTCTCCTAGGGAGAAGCCCCCCCCCCTAGTGACGGAGATATCCCCAATGGATATTCTCCAAGCCTCTATTATTGTCCAACATTTTGAATTCTTGTCCTTCACAAATGTCCATGTGTAGTTCCTTCATACCAGTCCATCATGTATTATTCCCCAATATGTTTCCTAATCAGCGTGTCCCTTTTTAAAATAAATTTCAAATCGTTTGTCTATAACATGTGTATTGTAAATTCTGGTGTTATAGTTTTATACTTCTTGGGGTAACTGTTCAATTATCTTTCCTCTGTTGTATCTATTCTCATCCCCAGGTCCCTGTGTGTATGTTTGTATTGGGTACTCTTCCACGTTGATTTTGTCTTGTATCTTTCCTTGGATCACTGTGTCCCTTCATGCCCCTTTCTCGTGTCCCTTTGTCGTTCTTCATAGTTGATCTGCTTTGAATCGGTTCAGGTCCCCTCTTTTCCTCCTCTCGTCCTCCTCTCCTCGTCCTTGCACCCCATGGTACCAAAGCACCTCAAAGGCGCTAAAAACAAGATTACAAACATCACAAAACAAACTGGTCTGACTACTAATTGACCTTACTCCTAGAACCCACCTCACCCCTGCCCACTTTGACTACCTAGGATGGCTTAGAGTAGACGACAGAGTACAGCAACTTGCAATGGGCCTGGTCTACAAGATACACTATACAACTAAGGTACCCATGTACACAGGGCCGCCCGGGAGAAATGCGAGGCCCTGTGCGAGATTTTTTTTTTACAGTCAACATATTCTTAAATAATAGCGCTGCCCGAGGCTGGGCATGATACAGTCAACATATAGCAAGAGAGAGAGCGAGAGAGAGCTCCCGTTCTACAGTCAATATACAGTGTACAGAGAGAGAGAGAGAGAGACACACATTGGAAAGAAATTGAAATGCTATTTGGCCCTAAACAGAGAGTACACAGTGGCAGAATACCTGAGCACTGTGACTGAAGATCCTTGACTAGGTACAGACTCAGCGAGCACAGCCTAGCCATTGAGAAAGGCCGCCATAGGCAGACTGTGTGTGTTAGAAAGAGAGAGAGAGAGAGAGAGAGAGCATGTGTGTTAGAGAGAGAGCATGTATGAGAGAGATAAGCAAAGATGACCCCCTAAAGGATATTCAACTTTTAATGAAAGAACAAAACAGAAGGAAAAGATAACTTCACAAAGGCAACATGAATATACATAGATCCAAAAGGACAAAGATCAACACTTAAATCCAAAGAGAAGAGGGTCTATACCAGAGAAAACAAAGCAGCAAGGAGCCAATGGCCGACATCACCTAAATAGGCTAGCCAGGTAGGCTACTGACACCAGGCCACACACAGCTTTGGCCAACGGCCCAACGCTACCCAAGCTACACAAACGACCAAGACAATTCATTCACACACAGCACATGTCGTATCTCCAAATGTTGTGAAGTAACATATGTTTTGCCTGGAAAAAAACATCGTTATTAACAAAACATTCGGGAGGGGAAGGAAGGAAGAGTGGGGTAATGTCATGACATTTTCATTCATCTTACCTGCACCAAGGAACGCAGGGCGAAAGGCCGCAACACAGGTCTCCACGTTGACGAAAGGCCTCTCGCTGGCGGGACAAAAATAAGCTATGGCCGGAGCCTTGTCATGGTGCAGGCCCGACTACATCTTCTGTCAAAGATGATGTCGTAGTCAGAGTGCCAGAACCCCCTGCTATTCTCACGGCTAATGTCAATGGTCGTAGCACAAGCTAACAGCTAACTCTAGGCTAACTGATAGCATCAAGCTAACGTTCCCAGCCGAGAGCAGCCGGCAGCTAACGTCGTAGCTAAACAGCTAACTGGCTAACAGTTAGCTCAACCCGGCTATCGCTAACCATTAGCTAACGCAGAAGCAAGCTATGCGGCTATCACTGAACAACTGTACAACGTGAGAAAAGCAATACAGGTGCTGACACCAGGCCACACACCGTTAGCTACTAGTACTACAACAGCTAGTCGGCCAGTTTGGCTCCAGAGAGAGAGAGAGAGATCCATGGCGGGAATAGAATAGAGTTAATAGAATAGGTTAAAAACTCACCAAACGTCCAAGAGGATGGAGACAACCGCGTGGAGTTGACGAAGTTCATCTGCCAAACGACCATCCTCTTCATCTTGGCTGCATGCGCTGTCTCTAGGTTAGCTAACACTAGTTAGCCTTTAGCTAAGCTAGCTACTAGCCGACATCATCATGGCTATATCCCGACTGCACCATGACAAGGCTCCACCATAGCTTCTTTTTGTCCCGCCAGCGAGAGGCCTTTCGTCAACGTTCCTTGGTGACCGACCGACTGATAATGACCGACCTCTTCGTCTTGGCTGGCATAACTAAGCATAACCTCCAAAGCTGCACGCGCGAAATAGTCAAACGCAGCTGACGCACGCCGGCGTACTACACATGATGTAACCACTCCCTTCGTTGAAACCAATAGTATGTCTGCTGCAGAGCCCCAGAGCTCCAATAGTGAGTATGTCTGCAGACCCAGGAACAAGTCAGACACATTCTACAAACGTGTCTAATGTGAAATATATAAGCATATAAGCAAAACTAGATTTTAGGTCTGTGATGAAAAAGGGCCTCGCGGGAAGGGGGGCCTCGCAAAAAAAAATAAAAAATAAAAATATTTTTTTTTTTTTTTTTTTTTTTTTTTTTGCGAGGCCCCCCTTTCCGCGAGGCCCTGTGCGACCGCACTGCTCGCACACCCCCTGAGGCGGCCCTGCATGTACATGTCAGTGAATACCACAACCACAACACCAGAGGAAGCTCAACAAATCATGTTAAACCCAGATTCGGCTCAAACAAGGGACTAAACACGTTTAGCAATTATGCCACATCAATGTGGAACGCTCTACCCAAAGCTGTAAAATAATGTGAATCCCTACCCACATTCAAAACCGCTCTAAAGGAGCACTGTTACAACCCCTGTGTGTCTAAGGGTAAAGGGCTGTAACATAACAGTTGGTTGACAGAAAAGATGGACCAGGTTTGTAAACAACAATGATATTTATTGAATAGAGGCAAAGGAAGCACATGTAGCTCAGGGGTGAGCCCAGGCCAAAACAACAAACAAACACCACTATACTCCAAATAAACACAATCTAATCTATGGTAAAAGAGATTACATTACCTAAACTACTCTTACCTAACCAAAACAGGAGAAAACAATGTCCAAAGGAAATGGCAGCTCACCCCATCTGTGCTTCCTGAGAAAGAGAGAAAAACACATTAATTATACAGAAACAAAAGCAGAATATGTACAAAAACAAACTATAACTAACAATGCTCTCTCTGTGGCCATACACACACAAGGAAATTACTACTAAGCACCAAAGGCCAATAAACGAGATGCAATACTGTCAAAGTTACAGGTTTACCAAAATCACAACAAGCCTAGCCTCATGCCAGAGAGAGAGAAAGACTGAAGTGAGAAGCCATGTTTTAACAGGTGTGGGGTGATCCATGATTGGGTGGTGTGGATTGAGTGTTGGAGTCTGGAAAGCCATCCACCAATCACTGCTGTGTTGCAATAATGGAAGGATTGGCCTGGCAGGGACCAATGGGGAAGGGAACAATGGCTGGAGGGAGGAAACAAAATGGAGAACACACACACATGGAGACACACACTGGGGAATATATACATTGGGATGTAACACCCCCATACATAAGACAAAAACATGTTTGACACTTAACACCAACTAAACATGTTTTTCAACATCTCCGAGTTAACATGCACTCCAAAACAAAGAGCTATAAAAAAAACTAGCAGTTGGTACAACAACCACACTTGACGGCAAGAGAGACTGAGTCGACAGCAACATAAAACGAGTCCACAGCAAAATAGAACAAGTCGACAGCAATATACAGTAGAACGAGTCGACAGCAACAGACAACGAGTCGACAGCAACAGAGATTTCAACTACGAGACAGAGCATCCGCCAACACATTATCAGACCCCTTCTTATGCTTTATGCTGAGGTTATAATTTTGCACTATGAGCGCCCAACGCATGAGGCGCTGATTGTGGTTGTACATCCGCGACAGAAAAACCAATGGGTTGTGGTCGGTGTATACTACCACTGGTAATACGCTCGAACCGACATACACCTCAAAATGTTGCAACGCATACAACATAGACAAAGTCTCCTTTTCAATAGTGGAATAGTTTAGTTGATGTTTGTTAAATTTCCGGGAGAAATAACAAACCGGGTGACTGACACCATCGTGATCTTCCTGTAATAACACCCCTCCAGCTCCCACCCCGCTGGCATCCACCTCCAGCTGGAACGGCAGGGAGAAATCTGGAGCAGAGAGAACAGGGGAACTGCATAAGAGAGCTTTAACACCATCAAATGCATTTTGACAATCAGCTGTCCAAATGAATGGTTTGGACGGGCTACACAGGCTAGTGAGAGAAGTGACGACAGAAGAAAAGTTCCGGCAAAAACCACGGTAATACCCAGCCATCCCAAGGAATCTACGCAATTCCCGCCTAGTAGTAGGCACTGGAAAAGTTGTGATTGCAGATATTTTTGCATCCACCGGACGCACTTGGCCTTGTCCTACCTGCTTACCAAGATAGGTAACCGTAGCCTTGCCGAACTCACACTTGGCAAGGTTAAGGGTCAGGGAGGCTCCAGCCAAGCGGTCAAAGACAGTTTGCAAGGTTGTCATGTGGTCACGCCAGTTGGTCGAATAGACAACCAGGTCATCGAGATAGGCATTACAATTTGGAACACCAGCCAGGACTAGGGTCAACAGTCGCTGGAAAGTGGCCGGGGCATTACGCATTCCAAAAGGCATTACAGTATATTGCAAAAAATTGTCAGGAGTAACAAACGCCGAGATTTCCGAGGCACGGGGGGTCAAAGGGACCTGCTAGTAACCCTTTAACAAATCTAGTTTGCTAACATAGGTGGCAGATCCAAGGTTGTCAATACAATCTTCCATGCGGGGCAGTGGGAAGGAATCAGGCACGGTGACAGCATTTACCTTTCGGAAATCAGTACAAAATCTAGGAGTTCCATCCGATTTGGGAGCTAACAAGCAAGGTGAACTCCAGGGACTGCAACTTGGCTTGGCTAAACCATGTTTTAACAAATAGTCAACCTCCTGTTGCATCATGGCCCTCTTGGTGATGTTAACACGGTATGCATGTTGCTTGATAGGCACAGCATTGTTAACTTTAATATCATGGGCCAATACAGAAGTACAGGAGGGAACATCACCAAACAGAGCCATGTAGGCCTGAATCAAATTTGTGATGTCCTCTCACTGCTCCTCAGGTAAGTGTGCTAAGTGAGTGGGCAGGTTCAATAACATCTCAGTGTTGGACAATCTAGCACCCTGATGGGCTGCATTGCGCAACTCCAAGCCATCTACATCCTCACCACTAACGTCAGGAGAGTCCGGAACTATTGGAGTTGAGGCAACAGCAGAGACGGCCAGTCCGGCTGTCTGGTCTGAGGTCTTCACCTGCACACTATCTCTGGAAAAATATGGTTTAAGCATATTGATGTGGCAAACACGAGAGTGACGTTTACGATCAGGGGTGCGAACCACATAGTCTGTATCACTTATCTTCTTGTCTATTGCATACGGTCCGGAAAAACGAGCGGAAAGAGCAGAACCAAGGATAGGTAACAGGACTAGAACCTTATCACCTGGCTGGAAAGATCGAGAAACAGCTTTCTCGTCATAGTGCCGTTTCATAGTTCTCTGGGAAGAAGAGAGCGCTTCTTTTGCGAGAGAGCACGCCTGACGCAGTCGCTCTCGAAACTGGCTAACAAAATCTAGAACATTAGTGGGTGTGCTGGCACCCTTTGACATGAACCGTTCCTTAAGAACTTTCAGAGGCCCTCTAACAGTGTGCCCAAAAACGAGCTCAGCAGGACTGAAACCAAGAGACTCCTGTATGGTCTCTCGCGCAGCAAATAGAACAAGGGGGACACCCTCATCCCAATCTTTCTCTGTGTCTAAGCAATATTTACGCAGCATGGACTTTAAGGTCTGATGCCAATGTTCTAGAGCCCCCTGAGTTTCAGGGTGGTAGGCACTGGACACTATATGTCGGATACCCAGGGACTGTAACACTTGCTCAAATAACCTAGACAGGAAGTTGGTGCCTTGGTCCGTTTGTACTACCTTAGGCAGTCCAAACGTGGAGAAGAACTTCGTCAAAGCCTTAATTATTACAGGCGCTGTAATTCTGCGAAGAGGGATAGCCTCAGGGAAACGGGTGGCGGTACACATTATTGTCAACAAAAACTGATTGCCGGCTTTGGTCCTTGGCAACGGACCAACACAGTCAACTATGACATGTTCAAATGGTTCACCGACCGCTGGTATAGGACAGAGGGGAGCAGGTGGAATTACCTGGTTTGGCTTTCCGGTGATCTGACAAGTACTACAGGTACGACAGTACTGTGCTACATCGGACTTCAAACCGGGCCAAAAGAAATGTTGAAGTATTCTGTTGTATGTTTTAGTGACTCCCAAGTGTCCAGACCAAGGGTGGTCATGGGCCAAGAACAGTACATGCTGACGATAAACTGCAGGGACAACAATCTGATAAACAGTGCTCCAGTCTGGTACCTGATCTGGTAGCCCTATCTCCGATTGTGCATGCTCTGCCAGTCTAGTACCATGGGACCTCCAGGTACGCATCAAAACTCCTTCATCCACAAAATAAGAATGCAACTCTCTCCTCTGTTCTGTTTCAAGAGAAGAGAAACATTTTGCAAGAGAAGGGTCAGCCTTCTGGGCAGTAATTAGCATTTCACGAGTAACGGGTAACTTCAATGCGTCGGAACTAGTTACAGTTGTCTGTGGGGGTACCTTACTATGAGTCGGTGGTTTGTCAGCGGTATCAGAAGTTGGAGCCAGCAACTCCTCCCTGACAAAGGCTGAAGCAAAAACAGAGTCAGACAAATTAATTTCATCACCTCTCTTTTTCAATTGAGCCCGAGTGACAACACTTGCAGAAAAAACTTCAGGGAAGTTCTGTGACAAGTCATCAGGCAGAGAATCTGTGTCTGGGTGATCCAACACTTCCAGCACAGCGTTCACCTGTCCTCCAGCTAAATCATTTCCAATGATAAAGGAAATGCCTTTAACTGGCAAGGAAGGTCTCACCCCTATTTTAAAGAAACCAGTGACCAAATCAGATTGTACATGAATACAGTGTAACGGGGCTGGCACGAAACCCATCTCAATACCTTGAACTAGGACACTAGAACCACAGGAAGATTTCTCAGACAGAGGTAGTACATCAGAGAGGATAAAGGATTGTGAGGCTCCAGTATCTCGTAAGATCTGAACTGTACACTGATCTTTTGGATCCCCTGTCAAGGAAACTAAACCCTTGGAAGTAAATGGCCTGAAACAAGGATCGAGAACATCCTGATCATTGTGCATCTGTTGATCGGAATCAGGTGCCATTTTAATCAGACCAACCCCTTTGGGTTGTCTAAAGTTCTGAGAGGACGGTTGCTGCTTACGTTTCAATGTTAAACAGTCAGAAATAACATGACCAGATTTATGACAGTAGTAACATGTCCGCTCCTCTTTTGAGCGTGGAGGTGACAATCTTGGTCGGGGGTGTGTGAATTCTGATTGTTTGGGGACAGAAGGTCTCTGAGAGAAATCATGGGGGAGAAACGAGTCACGCCTATCTACAAACACAGTTTTATGGGTTAGCGCAAACTCATCAGCTAATACAGCAGCTTGCTGCAGAGTGGACACTTTCTGCTCACTCAGGTAAATTACAATACGCTCTGGCAAACGATTCTTAAACTCTTCTAATAGAATGAGTTCTCTGAGAGAGTTAAGATCTGAGGCCTTGCTTGCTGCACACCATTTATCAAAGAGAGTTCCCTTCTCTCTAGCAAACTCTACAAAGGTCTGGTTGACAGCTCTCTTGTGACTGCGAAACCTCTGCCTATAAGCTTCGGGCACAAGCTCATATGCACGAAGGATGGCAGCCTTCACAGTATCATACAGTAAACTATCTTCTAGGGAAAGTGTTGAACAAACCTCTTGGGCTTTACCAGTCAATTTGCATTGAAGCAACAAAGGCCAGACCTCTCTTGGCCAGCGCAATGAAGCAGCAATACGCTCAAACACATTAAAATAAGTATCAACTTCTGTCTCGCGGAACGGAGGCACCAAAGCAATGTGTTTACTTATATCAAAAGTGTGTGATGAATAAGCTGTGGAGGAGGACATACCCGGGCCTTGTGGAGGAGTCGGTGTAGCAGAGTTGGATTCACTCCTTAGGACTTCCAGCTCCAACCTCCGCAGTCTGAGCTCTTTTTCCACTTCATGCTCAAGCTCCAACCTACGAATGTTAACAGCCCTTTCATTTTCTGCCTCAAGCTCCATTTTACGAAGCCGATACTCCGCCTCACGTGCTTGTGCCTTCTCCTGAGCCTCCATCTGGAGACGTGCTATTCTAACCTTGACCTGGGCCCCTTCTCGAGACCCAGTTGACACAGGAGAGGTCAAGTGAAAATGTGGCAATGTGACGTTCACACCTGCCTTTTCAGCACCATGGGCTTGCTCCTCAGAAGGCTGTGCTTCCGTAGGTTCACCAGGAGGACTTGCATGTTCATCAGAGACCGCAGGCAAAACAAGCGTCCCCTGCTCCAACAGCTTATCTACCACAAGACACCTGATATCCTGCTTAAGATGCTTTTGTTGAACCGAGAGTTTAAAATGTGTGGCAATCTCCACTAAGTCTGCCTTGCGGCAGCTATCTAGTGCTTCCCAAGTAGGATTGCTCAAGAATTTCCCCAGATCAAAAGTACTAACTGCCATTATTTTTTTTACACAAATGCCATTTTTACACAAATTAATTAATAACTATACAAGTGTAAACAAACACAGTTCACCAAATCCATCAACCAACAATTGAACACGGGTTACAAAATCCCGGACGAGCCCCCATTTATGTTACGACCCCTGTGTGTCTAAGGGTAAAGGGCTGTAACATAACAGTTGTTGACAGAAAAGATGGACCAGGTTTGTAAACAACAATGATATTTATTGAATAGAGGCAAAGGAAGCACATGTAGCTCAGGGGTGAGCCCAGGCCAAAACAACAAACAAACACCACTATACTCCAAATAAACACAATCTAATCTATGGTAAAAGAGATTACATTACCTAAACTACTCTTACCTAACCAAAACAGGAGAAAACAATGTCCAAAGGAAATGGCAGCTCACCCCATCTGTGCTTCCTGAGAAAGAGAGAAAAACACATTAATTATACAGAAACAAAAGCAGAATATGTACAAAAACAAACTATAACTAACAATGCTCTCTCTGTGGCCATACACACACAAGGAAATTACTACTAAGCACCAAAGGCCAATAAACGAGATGCAATACTGTCAAAGTTACAGGTTTACCAAAATCACAACAAGCCTAGCCTCATGCCAGAGAGAGAGAAAGACTGAAGTGAGAAGCCATGTTTTAACAGGTGTGGGGTGATCCATGATTGGGTGGTGTGGATTGAGTGTTGGAGTCTGGAAAGCCATCCACCAATCACTGCTGTGTTGCAATAATGGAAGGATTGGCCTGGCAGGGACCAATGGGGAAGGGAACAATGGCTGGAGGGAGGAAACAAAATGGAGAACACACACACATGGAGACACACACTGGGGAATATATACATTGGGATGTAACAAGCACCTACGGGAGGCTGCAATTCGAAACTGGCCACCATAAATGTCCAAACCCCCCCACCCCCTCCTAATAGACAGTCTCCTCCCCTCCGTATGTATATATTCTCTCCCCACCGTATGTATATTTCTCTCCCACCCACCCACCCCCTCCTAATGTACAGTATCCTCCCCACCGTATGTATATATTCTCTCCCCACCGTATGTATATTTCTCTCCCACCCACCCACCTCCTCCTAATGTACAGTCTCCTCCCCATCATATGTATATACTCTCTGTCAGGATCTATGGGTAACAGTACTGTATATTTGCATATCATATATGTCACAAATATAACAGTACTATATACCTGTATGTCATGTATGTCCCTATGCCATGAATGTCATGATGTCATGTATGTTGTGTATGTCATAAATGTCACTATGAATTGAAAATGGGGGACCCTGATGTAAACAAGACCAACGTCTTTCTCTGGTCTGCATCCCATTGACAATTGTATGTATTGAGCCGTACTGTATTGTACCCATTCTGCAATCTGTTAAATAAAGTTATCATTCATTCATTCATTCATTCATTCATTCATTCATTCATTCATTCATTCATTCATTCATTCATTCATTCATTCATTCATTCATTCATTCATTCATGCATTCATTCATTCATTCATTCAATCATTCAATCATTCATTCATTCATTCCTCGTCTCTCGGTTCTGGTCCACCTGCGCACCCTCTCCATCCTCTGCGTCAGCGTAGGCCTAGGACGTACTGTAGGCCTCTCTCCTTACATTTTACATTTACATTTAGTCATTTAGCTGACGCTTTTATCCAAAGCGACTTACAAGTTCTGTACGACAAGACAGCAAGAAGGGTACAACTCTATCAGCTGAGTAACAATGTTCATCAAGTGTTGCGTGTTACAGTGTAGGTTAGTTTATTAGGACAAGTGCATGACAGTAAGGTTAGTCAGGGTTAGATTTTTATTTATTTATTTTATTTTTTTTCATTTCAGATAATGGTTGAAGAAGTGAGTCTTTAGTCGACGGCGAAAGATTGGACGGGATTCGGCTGTCCTAACTGGGATGGGTAGTTCATTCCACCATTGTGGGGCAAGGACTGAGAATAGGCGGCTTCTCTTTGATGACCCTCCGGGAGCTTGGATAGGAGTAGGTCTGAGGCGGCCAGAAGATGCAGAGCGTAGGGGTCTTGAGGGTGTGTAGTTAGAGACCATTGACCGGAGGTAGGCGGGAGCGGTTCCATTTGCTGCACGGTATGCTAGGTCGAGGGCCTTGAAGCGGATACGTGCAGCAATGGGGAGCCAGTGCAGGTCCCTAAGAAGTGGGGTGACATGGGCCGACTTCGGTAGGTTTGATATCAGGCGGGCCGCTGCGTTTTGAATGAGTTGAAGAGGCTTGGTGGCAGTGGCCGGGAGGCCAGCTAGCAGTGCGTTGCAGTAGTCGAGGCGGGAGATGACTGTTGATTGGATGAGGAGTTGGGTGGCTTCTTTTGTCAGGAAGGGGCGTATCCTTCTGACGTTGCTCAGGAGGAATCTGCAGGTTCTGGTTGTCGCTGCGATGTGAGCAGAGAAGTTCAACTGGTCGTCGAGGACAACACCGAGGTTCTTGGCGGTCGGGGACGCGGTCACAGCTGCATTCTCGTCTGTGATGGAGAGGTCGGTCAGGGGGGAGGATTTGGCCGGCAGGTGGAGCAATTCTGTTTTGCTTAGGTTCAGTTTGAGGTGGTTGGTCGTCATCCAGGCGGAGATGTCGGACAGACAGGCCGAGATCCGCTCAGAGACGTGGATATCTGAGGGAGGGAAGGAGAGGAAGAGTTGAGTATCATCGGCATAACAATGATATGAGAGGCCATGAGACGTGATAATGTTACCCAGTGATTTAGTGTAGAGGGAGAAGAGAAGGGGTCCTAGGACCGAGCCCTGGGGGACACCCGTCCGGAGGGGGCGGGTGGCCGACAGAGTCCCTCTCCATGACACTTGGTAGGAGCGGTCGTTGAGGTATGATGTCAGCCATGTCAGCGCAGATCCAGCCACTCCCATTCCTGCGAGGGCCGCGAGGAGGATCTGATGGTTGACTGTGTCGAAGGCTGCAGATAGATCTAGGAGAATCAGGACAGAGGAGAGGCCTTTCGCCTTCCCGGCTCCTTCCATCCTCTCCGTGCCGTGTCCCTTGCCGCCTCCTGCACGTTGTTGGGACCTGGTTCCTTTCTTTTTCTGAATTTCTTTATTTCTACATAGCTCCGACATTTCATTGCCACCTCCGTTGCTCCTAATCCAATCTGCGTGGTGGCCTGGTTAGCCTCTATGTTAGCTTGTATGCTAGTTCTTATGTTAGCCTGTAGCTTCTCTGCACTGACATTCAGCGTCCCGCTAGCTTGTTCTACCTGTTGCATCATTGCCTCGTGTTGAGTCTTTTCCATCTGTGTATTTACTTCATCTGGGGTTGCTTTTCTTTCATTTGTCCTTGTGTTCATTCTTCCTTCTTTCTTTTGTCCTTGAATCTTCACTTTTTATTTCGTTTTGAATTGTTTTACTTTCTCACCCGAATGTCGGAAAACCGGAAGTCCCAGGGTCTTTACTCTTGGCTACATTTGAAAAAAAAATGCTACATTAATCAACACGGCCTGTATTGATCTATTTATGGCGTGAAATTATTGTCGGTCCGGTACCGGACCGATCAGGCTTAAGGGGTTAATGGTTGTGGTGTTTCATACATTTGATCACTCAGTTTTCTTTTGGATCACATATGTTGTGTGAGTACTGTATTCTGGTAGAATGCACTGTACTCCTAAAACCCTGATGCCAGGGTCAGGAGGTTTACTGATCATATGTGGACAGCACTAGAGATTGTCATGTTAATAAGCTAGATACATTAAACATTTTATACGTGTTCACAGACTGTATCAACTAGTTAAAGGATTCCAGATATATCGTTAGGTTATGACTATAACCAAGTTCTGTTAACACTAGTGGACGCTCAGCGTCTCATTGCATATATCTCGCTTCAGCATATATACACTGAATACATTTCAAAATGTACCTTTAAATGCCAGCATTCATCTGGCCACACCCCCATCCGCTTACCTATTTAAGCAGGGGTGGTGCCACACACTCATCTCCTTCCCAACAAATTTCACCACAATGAAAAATCAAGGGCCGCAGCGGCGTCTAGACGCTGAGCGTCCACTAGTGTTAACAGAACTTGGTTATAGTCATAACCTAACGTTCTGTATCACACTAGCTCCCGCTCAGCGTCTCATTGCATAATAGGAGCTGAGCGGGAGCTAGAAGCCCGACAAATACACCCCGCTGAAGGCCCCCCACAACCATCAGAACAGGGAGGGCCGAGCCCCCCCGACCCCCCCTAATGGAGGGCACCCCCCCTATTAGAGGTTTCCCGGGAGGGCGACGGACCCGACCGTGCGAAGAGGCACTCAAGCAACTCAACGCACAGGGTGAGCAGACCGTGGCCTGACCCCACGACTACACACACGCACAACCCGCATGCCACCCGGGAACGAACGGAGGGAACAACGTCGTTACTGCCCCTTAGAATCACGGGGTCAAGGGTAAACCCAACCCAGTGGCAAGGCCGTAGCAGCGGAGCGCGAAGGAAGACCCAGACCCACCAAAGGGACTGGACCCCCTGGAACGGGGGCCCGGAGAAGTCCATGATGCCAGCATCAACACCCCACCAGGTGGGCACTTAGTGACCCCGCCCCCCACATCGCCAGCGTATTCGGACAAAGGCCCCTCAGCCGAGCGGGCCCTGTCCCCCCAATAGTACACCGCCTGGCACACTGACCCTGCAGAACAGGCAGTCAGCATGGCCGTAAGCACACAAAAAAGGTTAACCAACGGAAGCAGGCAGCGCACCGGGGAAAAACCAGGCAACAGGCTGTTAACCCTAGCCTGGAGACTGCGGACGAGACAGGCGCCAGAGGAGACAGCTGAACACAGCCGCCCTGGCGGAAGGGGCGTAAGCTGGCGGTGTTGCATGACCAAGCCTCCATTAAAAAAAACCCACCCAGAGGGGTTGAGGCAGAGAAGGCTGACACGATTGGCAGACGTCATGAACGTGCAGGTGCACCCTCAACCGGTGAACCCGGGAGTTGACACTGCTCCAACACACCAGGGAATCAACCACCTTGGTGTTACTCAATGCGGTGGTTGTTCCTATAACCCCTCAAGAAAAAACTCCAAAACACCGGCTATACCGCAGTACAAGCGGCACGGTGGTGTAGTGGTTAACACTGTCGCCTCACAGCAAGAAGGTCCAGGGTTCGATTCCCGCTTGGGGACCAGGTTTCCATGATGCCAGGTACCCAGGTGGGGTATCTCCCAGGCCTTTCTGTGTGGAGTTTGCATGTTCTCCCCGTGCTCGCAAGGGTTCCCCCCCCGATAAGATAAACCCAATGGAAAAACATGCACAACAACAGATCGCTAACGCTGTGGCGTCCTTGACGAAGACGGACAGGAGCACTTGGATTGGTCCCCTGGCGCGGCTCACGTTGACGCCTGTCTGCTCCCGGCTGCCCTTGGGGGGGAAGGACGACGGGATGGGTTAATCGCAGAGACGAATCGCATCAGCGATCCTACAGACAATGCATGCGTGTGTGTTCCGGTGTGTGTGTGTGTGTGTGTTGAGGATAATTGCCAATGCCAATTAAAGACCTCTGAGCAGGTCCTGCATTATTATTAAGTACAAGTGTTTCAGTTTTTCAAAAAAGGGTTAACCCAGGCCTACGGGTCGACGAAACATTACTTCGGACCGGGCCCGGCGATACGGGAAGCACAGGGTCACCAGAGGAGGTCAAAGACCACCCCAACAGGCCCCTCTTCGCCATGCGTGAGAGAGGAGCGAAAAAGAATGGAGAACCAGCCCCAAGCACACCGTACTTGGTATTCCCAGGCGGTCTCCCAACCAAGTACTAACCAGGACCAACTTTTTTTCACATTTTTTCACATTTTTAAATCCCACCACCCTCCCATAGGAAGGAGACGGGAATCCCCAGAGAGACTTCCCACGCGAGCTGTACAGATTGAAACGAATATATTGCACCTTGAGCCATGTAAAAAATTGGTTTTAGGGCTCTCCGGGGAGGAGGCACTGAACCCATACACACTCAATAATCGAATTGAATCGAATACATACACAATAGAGTAGGACTCCTTATTGAGGGTCCACTCACCTTGACAATCTGAGGAGGAGGCTCTGTACTCTGAAGGAGGCTCCCTCACATGGAAGGAGGAGTCCCAACTCACAGAAGGCCCGAATAGGAGCTTGGTGAGGAGGAGCCCTGACCACCCCCCCAAAACAGATCCATCACATGGACCTGAACAGCACACGGAAGTCCTACCAACAGAGACGCGCACGGTGACGTACTCTATGGCGGGGGAATTTCTGCGGTGCACACGCCCAATATTCCAGGCCGTGGGACCGGGAAACTCCCTCCCCCCCCCCCCCCCTCACCCTGTAACGTGCCGAACCGCAACGTGACAGGAACCTTGAAGGACAGGGGGTTTACCCCTGACCAACAGAAAAAAGGGGGGAGGAAAGGTTACCAGTTCACCCCTTTACGACCCCACACCCATGATACGATGTAATGACAAAAAGAGAGTATGACACAGTCATAGTCAGCTCCATGAAGCGTCTGACAGCTTCACACAGCGCATGAGCTAACCTGCTATCTGATTTTTACTAAGGAAAAAAACACAGAATAGAGAGGGCTCTTCAAGAGCCCCGGTACCAAACTTACACATGTGCTTCTGTGGCCAGTCCAACCCAGTTGTAGGTCACATGACACACACAACCCATCATCACCTACAAAAAATGGCAAAAACACTCTACAGAGGAACGCCGTTTTTCATAATGAGAGAATACATAATTCTTGATTAGTATCGGCCACAGGCCTTGCTAAGCACACACGAAAGCGACCAAACAATCTTTTCTTTTAGGAAAATAAAGTTTCTCCAGCTGTTTTAGCACAACCTCAGCAATCAAGCTAAGAGTTACATCGTATCCCTACCACACAGTGACACAATGTAGTGCAACAACATGTCTGATAGGAGGATGAAGAAGTCCCCAGGGAACCGGGGGGAAACACAATCCTCCTACTTTACCCTTAATACGGCCAGTTAAAACAGGAAAACCTGTTAATATGTGAACACACTGTTCATTGTCATTACAGGCTGAGAAAATAATCATTCTTTACTCATTTGTCACTAAGCATAGCTTTATAGGTTAGTTAACCCCCTTAGTTGTGAGTACACGGTACATATAAACACACATGATGTTTCTCAACACAACAAACCAGATCATTTTCACATCTGTAACAACAACCCGATTTGCATGGAGAAGCTAAATACCAGTGACAAGACAATTCACACATAACTCGCGTCGTATCCTAAATGTAGTGCAGCAACACTCGTTTTGGAAAACATCGTTATTTACAAAACATTTAAAAGGGAAAGCCAGAAGAAGTGTATAAGGTCTGGCCAAACCTTGCCTACCTGGAGCGTAGATCAACGAAGTGCAGTCTCAAGGCACCGTAGTAAACACAGCCGTTCTGTGTTGCCGACCCGGCCAGCGTCGCTGCTCCAACCCGTCGCTACGGTCCCCTTTGTTGACGCAGGCCTCGCCGTCCTGGCCCAGGGCAGGTTCGACGAACATCCTCTGTCAAAGATGACGTCGTAGTCAAGAGTGTTTAAAACATGTTATAATCAAAGCACGTTCAACGGCCGCTCCAACCGTCGGTCGCTACCGCCCCTGCCCGCGAGACGCCGAGCGAACGGCGCATGCGACCAGAGGGGAGCTTCGAATCCCCCCCGCCTCTCCCCGTGAGGGAGAGGGGAGTTGAGAACCACGGCGGTGCGCGAGGGGCCGGAGCCACCCCGTGCTGGGCCTCGGCCGATAGCAGCAAGCTAACGTTTCCTAGCCTAGCCAGGTAGGCCACCTACTCACCTAGTGATCACAGCAGGCTAGCGCCGCAGCTAACAGCTGACTGGCTAACAGTAGGCCACCACTAGCACGTAAGCTAAGCAGCGATAGCAGCAAGCTAACGTTTCCTAGCCTAACCTAGATAGGCCACCTAGTGATCACAGCAGGCTAGCGCCGCAGCTAACAGCTGACTGGCTAACAGTAGGCCACCACTAGCACGTAAGCTAAGCAGCTATCACCTGAACTTGTACACAATGATATAACACTCACCCAGACAGGCCGCCGTTCTGAAACCCTCCTCACTTTTTAAGAGAAAAGAGAAACAAGATGTTAACACAGTTTTACAACGGTGATTTTATCAACACCCGACGGAGCCAGCACAATACCCAACTGGCCTGTGTAGCTGACTTTGAACACATCTTCCGCTAATGAACATCTATGCCCATATCTCCTCGTGAGGGAATACTCTCATTTGGATATGAAAGATGGGGCCTAACACGGTGACAGAGAGACATCCACTCGTCCAGAAAACACAGGGATCACCAGTGTTAATGGTCGTGGCCCACTAGTTAAACTATAATGGGCTTCAGATCAAGGTCTTCCGCTGCTGCCTAAGAGGCTGAACAAAAGACCTTAATCTGGGGCCGGTGTTCGTAAACATTGTCAGTTAGCCCCCATAGCACTAACAGACAAGTGGAGCCGCAAGCAAAACAGTACTCACCCAACCTGAAACCCACCGCTTCTCACAACAGCGGCGCGTCCTACAGTTCAGCTGTGTCCTGAAAGGTTTCACCCCAACCAACACAGCAAAGAACTGCAGTTGAGAGGCATGCAGCGGCGTGCTCCCAATACGAAAACCGGTGGAGGATTTTAGAATGATCACCATCTTCCAGACACTCCAGTGACGAAGACAATATCGCCGTATTTTCTCGAAAATAGTGAGAGAGAAAATAAAGATATGATGTCAGCGTATCTCCTTGTTCTTCCTTTCCTCGTAAACATTGCTCTTCCAGCCAATATTTTTCTCCACGTCAAGTGGGCATATGAGCAACACGTTGCTTGTGATGAAATTTGAGAAGGAGATGAGTGTGTGGCACCACCCCTGCTTATATAGGTAAGCGGATGGGGGTGTGGCCAGATGAATGCTGGCACTTAAAGGTACATTTTGAAATGTATTCAGTGTATATATGCTGAAGCGAGATATATGCAATGAGACGCTGAGCGGGAGCTAGTGTGATACAGAACTGTGCTGTACATACAGATAAAACACTTAGAAACTGCTCTCACCTGGATACTCCACAGTGATCAGGAAGACAACAGCACACGTTGTCAAAGAGAAACGATCCCCTATGGCTCCGTTCTTAGACACAGTGTGGACGAAGCCGTTTGTTTGTCCCAACAAAATCTCACATCTTGGTGAGAGCCAAGGGACAAACACCCCCACCTTCTCTACTCCTCCAACGGGTGGTGGATGGTTTTATGTTGACGGTAGATGGGGAAACACAACTAACACTCGTCTTTATTAAATGTTGTTTCGGGTTTTCCCACGAGAATGCACGCCTGGTTGCGTCTATTATGGAGAGAGAGGCGGGGGGTCTCATCTCCATGTACAGTAGCTAAACCTAAGATGACACACAACAACAGACAGACAGCTCAGTGATTGAAACCTACGTGTTTGTGCGACCATGTCGACCTGAACAATGGGGGATAATAATAAGAACGAGCCGCCTCGGGGGCCTGGAGGGAGGATACCGCAGGCGGAAGACGGCCGCTGCTGCTGGAGCTGGGCCGAGTCATGTGAGACAAGCCGGCGGCAGCAAGGCGCACGGAGCCAGGGAGAAACCACCGCCTCGCCCCGCTGAAGTACGACCACCATCATCATCATGAATTGTGCCTCAAAGCATGAATGAACCGGCATTTAATACAGAGGTGCTTCACAGCGCGTCTCAGGCGAGAGCGTAAAGGGGGGGCGTAATAGCGTAGGTCAGTGGCCAATCAGAGCGCAAAACGGGAACCCGGAAACACGAACACGTTGGTAAAAGCATAGACGCAACCTGGGGAGGCACGCAGGCTGGGTGAGAACCTGGGGAGGCACGCAGGCTGGCGTTCGGCAGATTGAAGTGTTACCAGGGTCGGTAACTCCAGCACCCTGTCGGAGAGAGAGGGTGTATTCGTTTTATCCTTATGTAATTTTACGAGTTGTGTAACTGAGGGGTACAATTCCCTGACTGTATTGATAAGTATGGTATTATTAAACCACTACCTCTTGTACTTTAACTTCTGGCCATCCAGTACATGATATAGATATGATGAACACTTTCCCACCTGATGAAACGAAGTCCACACAAATGTACAAATCGAATATTTTATATAGCAAAGGGTATATACAACGTTCACTTGATGACATTTATGATTTGAAATGCACTTGTATGGCAAATGAGTATTTGTAGGTAAATCAACATTGAATGTCCAATCTCTGGTTACGCAGGGAGTAAGTATACAACCCGGTTCTTTAGGGAACTATAGCGATGGTACTTAAATGATTATAGCTGGATACACTAAGGGGGGGGGGGGTCCCGCTGGTTGTAAGACAGTAGGAGGGGGGGTTAGAAGAGCCGCTGGCGGTATCCCATCTGGCCGACGATTTCTTGGGAGAATTCAGAGTCCTGAACACGATGCCCACAGAACCTCGGTCCGCAGATGAATACAGCTGGACCCTCTGGTGGACGGTAGCTGCCGGTCCACAACGGAGAGACGTGAGGCGACCTCACTGGTGTAGAGCGCCGTCTCACCTGGACTCCTCTCCGGGGGGTAGTTCCAACACTCAGCAGTGTTGGCCGTTATCCATGGAATAATCAAAGCACCCAAAGCATGTAGATAATCCAAGCCGTGGAAGGCTCGCCGTCGTCCGGGTAAAGTAATCCAATGTACAGGTCCACTCGTCCTGGCCCGGAGCTCCTCGGATGCAAGCAACACAAGTCGTCTGCCCAGCCTGGTTAAGACTCCAGATAACGTCAGGAACGATGGGGGTGCTGCTCACTTTATAACTCTAACCGAACGATGCACCATACATAATAGACTATTATTAGCTTAATAGAAATACGTCCAACTCGACGGTATAGTGCCAAACTATGACAATTCAACTATTAATCCACACGATATCTCAATGCCTATTCTGAGGCCAAGTAGGCCTTACTGCACCACACGTGCGTCGTGGGTGAGGCTTCGCGTCTGTTACTAGGTTGGAGGGTAAAGAACTAATGGACTAAAAGAAAGTTCTACTTTACTTGCGCCATATATATATGCGCTGTGAACAAATAGTACCATTCGTATTTCGCCAGACGTATTCCTACGCGGAACCGGGCTTGCCACGACATGTTGGTCGGCACGATTGAACTTGAACCTAGGGGTATGGCTGCTGGCGCCAGGTTCTCGTCCAATGGTAGAATGAAACTATTATGGGCTGTTTAGTAGACTAAAGGGATATTCAGTGCATATTGTACAAGGAATATACAGGGGATATCAAACGATATACAAATACTATTAAATATATATCCATAAATAAATATATATATTCGGTTTAATCTGATCCTTCACAACAGCCGCCCCCTAATTAGTCCCACCTAATTAGCTAAGCAGAGACAGATTAACCGCACTGTCTACCACTCAAGGTCCGCTGTAAGGGTCAGTCAACTCACAAAGTCATGGGGTCATGGTCATCATCGATAGTATCTGGGAGTCGGGGCAGTTTTTACATTTACATTTACATTTAGTCATTTAGCTGACGCTTTTATCCAAAGCGACTTACAAGTTCTGTACGACAAGACAGCAAGAAGGGTACAACTCTATCAGCTGAGTAACAATGTTCATCAAGTGTTGCGTGTTACAGTGTAGGTTAGTTTATTAGGACAAGTGCATGACAGTAAGGTTAGTCAGGGTTAGATTTTTTTTTTTTTTTTTTTTTAATCATTTCAGATAATGGTTGAAGAAGTGAGTCTTTAGTCGACGGCGAAAGATTGGACGGGATTCGGCTGTCCTAACTGGGATGGGTAGTTCATTCCACCATTGTGGGGCAAGGACTGAGAATAGGCGGCTTCTCTTTGATGACCCTCCGGGAGCTTGGATAGGAGTAGGTCTGAGGCGGCCAGAAGATGCAGAGCGTAGGGGTCTTGAGGGTGTGTAGTTAGAGACCATTGACCGGAGGTAGGCGGGAGCAGTTCCCTTTGCTGCACGGTATGCTAGGTCGAGGGCCTTGAAGCGGATACGTGCAGCAATGGGGAGCCAGTGCAGGTCCCTAAGAAGTGGGGTGACATGGGCCGACTTCGGTAGGTTTGATATCAGGCGGGCCGCTGCGTTTTGAATGAGTTGAAGAGGCTTGGTGGCAGTGGCCGGGAGGCCAGCTAGCAGTGCGTTGCAGTAGTCGAGGCGGGAGATGACTGTTGATTGGATGAGGAGTTGGGTGGCTTCTTTTGTCAGGAAGGGGCGTATCCTTCTGACGTTGCTCAGGAGGAATCTGCAGGTTCTGGTTGTCGCTGCGATGTGAGCAGAGAAGTTCAACTGGTCGTCGAGGACAACACCAAGGTTCTTGGCGGTCGGGGACGCGGTCACAGCTGCATTCTCGACTGTGATGGAGAGGTCGGTCAGGGGGGAGGATTTGGCCGGCAGGTGGAGCAATTCTGTTTTGCTTAGGTTCAGTTTGAGGTGGTTGGTCGTCATCCAGGCGGAGATGTCGGACAGACAGGCCGAGATCCGCTCAGAGACGTGGATATCTGAGGGAGGGAAGGAGAGGAAGAGTTGAGTATCATCGGCATAACAATGATATGAGAAGCCATGAGACGTGATAATGTTACCCAGTGATTTAGTGTAGAGGGAGAAGAGAAGGGGTCCTAGGACCGAGCCCTGGGGGACACCCGTCCGGAGGGGGCGGGTGGCCGACAGAGTCCCTCTCCATGACACTTGGTAGGAGCGGTCGTTGAGGTATGATGTCAGCCATGTCAGCGCAGATCCAGCCACTCCCATTCCTGCGAGGGCCGCGAGGAGGATCTGATGGTTGACTGTGTCGAAAGCTGCAGATAGATCTAGGAGAATCAGGACAGAGGAGAGGCCTTTCGCTTTTGCTAAGTGAAGTGCCTCTGTGACCGCAATGAGGGCCGTTTCTGTGGAGTGGCCAGTCCGGAAGCCAGACTGATTGGGGTCTAGGAGGTCATTCTGTAAGAGATAAGCAGTAAGTTGGTTGGATACAGCACGTTCAAGTGTTTTAGAAAGAAAGGAGAGAAGAGAGACAGGGCGATAGTTGGCTATGACGGTGGGGTTCAGGGTTGGTTTTTTTATGAGGGGCGTGACTCTGGCTTGTTTTAGGGAGGTGGGGACCACCCCCGAGTTGAGTGAGGAGTTGATGGTTGCAGTTAGGAATGGGAGGATGTCCGGTGCTATGGTCTGGAGGAGTGGGGAGGGTAGCCGGTCCAGCTGGCATGTAGTCGGACGGTTCGACGTTACCAGTGTCAGGGTCTCGGCTTCTGTAATGGGAGAGAAAGATGACAGAGTGAAGGATGAGGTTCTCGATTCAGCGTTTGGAATGGGTGGGGGTTGGGAGAAGGAGCTGCGGATGTTCTCCACTTTTTCCTCAAAGAAGATCGCAAAGTCTTCGGCAGAAAAAGATGAGGGAGGAGGGGGTGGGGGGGGGAGTGAGGAGGGAGGACATGGTAGCATGCAGTTTGCGAAGATTCTTGGCAGAGGCCTCGATCCTATGGTGAAAGAAAGAAGCTTTGGCATTAGTAATGGTTTTGGAGAATGTTAACAAGAGGTTGTGATATGTGTCGATGTCAGCAGTGAGGCGTGATTTTCTATACTTCCTCTCAGCCGCTCTCAGTTCTATTAGCCTCGCCACGGGTCGTGTGTAAGTTCGCCCTTGGACGAGTACTTCAGCTGCTCGGACCTTGCCATCGGCACCGGTGATCACTTTGCTTATGCGGCCAGCCGGCCACATAGCTCTGGGTAGTGACTGGTCGATAATCATGACGACTGTTCCTTCTGTCAAATTGTCTCTCTCTTTTACCCACTTCTGGCGGGTCTGTAGAGACGGTAGGTAGTGGAGTAGGAAGCTGCTCCAAAACTTGTCAGCTAGTACTTGACTGTACCTCCACATTCTTCGGCCGTTCGCTTCTTCAGGCCTGTACATTGTCTGGGGTAGCGCGGGGTCCAGCCGCCCCATTAAGAGTGTGTTGGGGGTGACTGGGTCGACATCTGCTACATCACTGGAGACGTAACCGAGGGGTTTTGAGTTCAATACTCCCTCGATCTCCGTGAGGACTGTCATTAGGACTTCCTCCGCCACAGTCTGGGCCCCAAGCACGGCGTACAGGGCTGTCTTTATAGAACGTACTTCTCGTTCCCAGGTTCCACCGAAGTGGTGTGCGTTCGGGGGATTAAACTGGAAGTCAATCTGGGATGGAGCTAGGTGGGTCTTAAGTTCTGGGCCCATAGCTTGGAAGCTCTCTCTCAGCTCTCTTTCTCCGCCTTTGAAGTTTGTCCCGTGATCAGACAACAATGTAGACGGTTTTCCTTTCCGTGATGTGAATCTTCGGAAGGCCATAAGGAATGAGTCTGTGCTCATGGTCGGAAGGAGCTCGATATGTATCGCTCTGGTGGTCATGCATTTGAATACAATACCCCACCGCTTCTCGGTTCCTCTTCCTCTCTTTATATACAACGGGCCAAAACAGTCCATGCCTGTGGAGTGGAATGGCTTGTCGCCGAGTCGGAGGCGACAGGGGGGTAAGTCAGCCATCCGTGGTATGCTGGGCTGCGCGCGCCACTTTCGGCAGTCTAGACAGGTTCGCTGGAAGCGTCGCACCGCTTCTCTTCCTTGAAGTATCCAATAGCGACGTCTGATCTCCGCGAAGACTCTCTCTGCTCCTGCGTGGTGTACATCCTCGTCGTATTTCTTTATGATCAGCTCTGTGACCTTGTGTCGGCTGTTCAAGACTATCGGGTACTTAATGTCATCCGGTAGATCGGGGGCTCTCCGCAGGCGACCACCCACTCTGATGAGATTATGGGCGTCACTCTCGGGTGCCAGGTGGAGCAGTCTACTGTCTGATGGGACGGGCTTTCCTCCCTGTAGACAGTCTAGCTCATCGGGGAACGAGTCTCTCTGGGCTCGTTGTAGTAGAAGAAGTTCTGCTTCTTCGTAGTCAGCTGCTGAAATGTCAGTGGTGGACTGAATCTCTGGGTGGTGCCACAGGAATGTCTTTTGCTGCGCACTCTCTAGGGTAATGCAGTCATCTATGTTGGGGTCTGTGGAGGCGACTGTGCTCAGTCCACAGAACATAGGTTTCTTGTTCTCAGCCTCCTCATTACTTGCTTCCCGTGGGGTGGGCGTAGGCCACTCTTCTTCCGGGAGCTTGAGGAATTCTGGTCCGTCACTGTAGATGTTGCGACGGGTGAGGTCATCCAGAGACATTCCCCGGGTGATGACGTCAGCTGGGTTGTGTTTGGTGTCCACATACCGCCAGCTCGCTGCTTCTGTTAACTCTTGAATCTCTGTGACTCTGACTCCCACGAAGACTTTGTATCTGCATGAATCAGACTTGATCCATGTGAGTACTGTCGTGGAATCTGACCACAAGATTGTTCTGTGCACCGGAATGGTGAGTTCACGTTGGATTAACGTGGCTAGATGCGCTCCTGCTAGGGCTGCGCAGAGCTCTAGACGCGGGATAGATTGTTGCTTTCGTGGGGCTATTCTTGAGCGAGCCAGGATGAAAGCAGTGTGTATCTTTCCTCCCTTCTCTTGGGCACGCAAGTAGGCCACCGATCCATAGGCTACTTCGGAGGCGTCGCTGAAGCCGTGTAGATCAATCTTGCATGTCTCTGGCCTCACTGTGGATGGGAAGTAGCTGCGGCGTATATTGATGCCTGGGAGTGAGCGGAGTTCCGTCTCCCACTCTCTCCATGTTGAGGCAAGGTGTGCGGGTATGGGGTCGTCCCAGCCCTGGTCCTTGTCCCATAGTGCTCGTACAATCATCTTTGCCCTGGTGGTGTAAGGTAGAATACATCCCAACGGGTCATATTGTCTGGCGAGTGTTCTGTACACACTCCGTCTGGTGGTCGGTGTCGCCGTCGACCTTCCCTGCTCTGGAGTCAGGGGTTTGTGTCTATAGTGGAGCGAGTCTGTTTTGAAGCGCCAGACTAGTCCTAGTGTCATTTCTTGGGCTTCTCCTGGGATGGTCGCCATCCAGGTCTCGCTGCTGGCAGCCTTGTCCGCGGGGGAGAGGCTGCGCAATACGTGCGGGGTCAATGCTGGCCGACTGCCTGAGATCAAAGCCGCCTTTGATCAGGGAGGCGCGTAGCTTGATTAGGAGAGCCTCGGCTTCTTCTTGAGTCGAAACGCTTTGTAAACAGTTGTCCACGTAGAAACTGTTCTTCACACTGTGTCGGACCTCTTCATCTGCTGCTGGGTCCTCTGCGACGTGTTTCTGTAGTGCAAATGTAGCACAGCACGGGCTGCATGTGGTTCCGAAGGGGAGTACTTCCCACTGGTAGATGGCTGGGTTCTCATCTCCGATCCTCTCTCTCCATAGGAACCGCAGCAGGGGCTTGTCCTCCTCCACTAGTCTCACCTGCAGGAACATCCCTTTGATATCCCCGCTGATAGCCACCTTGTCCTGGCGGAAGCGCAGTAGCACGCCTAGTAGGGAGGGGCCGAGTGTGGGGCCGGGCAAGAGCTCTTTATTCAGATTTTGGGATCCGATCTGGTAGCTGCAGTTAAACACAATGCGATCCTTGCCGTTGTGGTGGACCTTGTGATGCGGCACGTACCATGATTCGGTCGTCTGATCGGCCTCTTTAATGTCAATCTTTGTCACGTGTCCCGCTGTGATTAGCTTCTCAATCTCAGCGCGGTACACACCCTCTTGAGCGGGGTCTTTGGCTAGGCGCCGCTCCGTGTTCAATAGATAGCGCTCCGTGGCGTCTTTCTTTGCGTGAAAGGTGGGCATTCCCTCTCGCCTCAGGAGTGGAGTTGCGTATCTCATCACTCCGCCGACTGTGACTCTCTTTGTCCCTTGCTCGAGTAGGTTGATGGCGTAAATGTCTTCTTTAGAACGAATATCTTTCTTTTCGTTCTTAAAGGGCATTGTCTCTAGTGTCCATAGCCTCTCGACATGCTGCAGGAGAGTGGTGTCTTCTTCTGTCGTTCTGGAGTGGAGGCAGCTAGTGGCTGCTGTTCGGTTGAGAGATTTAGCGAGGGGGCCTTGTAGTGTCCACCCTAGGCGGGTCTCGACTGCTGCAGGACAGCCTCGGGGTCCTGTATGGACCCGGTCAATCGGGACTATGAGTTCTGCATGGTCGGAGCCTATCAGCAGGGTCGGGGTAGCGCCGTCTATGAGCGGGATAGGTAGTTGACGCAGGTGCACATATTTATCCATCAACTTGGCGATGGGGTAGGTGTACTGCGATAGTCCTATTTCTTGGCTGGTGAAAGCATTTGTAATCCTATACCGTCGCTCTGGCTGCCCGTTTGCTGCGATAGTGAAGGAGACATTCTCGCCCTTTATCGTCTTTAAATCTCTTCTTATTGTCCGAATCGTCATTTGGTTCTCGCTCCCCCGCAGTCCCAGCTGGGCCGCAGCGGACGCGAGCAGAAGGGTCTTCTCTGACCCGTCATCAAGGACGGCGTAAGTGTCCATGACTTTATCTTGGTAGCTCAATGTCACACGGACTACCTTTAAGAGCACTTGGGCGCCGCTGCTGCTGGCGGGGTCAATGTACATGACACTTGCCTTGGTGCCGCTCGATGGTGCAGGTGAAGGCCGTCTTCTGTTACTGTCGTGTAGTATATCTAGATGGGCTCCGTCGCACCGACTGCACCTTTTCTTTAGGCGGCATTCGGCTGCCATGTGACTGCGCGCACATCGGTAACAGCGCCTGTTGGACTTTATCCATTGACTCACTTCTTCTGCATTCATCTTTGTGAACAGGTCACATTGTGACAGCCAGTGTTCTTTCTCACAGTAGGGGCACACCATCTTCCACTTCTCTTTTCTCGAGGGGGTACTGTGGCTCTTACTGCTCGGTACTGACTCTGATTGGTGCATGACAGTCACCGATCTTCTTCCATCATTTATTCTCCTGGGTCCCTCTCTGGAGCTTGGCGTGCTCCGCCCGAACGTATCCAGTCGTAAGCTGCTGACTTCTCTCGCCAGGAAGTCGGCTAGATCAAGGAGGGATGGTTCGGGGCCGTTAGGATCCCGGTAGTCCCTCTGCCGCCTAAAACGCTCTTGTCTTGCGGGTGGCAGCTTCTCCAAAATCCTCTCGACGTTAGAGTTGGCGTATAGCTCATGCATGCCCTTTTCCCGTTGCGCTCCCAGCATCCCTACCAGGGACTGCACTTTGATTGACAGGTCGTCTAATGAGCGATTGTCTGTTGCTGGGGGTAGGCGATCAATATGCCTTATCTCTTGGATTACGTAATCCCATATACATCCATATCTCTGGTCCAGCGCTGCTAGGGCCGCGGTGTATGGGGTCGTAGAGGTGGCATAGGCTAGCGCTATATTGTGCGCTCGCGGTACTTTCAGGTGCTTCAGTAATATTGCATACTTGTGGCGTTCATCAGCGACATCCACCATCATTGTCTCTAAGCACATCCGGAGCTCCGTGTACTGTGCTCGATTCTCATAGGTGAAGTCTGGAAACGACGGCGTGGCAATGTATGACGCCGTGGATGGCTGATACATCGGCGAGCGTTAGGGGAGAGACCTCCTAGGCGAGTCCCCTCTTGCGCCTCTCTGTGGGCTGGTACCGACAGGGTACCATGGCCCGCTGGTCCAGGTGCTATTCCTCGGGGCTGGTCGTGCGTCATGCTCACCCGTGAATAGAGTCGGGGGTCTGTAGCGCAGCGCCGCGGGGGTATAGCCTGGGCTGTACTGGACCTCCTGGTCCCGTGGAGTACTGTGCTGTCGTCGGGCTTGGTTCTCCTCCTCTCCCTCTTCTTCCTCTATCAGGTCTTCCAGATCCTGTAGTCGTTTATTTAGCTTCTCCGCAGTGTATGCCGCTCCTTCCTTGTAGCTGGGTCTCGCTTGGACCGGTCTGGGAAGGGGGTCTGCGGGGGGTATAGGCTTGGTCTGTTGGTCAAGTTCAGGGTCGCTTGCTCGGTTAGGAGACGCTGCCCTTGACTGTTGTCTCGACGAGTTCCTTGAACCCCTGGCGGAGGGAGAGGGTGTTGCCTTGAGGATCAGCTGCTCCATTAGCTGCGCTTGTAACTTGTCGCGCTCGACTTCGCGCTTGGTGAGATCTGCTTCTCTTTGGGCACCGGCAGCGGCGCGCTGGGCGTCGGCCCGGTCTCTTGCCATATTCTCTTCCGTCTGAAGGCGTCTCATCTTCAGGCGTATGCGCTCTTCTTCGCTCCGTTGCTGTGCTTGGAGTCGATCGCGTTCGCCCTGAAGTCGATCGCGTTCACCCTGAAGTCGATCGCGTTCGGTAGAGGCTGTCAGGCTGACGAGGAACGCCTGTTGTAGCATCCTCTCTGCTTCGCTGGGGGAAGGCGGTTGTGGAGGTGAGCCGCTCCTGGGTGAGCCGCTCCTGGGTGTACTCGTTGGGGAGTCCTGGAGCTCTATTTCCTCTGCGCTCTCCTCCTCTTCTTCCGTGCAGAGTTCTCTCTCTGTAGGGTTGTCTTCCTCCCGGGGCTGGTCGGGGACTACTTCTTCGGTATTGGCGGGGGGTAAAGGCATGTCAGCTCCCTCCTGGTCCCCACCGTGCGCTTGGTCAGTTACATTAGAACCTACTAGGGCCTCTGTGGTCGGGGAAACCTGGTCGTTAAGGTCAGACATAATTTTACTTTCTACTTTTACCGCGTTTACCGTTTGTCGAAGGCTAGGTAGTTGACTGACAGCGTAATCCTCTAAGTACTGAGGTGGCTGTCGTCTGCGCTGCGGGCGTTCTACGTTAGGAGGACCGTTTCGTGGAGTGTTCATCATAGGCCATTTTAATATTAATAACACTATATTAATATTACACTAGTTACCCTCCGGCTCGAAGGACCAATTGTAACTGAGGGGTACAATTCCCTGACTGTATTGATAAGTATGGTATTATTAAACCACTACCTCTTGTACTTTAACTTCTGGCCATCCAGTACATGATATAGATATGATGAACACTTTCCGACCTGATGAAACGAAGTCCACACAAATGTACAAATCGAATATTTTATATAGCAAAGGGTATATACAACGTTCACTTGATGACATTTATGATTTGAAATGCACTTGTATGGCAAATGAGTATTCGTAGGTAAATCAACATTGAATGTCCAATCTCTGGTTACGCAGGGAGTAAGTATACAACCCGGTTCTTTAGGGAACTATAGCGATGGTACTTAAATGATTATAGCTGGATACACTAAGGGGGGGGGGGGGTCCCGCTGGTTGTAAGACAGTAGGAGGGGGGGTTAGAAGAGCCGCTGGCGGTATCCCATCTGGCCGACGATTTCTTGGGAGAATTCAGAGTCCTGAACACGATGCCCACAGAACCTCGGTCCGCAGATGAATACAGCTGGACCCTCTGGTGGACGGTAGCTGCCGGTCCACAACGGAGAGACGTGAGGCGACCTCACTGGTGTAGAGCGCCGTCTCACCTGGACTCCTCTCCGGGGGGTAGTTCCAACACTCAGCAGTGTTGGCCGTTATCCATGGAATAATCAAAGCACCCAAAGCATGTAGATAATCCAAGCCGTGGAAGGCTCGCCGTCGTCCGGGTAAAGTAAAAAATTTACAGGTCCACTCGTCCTGGCCCGGAGCTCCTCGGATGCAAGCACCACAAGTGGTCTGCCCAGCCTGGTTAAGACTCCAGATAACGTCAGGAACGATGGGGGTGCTGCTCACTTTATAACTCTAACCGAACGATGCACCATACATAATAGACTATTATTAGCTTAATAGAAATACGTCCAACTCGACGGTATAGTGCCAAACTATGACAATTCAACTATTAATCCACACGATATCTCAATGCCTATTCTGAGGCCAAGTAGGCCTTACTGCACCACACGTGCGTCGTGGGTGAGGCTTCGCGTCTGTTACTAGGTTGGAGGGTAAAGAACTAATGGACTAAAAGAAAGTTCTACTTTACTTGCGCCATATATATATGCGCTGTGAACAAATAGTACCATTCGTATTTCGCCAGACGTATTCCTACGCGGAACCGGGCTTGCCACGACATGTTGGTCGGCACGATTGAACTTGAACCTAGGGGTATGGCTGCTGGCGCCAGGTTCTCGTCCAATGGTAGAATGAAACTATTATGGGCTGTTTAGTAGACTAAAGGGATATTCAGTGCATATTGTACAAGGAATATACAGGGGATATCAAACGATATACAAATACTATTAAATATATATCCATAAATAAATATATATATTCGGTTTAATCTGATCCTTCACAACAAGTTGCATTGTTGTTATTGCTGATTATATGGTTAACTTTGTTCACTTTGTTCTTGTGCGGGAAGTGTTATCTATCTCCATCTGTGTTAAATCTCTGTACAACTTTTGACTAGTTAATATGATCAACTAGTCTGAATGACTACTTTATTTCTTTATTTTTATTTCTTTATTTCACACCATTTCAGCAAAACAGTAAAAACCATGACAGAGAGTGTATAAAGGTGCTGAGTAGAGGCAAGAGACCCAGATGGGCCTATACAGGGCCTCAACTCATTAAATCATTGGATTAAAAAAACACAAAAACAAAAGTAAAGTGAAATAAGTTCATAAAAAATTTTCATAATACTTATGCCGTTTTTGCCCACCATGCGTTGAACGCCAACAACGCCGTAAAACGTTTTTGGGATCAATATTTCATTTTTTCGCCATGGCATTCACAATTCATCCAGCCTCCCTCCGGACTGCAGCGGCACCCTGTATGAGATTGCAACGCCTCAATACCGCCGCCTGGTGGATGGTCGGGCGAGTTACACTCTCGCCAAAACTGGAAGTGCTGATCGGTGCTTCGAGGAAATCCCTCTGGCAGTCATATCTTGTTACGTGGATCCAGACAAACACTATAGTGCATTTGGATCACTTTCTAAACGCAATAATCAATATGATTTCGGCGTTTATTGCGCCATACAAACCGGAAATGGATCTAGGAGATCGATGTCAAATAATTGGGATCTTTTTCCTCCAGTCTCATCGGCGAACGGTAAGAGGACACTAACGTTATTTTCAGCCCGATTGTTTGTTAATTTCACTGCAAACCATCTGCTCAACATATCAACCCATACTAAATAAAGCCGTTACTGGCGATCAAGGAATTATAAACGACCCCCCCCCCCCCTTTCCTTCACGCATGATGAAGCATAATGTATACCGATCATATACATTTGAATTTTTTAATATAGCGTGTATAGGAATGAAACGCCAATCGATAATCTATCATATGCGTCAGGGCCTATAACTCTAGTTTTTGGAATTACCGCAGAAATCCTTAAAAACATACTTATATTCTAGACGGTATTAACACAACAATGTATGAATGAAAAAATATAACGTTCCCACATCCTGAACGATAGATAATCGATGTTGAATGGGCCATAGTAATGTCAATATAGCAATACAATTTAAAAAGTTATAGCCCTGCAAAGAAGGTAAACATCTCCATAAGCTTTCAACAGTGGCAAACTGGGTACAATGATGGGCACAACCCCCGGCGCCCAATGTGTTAAGATAATAATAAGATAATAATAACAATGGGCCTCATGCATGAAGCGATATAAGAACATATTTCCTTCTTAACTAGCATTTCCTCTTACTTTGTTCTTATGGGATTCAGCAAAGTTTTCTTATTGTTGCTTTTTTCTCAGGCAAGAACAAATGATAAGAGTGGTCGAGAGCACTCTTACCAAAATAAGAAACTCTTACCCAAAATAAAAATAAAATAAAAAAGCATACCATTGGTTAATTGCCCCCAAATATGACTTAAAAAATACAGAACTTTTCAATAATAATAATTATTATTATTATAACTTATTGCGTGCGTTCTGTTTGAAATGGATTATAGATTACTGTTAGAACAGTTATGCTCTGGCCGCCCAGGCCATTGATTGATTGAAGATTTTATTAACAGATTGCAGAATGGGTACAATACAGTACAGCTCAATACACACAATTGTTAAGGGGATGCAGGCCAGAGAAAGACTTTCGTCTGGTTTACATCAGGGTCCCCAATTTTCAATTCATAATGACATTTATGACATACACAACATACAGATATACAGATATATATCATGACATTTATGACATGACATACAGATATGCAGTACTGTATACGTAGTATAGAACGCATATTTAGAGATCGTCTATCAGTGGTTCCCAAACTTCTGTTTTATGCGGCCTACTAGATTGTTATCAAGAACATTTGCGGACCACCTCGTATGCAAGCAGTAAAACATAAATAAATAAACAACTGACTTAAACCCAGTAATACACAAGACCCTCTTCTTGGACCAAGTAAGGTTTCGTCAATAATCCAATGTACGGTTACCCCCACCCCGCCTACCCATCCCCCCCACACCACCCCACCCCACCCACCCACCTCCAATGTACAGTCCCCCCCCCACCTACCCAACCCTCCCCCCACCTCCTCCAATGTACAGTTTCTTAGTCAAATGTATATACTCTCTTTTATTTTTTAACTCTTTTTGTATCACAAACAGTACTGTATTTGTAAATCTGGTATGTCATAAATGTATAGATGTAGCAGTACTGTCTATCTGTATGTCGTGTATGTCATGTGTTATGATGAATTGAAAATGGGGGACCCTGATGTAAATAAGACGAAAGTCTTTCTCTGGTCTGTATCCCCTTAACAATTGTGTGTATTAAGCTGTACTGTATTGTACCCATTCTGCAATCTGTTAATACAATTTTCAATCAATCAATCAAGACTCGCGCCGCGGGCACTGCATTCCGTTCTCAGAATGGATTTGATTCGAGAGAGATCATCAGCAGGCTATATATAGACTAGGCAGAATTTCAGAAAATGTGCTTGTATAAAGTGCTGAAGGCATTTCGTGTTTATTTTTGGTACACAACATTTCTAGGGGTATTAAGGGGTGCTGAATCCAAATCTGCTGTATACCAAGCTCAAAAAATATAATAATAATATGTGGAGATATTCAGATCTAGATCTATTTGCAGAGCCAGATGAGATGAGGCAACCTGTGCGATTGGCTCTTGACAACGCACAGTCGTTCAGTATATTGACAAAGCCTACAGTACTTTGCTGGAACGATTACATTTGCACTTACTGTATACAGTACGTGTGTATGCGCGCACTGCGGGAGGTGGCCAGAAGCGCGCAACTAGCCAACTACTATTATATTACTACTATATTAATACAGTATATTCCATTATATACCTATAGGTGCTGTATGATGACAATACATTTGATTCCTATCTAATTTTGATCCATCGCAAAGCGCTTGAATACGGCCGGGGGATCCGATGCAGACCCACGGCTCTCGTATTATAATGAGCCCGCGAGGCGTGTCTCTGTATGCAAATGACTTGCGCAAGAACGCGGATCCAGTTTAGAATGAGTGGAATTCACCATTCAAATCTCCTGGGTAAGAACAGATTTGGACTTTAAGAACGGCTTGATGAATGTGGCGGTGGCTTTTCTTATTGTTCTCTTAACAGACAGGTAAGCAAGAATATAAGACAAATAATAAGAGAGTATTGTTGAATGAGGCCCAATAACAATAATAATCAAAGTAATAATAATAACAAAAACAACAACATTAATAATTAGTCTAAACAAATTAACAAATTAAAAGTGCAGTTAAACATAAAAATACATATCTGGTATACATTAATATCAAAAATGTATAGTATTTTAAGTTGCTTAAAAAGAGGAGCAGATGGGTCAAGGTGATTAGAAGTAGTGGCAAGCCTTATGAATTTATTTAGCAAATAAATAAGAAATCCTTCTAATAATGCCATATGATTTCATAACCTTTTTGCGAACTAGCTCAATATGATTTTTCCATGTAAGGCCTTCATCAACAATGATACCTAAGAATTTAGCATTGAACTGTTGTGAACGATTGTGAACGATTCATCTCTTGAATGCTCTTATGCTGACGTCATATCAGTCAGTCTGTCAATTACACAGCTGGTGCTAATAAAGGGATCATTGCTGGCTCACTCGTGGGATTCAGTCAGTGTCATGTGAACTACAATGCAAGTGTGTGGCGTCTTTTATTCCTCCGTAGTATTACAGTAGTCCAAGGATATCTAGACCTTTGCTGGTAATGGCTGCTGCGCCAACATGACACCTGTTTAATTTCAATATCATTAATATGTAATTTAGAGTCCTGTTTTGAATATTTTTTGTTTTTATTTCTGAAAATCATATAATTAGATTTATTAATATTTAATGAAAGCCTATTAATCTGAAACCATGTTGCAGTTTGTGCAAGTATAGAATTTGCATATTTAATTAGGGAACCAAAGTCAGAATGTGAAAATACTATGTTTGTGTCATCAGCTAAAATAATGGGCAGAGCGGTATCAAACTGTAAAGCAAAATCATTTATAAAAATAAGAAACAAAAGACGCCCAAGGATTGAACCTTGTGGTACACCACAAGATACCTCAGTTCTATTGGAGTGCATACCCTCAATACACATATTGCTGCCGGTTGCTGAGATAATCTCTAAACCAATGGATTACAACATCCTGAAAACCATAATGATTCAGTTTGGATATTAACTCATTCTGCGCCATTGCTTTAATCAATGGGGAGACTGTGAAATTTGCGAGCGCTTAAAATATATATTATATTATAGCTATGGGTCTAATACACCCGTCGATTGTCAGTGAGTTGCTTCCAGTCAACATGGACAAAACAGATTGTTGTCATTTTTTGCCTGATTATCGAATCTTTCTGAAATCAACGCTAGATTATCATTATTATCCTTCCTCATGCATACATGAAATGGCCCTCGTAGTGCGGCGCACCACCTGCACTCAACGGTAAACAGCCACACACACACACACAGCTTCGATCGCCATAGAAAGAAATATCAGATCAACGCAAGAAAAAGTCCTTACCTGGTCTCTGATGTAATGCAAAAGAAATAATCCAATTATCTGATCGCCATTCCAAATACTGCTTGTGGAGGTCCGTCCCATATTGCCCGGCATTGCATATGAAGGGGGGGGGGAGCATAGCAGATGTAACGTTGTAAAGGCTAGTCCACTCCACTGAATCTGCCCTTCTCAGAGTATCAAACGATCTCCTGATGTCCGCTGACTCTGGTGAATGCTCTGTTCTGGTCCTGTTAGACCTGAGCGCAGCGTTTGATACGGTCAACCACAGCATCCTTTTGGACAGGCTCAGGGAGTGGGTGGGCATCTCTGGGAGCGCTCTAAACTGGTTTGCCTCTTAAGGGAGAGAACGTTCTCGGTGGCTGTGGGTCCTTTTAAATCTTGGCGTTTCACACCAAAATGGAGCAAATCATTACGTAAATCGAACACTGTGAATGTATATTAAATGCGCAAACAGATTGAAACTTTGAATATTTCTCATATGGTGAATGTAATGCGAGCCGCCGTGCTCGACTGGGGCTATATGAGCTACCTTGCAGCTAGTGTTAGCGTGAACAATTAGCTAGTGCTGGGGCTATATGAGCTACCTTGCAGCTAGCGTTAGCGTGAACCATTAACTAGTGCTGGGGCTATATGAGCTACCTTGCAGCTAGCGTTAGCGTGAACCATTAGCTAGTGCTGGGGCTATATGAGCTACCTTGCAGCTAGCGTTAGCGTGAACCATTAGCTAGTGCTGGGGCTATATGAGCTACCTTGCAGCTAGCGTTAGCGTTAGCTAACCATTAGCTGCCTAGCGTTTTTGTTGTTGTTGCTACTGCTGCTGGGGATGTGAACGGAGAGGCTTTGTCTCGCTTCGCCAGTTTCTGACAAAAATGCATCAATTTGGTTACTAATGAGAAAGATCGGATCGGGAAAGATCGGTATCGGCAGATACTCAAAATCACATAATCGGGATCGGATCAGGAGCAAAAAACGCGATCGGGACATCCCTAATTTATATGCTTCCTCTAGGCCTCCTCATCAATAAATTCACTGGCATTAAATACCACTGCTACGCAGACGACACACAACTACTCTGCTCTTTTAAACCCGACAATTTGGAGAAACTCAGCCTTCTCCAGGAGTGCCTGCTCAGCATTGAGAGTTGGATGGGGAGTAACTTCCTCCAGTTATGTGCAAAAAAAACTGAGGTGCTGATCGTAGCAGCTAAAAAGACTGCAGCTAGAGTGGCCACTCACTTGGCGTCCCTTAAAGACAACATACGTCCCTACCTGAGAAACCTGGGTGTTGTCTTCGACCAGGCCATGAACCTAGACAAACATGTCAAAACACTCACACGCACCTGCTTTTTTCACCTCAGAAACATTGCAAAACTATGCACCATCATATCTCACTCTGAACTAGAACTGTCCGTGCATGCTTTTATTTCCTCTAGGCTTGACTACTGCAACTCACTTTTCACCTGTCTCACCAAATCATCCACAGACAAACTACAAATGGTCTAAAATGC